>NW_023494807.1:7236074-7836074 GCF_904425465.1 Colossoma macropomum | reverse complement strand
AGGGTGTCCTGATTCTTGTTGAGATAGAGGGGTACGGCGAAGTGTTCGGGCTACATGTCCCTCCAAACCGAGGTTTTTCAGAGACACTCCAAACAGAGTGTCACGAGAAAGAAAGAAAAACCGGCAAGATGGCTGAACAAGCGACCAAAGAAACCCACAAATGTGAGAATTTTCTCTGTTAAAAAATTAATAACCACTGTTTAATCTTAGTTTAATGCCGTTTCAATGCATAATGATCCTTTTATTTATAACAAGCATAAAAAATCACTAATAGTATGCTAATGTCTCGGTAGCTAGCTAGCTAAATTTCCCATTCCACCTTAAATAGTCCAGCAGTTCTGACGCCTGAAGCGCCAGAATGTAACTGCGGCTCCATTTAAGGTGGAACGGGAAAATTCAAACAAGAAGCTGATAAATATCTGACTTCAACTTCATTTCACTGAAGAATTAGAGGTGGGTGATAATAAATAATTGCCCCCCCTCTTTGAAGGCATTTGATGCCCTTAATTTAACTAAAGCCCAGCAGTGAGGAGCTGAACTTTACCCTCCTCTGCTGTCACTGCAGACGGGCCGGGTCGCCTACAGAGCAGCGCTAGTAGCTGTTAATGAAGTCATGTTCTGAGGGTCCCACTTCATAGGGAAGATTTCAACTAATACTCCTTGTAACTCAGTGCCAAAGGGCAAGGAGACACTCGAAAACAAGGGGTAGGGGTGAAAATAAGAAATAGGACTGGGCCTCAGAGTCAGGAAGAGCAAAAAGGAAACAGCAAGGAAAAGAGAAAAAAAGAGAGGGGGAAGCAAAACAGTAAGAGGTGAGAGGAGAGACAGAGGAATGAAAGAAAGGAAAAGAACACCAGATCTGGAGTATCGACAACGTAGGCAAACACAAACACTACGTGTTTCTACATCAAACAGGCCCCCCGACAGGACAGCAGGGTCGTACCAGGCCGCTCCCGCCTGTGTGGTGCCGCCTCGTACGAGCTGGCGCCGCGCCAACTCCCGGCACCCCTCTGAACAGGCAGCAACAGGAGTGCGGAGCGAGAGAAGGCTCTTCCTCGCGCTCCTCCTCCCTCAGCCTCTTTTAGGTGCGCACCCTTGAGAGTGATTAGCAGACGCTGCTGTTACGCCCATTATGCAAACTAATAGGCTAATCACTTAAAAAACCTGATTACCAGGGGGCCCTGCGGATCCTCATTTAGCGCCCCGGCCTCTGTGGGCTCCTCCAGCTGAGGCGCCATGGGAGCGCGAAGAGATGATTAACTCTCAACTCATCAGCGCACTCCCATCGCCGGTTCTAGATACGCATTCACACCTAGTCACGGAACACGTGTGGTGGGGAAAGTAAAGTACTGCCCAAAAGTTTATAGACATCCAGACTTTCCTCTGAAATCAAGTGTTTTAATGGGGAGTTTTGGATCTCCAAAATATTAACTTTAATGTAAGTCAATGTGAAGAGATTTTGTTCAAAGTGATTTTAGAGCATTTCTATTGGTCCATTCATCATGAGATTTTTACATGATGTAAAGGACATCTGGTGTGTTGAAATGTAGAAAACTAAAAATCAACAAAAATGGAGATACATGGTTTTCATTGGACAGCGATAATTAGTGAGGTCAGGTACTGATGTTGTATGATTAGTTCTGGATCTCGAATCATCCCAAATGTATTGGATGGAGCTCAATACAGTTTCACTGCCAAACAGCCCAAAGCTGAGGGGGCTTTATACCCCTCTAGCCCAGGCTTGGCACTGGGCTTGATGACCTTGGGCTTGTTTTTAGTCAGAGCTTTTTTATGGGGATTATGCAAGCTGTGCAATTGAACCACAATGGGTGCATTTAATTGAATTCACTGATTAAAAGGGCTGTCCGGATACTTCTGAACATGACAAAAAGGCACATTTGCACAGGCTTGTTTTGCTGGTTTATTCTTACCATCAGGTCGAACGAGTTTCAGGCTTCAATGCGGCGTGTTTTGTTGCTGACTGCCAGTCGCATGTTCTCACACGAGGGTTAAAGACAAGCGTCACCTTCAAGCAGGATACTGCGCTCTTTCTGCGCCTTTACATTTAAGTACATTAAACATCATCAAGGCCTGCCACCTGATCTAGAGGGACCTGATCTAGAGTGATGAGGACGTCTTAGAATGCTACACTGAAACTGATGAATTGATGTTTTACACAGAACAAAACAGCCTCACTTAACTATTACTAGTCTATTAAAGATGAATGGCTGTCAGCTTTGACAACTCCATCAACACCATTACTAGGACACGCCAGCATAAAAATACTGTTACTGTTCCATGTCAATATCTGATCATGACGCTGCCCGTCCCGATTTAGCGTCAACAACAGATCAAATTTATCTGGCTCAGCAGGTTTGATGTGAAGACAAACATTCAGTTTTCTCTGCCAAATGCTTTACCAGTAAGAAAGAAAGGTGGTTCTGGTGCTTGTCAGCGAATTCAGACAACAGGCTAATCAATATGGGTTATTGACAGCCAATGAGAAGTCATTTTAAGGGTCTAAAAATCAGAAAACGGATAAAATTGGTAGGTGTTCCTAATATTTCTATTCTAAATTATAATTCTGTGCTACTATATACGTTACATACATATATATACATATATATATATATATATATATATATACACACACACACACACACACACACACACACACACACACACAGGGTGATTCAAAAAGATTCATCCGATTTCAAAGCGGCATATTTTCACAACCGTGAGGCGCCTAGGAACCAATCACATACCAACTGAAAGAGGGGGTCATAGAGTTTCTGGCCGTCACCGGAAGATAGTTCCCTTCAGTCTGTGAGGAGATGGAGACCCCTGAGCAGAAAGCGTTCTGCGTTCTCCACTTCAATAAGAGTAACAGAGTGCTCAGAGCATTCATTGTTGGTTCCACAACACTGGATGATCTCCGAAAACCATGAGTGCAGTGACACCCAACATGCTCAATCGAGTATGGGATGAGTTTGACTATGGCGTTGATGTTGTCTGTACAGCTGGAGGAGGTTCATATTGAGCACTTGTACAATTACATAATAAACTTTATGCTCATTTAAACCATTTACAGTTCACTGCATTGTTCTATAATGATTTACAAGTGAAATGAATCATTATGAAATCAGATGAATCTTTTTGAATCACCCTGTATTTTAAATTTGTCACGCTTCTTAAAAGTCAAATAAAAAGCAGAAACTCAGTGTTAAATGATATAAACACAAGAGCTGAGGGTGGAGCTACATTGAATTCTTTGCTGTTCTGGTTTCTGCTCAACTTACTTTGTGTAAACTTTACATATTTGTTATTTTAACTATGACTGTGCTTTATTCACCAGTTCAGCCAGTAGACAACTCATACTGGGTCCCCTGTGGCACAACCTTTTAAGGTTTCGGCAGATTTTCAGCTATTGGCAGAAGGTTGTGAGATCGAATCCCAGTGATGCCAAAAAAGACCCCAAACATTGGCATGTTATTAGATATATTTTCGCCGATCACAACGCTGTATTAGTGGCAGATATACTGTCCAGGCCCTGATTACGACTTTAGTTATCAACCAAAATCCATGGATACTGCCTTTACATGAGCATCTCTGCAGTGATGCGCGATATCGCGTATCGTGATGGTGGGAATGTGGCCGTTCTCTTGCTGTTGGAGTCAGCTAGGGGAGGTGGGATATGAGAGGCCAAGCAGGCCTGTGTAATAGCGTTATAATTTTCCTAATGGAAGCGTTTGGCTGGCTGGGAGCGCCGGCGCTTGTCTTAGTTAATTTGTTCGGTAGTAAACGCTGATGGAACAGATTACGGCCGCTCCCTCGAGAGCCTCTACGCTGCCAGAGAAAAAGGCAGAGTGTGAGAGAGAGAGGGAGAGGGGCTGGGAAGAAAAAAAGAGATGGTGAAAATGCTTGTGTAAAAGAATGCAAAGTTGCAAGGGAAAGAGAACAGCAAAGGACTGGCAGGGCGAGAGAGAGAGAGAGAGAGAGGAGAGAGAGAGAGAGAGAGAGTGTGAAAGAACAAGGAGAACAAAAGCACAAGAGACAGACGAGGCCAAGGAAGCAGCTACAGTTTTATTCAAATTAAGCACAGGGTAATGAAGTGACTGGGCAACAGACGTTCGCGCTCTTATCCTACTTCGCACTGACCCAACACATACACACACGCAAACGCGTTCCTAATTAAATTCCAGGCTCATTAAGACGGGAGCAGGAGGAGGGGGAGTTTGGCTGTGAAAGCGCAGGAGGCCGAGCAGCTTTCTCCGAAGCCGATGCTCAGTGATTCAGCGAGGATGATGCTGAGCCGCTCGGACAGCGCTGGACTAGAGAAGACTTAGTGCTGACTCACCAACACTCCAGCCTTCTAGAACCGCTCCGACACTCTCCCCGTCTCCGTCATTAAGCATCCAGAGACGAGTAAGGCCCTCCCTCTCCCTCAACGTGGGGGTATAATTGGGGAAAATTACACCAAACAAATGCAAAACCTCACACGAGCAGCAGAACAAAGTTCGAAACCCAGAATTTTCGAGCTGACGCTAGTGTGAAACGGAGCGGAACGTGGAAAGACGTTTAGCAGCTTTTGCCTCGTCAGCGCTGACTAACACTCGCAGCTGTGTACACAACACACTCCTGCTTGTCCTTGCTTCTTTTTATGTCGATTAGCCCATCCGCAAGGGGACCCTTGCCTCAGCTGCCGCACGCCAAGCTGAAAAACATTTTTGTTTAATAATGTAGGAGATTTTATTAGCAGCTATTCCAACTCTGCATTTAAAATGGTCCCTTCATCACTATTCAACACACTGAAGCACAATATAGCACACTTGTCTATTATAAAGAACGAAAACGATGCCGAAACGATCCCCTAATCACTATTCCCTACATTGTGCATTACAGAGAACGCTAGTATCAATTATAATGAACAGAAATGGTGCCTTAACCAGTGTTGAGCACTATACAGAACACTATTACCATTTATAGGAAACAAAAATTGCCTCCTAATCACTATTCATTACATCAGAGCACCGTGTAGAACACTGATACTCTAATTACTGCTTTCTACATTGAGGCATCATATGTACGACACCATTAGGAGGAACAGAAATAACCGCCTAATCACTATTCCCTACATTGGATAATATAGGGAATTGTTTTAAACACCCAAAATCACTGTTCATGACACAGGAGCATCATACAGTACACTAATATAGAGAACAGAAATAGTTCACTAAAAACTATTCACTATATCAATAAATAAAATCAAGAGCACCAAACAGAAATTTAGGGAAGGAATGAGTGCACTGGATATTCACCACTATGTTTTTTGGACACCACTAGAAGGTGGCCCACACCCCAAACAGTGCACTATACAGTGAACACAGCCCACTGCTTTCTCTTTTGGCGAGGTGTACGGCGGACATTCAGAAGGTTTTCAGTGCACTGCAACCAATACGTGGCAAAAACAGGGCCTCCATGTTAACCATTAAATAGCGCGTAAGTAATCCGAGCAGCTTCTTCGGCTACAAAGGTCGACAGGCGTAGCTGGTTTAGTTAAACTCAAAGCGCGTAACGGACTGTGCTAGTTAACGGCCTACGACGCAGTCAAAATAGCGTGTGAGTGTGTGAAGTCGTGATGCTGTAGTTGTGTGTACATCCCCGTTCCCCCGAGGCTCTTTGGTTCATGAGCGTGACTCGTATGCTAGTTTAACCATTGTGTTCTCAGCCTGTAAAAGCTCAAACCCAGGCTAACACCCCCCACCCCCTCCTTCCCCTATTTAATAAGGGGGAGGGGGGGCAACAGACTCGCACACGGGCAGCCGAGCGTAGAAACACACACTAATATTTGCTTCAAGGCTTCAAGGAAAAGGGGGGTGGGGGGTGGGGAGTGCTTGAGAGAGTGAGAGAGCGAGAGAGGGAGAGAAACAGAAAAGGAAGTGAGAGAGAGACAGAGAGAAAGAGATAGAAGAGAGAATGAAAAATCAAGGGAGGGGAGCTAGAAATCAAAAAGAGAGGGAGAGAGATAAAGAGTGAGAGAGGGAAAAAAGACAAAGCAAGAGAAATAGTAAAAGGGAGCAGAGAGAGAGAGAGTGAGAAAGAAAGCGCGAGAAGGGAGCAGGGAGAGAGAAAGAGAGAAAGAAAATGGGAGAGACAAAAAGAGAGAGAGAGAGAGAGAGAGAGAGAAAGAGTGAGAGAGTGAGAGAGAGAGAGAGAGAGAGAGGAGAGAGAGAGAGAGAGAGCGCGAGGGAGAGACTAATAAGCTGCATGGCCGTCTCGCTCTGGGAGCCACTTCAAAGCAGCCCCATGCGGAACAGCAAACACGCGTCGTCTGTTCGCCCTGGCTCTCTTGCCCTTTTTTCTCCTCACTTTTTCTCTCCTTTTTTTCCTCCTCCGAACCAGAGAAGCTGGCTACGTTATCCCTATGAGCCAAGGTCAAGGCCGGCTGGGAGACGAAGCCCTGAGGTCGTGCCTACCCTGCTTAAATGCTCCCAAACCTCTGCAGAAAAATAACACTCTCTCGTAATTGCTGGAATTACTGAGCCTGGTTGTCCAAAACCTGACCTGTGAGTGTCTGTCTATGAGAGCTGCGGTATTCTCCTCACGCCTCACACAGACCCCACAAAGAGAGAAGCTACCCTGTGGCGTGCGGCGGACGGACGGAGATGGCCCTGTCGGACAGGGCAGCGCTGTCGCATTAGTGATGGATGTCTGTTTTAGTTTAGGACAGGTCACACATCAGCACTCATGGGGGGAGAGAGAGAGAGAGAGAGAGAGAGAGAGAGAGAGAGAGAGAGAGAGAGAGAGAGAGAGAGAGAGAGACAGAGAGAGAGAGACGCAAGATTTTTGATAACATACCAACCATAAGAACTCATTTTTTGATTTTTATATACTCGATTTTTGAAATATTTCAGAATGCAGCCAGTGTTATCTTCATAAAATGCTGCATCCCATAATGCAACTGGTACAGTATGTAGAATACAGTACACACTGCTATAGCATGCTGTATACAGTCTATACTATTATAATATGTGGTATATGGCCTACACTAAGACAATACACAGTATACAGTCTATCTTAGTACAGTATGTGGTATACGGTCTATACTGGTAACACTGTACAGTATACAGGCTATACTAGTAGAGTATGTGGTATACCGTCTATACTAGTAACACTGTATAGTATATAGTCTATACTAGTACAGTACGCTGCATAGTATACGGTCTATACTGGTACAGTATGTGGTATATGGTCTATACTGGTACACTGCACAGTATATGGTCTATACTGGTACACTGCATAGTATGTAATCTATACCAGAACAGTATGTGGTATACAGTCTATACTGGTACACTGCACAGTATACAGTCTATAATGTACAGTATGTGGTATACAATCTATACCAGTATAGTGTGCAGTATATGTACTGGCACAATATGTGCTATACAGGCTATACTGGTACAGTATTTAGTAAACAGGCTATACTACAGTATGAGGGATACCGTCTATGTGGAATACAGTCTACACAGGTACAGAATGCAGCATACAGTCTATAATGGTATAATATACAATTCATATTTGTACAGTATTCAGCGGTACAGTACGCAGCACACAGTATACACTGGTACAAAACACAGTATATGGTCTGCACTGGTCCACTACACAATCTAATCACATACTGGGAACGGCTAACCGAGCAGGTATTAGCAACCCTAAGTGACCATTAAGAATTTAAGAACATGGGCTGCTAGAGGAGCACTTTGAGGAGCATTTTAACACTTTGAAGAGTTCACTTCCATAAACCGAGGGAGGCTGTCAGCTGACTGTTGTGTTCACACAGTGCAGTGATGTGTGTTATTCTGCGTGGGAGCGAGGCAGAGGCAGGCCCTGCTCTGATGGAACAGCAGTGAAGGGCCATTCAGGACCCAGAGGGCTTTGCATTATCTCAGTGTCACAGTGGCCACTGAGCCCCACATCAGGCCAGGTCACCAGCTGGCCCCGGTGTGCGTATGCGCAGGGGTGAGGGGCGGAAGGGGACTTGACGGACACCCAGCCAGACGAGCTGGGGGGGGGGTCCACCCTTAATGGCAGACAAAGCAGCTGTAGCTTTGGGCACGGTCATGGTCATGGCCGACGAATCCGATTAACCTCCGCCGCCGGAACACAAATTAGCACCGGACCGCCACAGAACGCAGGGGCTGAGCCTGCGTCGGAAATACCATAACTGTAGAAGAGAATCAGTCTAATTTATTCTAATTAAGCGGCTCGTGGAGCATTAGGCCAAATTTAGGAGGCAATTATCAGGCATGCTTCATTAGGGTGCAAATTGAATGTTGAGGTGACTGATGAATGATGGTGCGGGGGCAAAGCGCTGCTGAAGTGCACTACCTAACCAGCCATTTCACACTGATCAATAGGACTGCTGCGCTAATCTATCGGTGATTAGCCACTGATCTATCTTCCGTGTCTCTGGAGGGAAGAAAACATGGAATAGAAAAGTACAGTCTGTGATCCAGTAAAGAAGGCGAACAGATCCTTGATGTAAACCTACCAAAGGCAATGAAGGAGCACAAATTACAGGCAACCTATTTTTTGCAATAAACAACACTGATCTCCTTTCCGAAAGCCTCATATGCAACGTAAGATGAAAATCCGATCTAATCTAATCTTTTTTTGAGTCAAAAGTAAACTTCATTTGCAATAAATAAATAAATAAAAATAAATAAAAATAAATAAAAAATAAACAAAAAAATAAAAGCCCTAGAGGATACCCCTGAGGAACCCCACACTCCTCAGGTGATACAGGGTGTGCAATTTACTACAGTCTTAAAAAAAAGAGGGTTCTTCAAGTGTTCTTTAGTAAAGTAAGTTTAGTTTAGTAAAATAGTTCTTTATAGAGCCATGAACACTCAAAGAACCCTTTGCACGATTACAGCGTTCTTTGCATTGTGAAACGTTTCCCCAGATCGATGGAGAATGTGCTGTAGATGGTTCTATACAGAACTATATTGCAGCAAAAAGGGTTCTTCTATTGTTATGATGTCAAGCTTGTAACAATAGCAGAACCCCTTTTGGTGCTATACAGAACACTTTTCAAAAAGGTTCTATATAGAACCATATGCAGCACATTCTCCATCAATCTGAAGAGCCTTTTCATGACACAAAGAACCTTTTTAATCATGCAAAGGATTCTTTAAGTGTTCAAGGTTCTATATAGAACCATTTTCTTTACCAAAGAGCCCCTGAAGAACCTTATCATTATTGTGATTATGTCAGGATGCTGTTGTTTCTTACAATTGTTGGAGCTTTCATCCTGGTCCTTCTCAAACAGTTTATTCTTTTGCAAATGCTGAGTTTAAAAAATAAAAACAAAAACACTACTTAGTTTTTTAGACTTTTTACATCGTGGTACTACTTATTTGCTGGTTCCTTTCGTTTGTTCCAACTTTTAAAACTAAATAACGTGATGCATCGTGTATAAAGAAAATGACTTCAAGTATCGTGATGTTCCATTTCTGCCACATCACTCACCCTTATGTTCTCTTTCACCACTGAACACTTCACTGCAGACAAAACAAAGCCAGCGAGAAAAACTCTACCCGGAGGAAGTTCAGTCAAAGCAAAAATGAAGCATAATGAAGCCAAGCACCCTAGAAACCATTTCATGGTCACTGCTATGTTTTATGTTCCTCCAGCAAAGACAGGGAACCAGCGGCAGCTTTGTGATCCTCCATGCCGCCGTAGCCACTTCAGCTTCTCCCCACCAGCCCCCTCGATATTCACGCACATTCCTCAAATGCTCAGCGAGCTATGCGAGGCCTAATTAAGAGAAATCGCACAGTTAGTGAGGGGTGAGGAGGAGTGGAGCAGGCGCCTGCATGCAGTCTCCAGGCCTTACGTGGGAGCTGACAGTAGAAAAGCAAAGAAGGGGGGGATAGGCATCAGAAAAAATGAATGGCCTCACTCGCTACGAATCTGACCATTCATTATTGCTGGCTATCGTTTTTTCTCATCCACAGTTATCGTAACAAGAAAAATGTTTAAGACTTGGAGTATAAAGCTTTATTATGACTGTGCTGGTCAGTCACTGGCAACACAGACATCCACAAAGACATTCTGTGTATCTAAGACAATAATAAGGAAACCAGTTATGCTATCCGTGGCTGGTGAGCACCCCGTACTCTAAACTGAGTTTTAAAATAAAACGTTTTATATAAATATTACATACAGTTTACATAGTTTTTGTTTTTACACGTTTTTGAGCCTTCAAACCATCTGTAGCACAGAGTGAAGCCCAGCTGCAGCACGATGTATGCAACTATGATTGAACTCGCAATTGTAGCCCTTTCATTCAAATCCTCTAAATAATTTTTAAAGTGATACTGTGGAGAAGGGGGCGTGGCCGAGCATGACATGCAGGACAGAGAGCCAGTCGGGCTGAGCCACAGATACCTTCAGTACTTTCGAAAGACTACACTGGACAGAGCTGGTGGGAGACCTATGAATAAATCAACAAGCAGCAAACTAACAAAAGCAGCAGCAAAGTGTAAAGCTCCAGCTCCCCTCGAGACCCTCCACTGTAACAAGAATCCACCAGCTGTGTGAACGAGAGGCTACAATCAGAGAGATGTTGAACCATTGACTGTATATTCTCACGTTTCGCATGATGTCACACTGTATAGTCGCCGCCATTTTGAGGACTGAATCAGGGAGTGACCGCGCTGCGCGATGCCTTTAATCCGCTGTTCTTTGTGAATGACTGACCTGCAAGACGCGAGACGACACAGACCCTTAATTCAGTGTTTGCACTCCAGGCTTGGAGCCGCTGCACTGTATAGTTGTGTGTTTCTCTCTGCTGTTCACACCTCGTTCAGCTCAAGAAGGGATTAATTAGCTAATAATATGAGGTATTTTAACCAGGGAAACCGCAGTTATGCAGTGCAGGGGTTGCAGGACTGGAGCTGAACTCTGAACTAACTGCACTAGTAGTTTTCCAACCCACGACATTCAGTCATATTTAATGTTTATGTTTCTCCATTCAAACATTATTTAAATCTCCAGAGACAGAGAGTAAAGTTATACGAAGAGTCGGTGGCTTCTGTGCTTTTAAATGCTCTGAGAGACTCTCCAGAATAGGGAGAGGGGTTAGGAGAAAAAAATTTTTATCAGGAAAACACATTTTAGTAGCTTTCCGCCAGTTTAAGTGGGACCAGGAGTTCAGGGGGGGGAACAGTATAAGGATCCAGCCTATTTTATCGACTTTGTCGAGGTAACGGTTTTTCTCTTCCAAAGTAAGGAGAGTAATTTTAGCAATCTTTCTCCTTCGGTTACATTTGTGCTGAGCGAAGATAGATATTCGGTCCCAAATATGGCAGCCACAAAAGAAAGATCACGCAACTGAAACCCTAGGATATGATATATATGATATATACTCTCATTGGTTGGAACGTGCAAACACTGTTGCTCTCACTGGTCGTCACTGACGAAAACTGGAAACTTTGTTCTCTCATATTCAGGCTCATGTGAACCCTGAATTCACCCAGTGAAAACATTTTTAATTTACTGAAAGCATTCTGATTTGCTATGAATGGACAAAATAAGCTCATAATAAAATGCACTAATTTTTAAATGGAAAAGATCTTTTCTTTTGAGCAATTAACCACACACAACAATACAGTTTAGATAAATATGAAAAAAAAGCTCAAACATACCATCTCACAAAAGACAAGTAAAAAAAAAAAAGAGCGCATAGCAACAACCCAGAGCTCTTAATCTGCCCTAGGAGAATGCACACGATGCCAGTGCAAAAACAAATGCATGCCACGCACTGAGACATTTCGTCTCTAAATGAATTAAGGGCACAGTGCTCAGTGAGAACAAAAGATGCATTATATCCGACCAAACAAACCAAGCCATCTAATTTACAACTGCCCCTACTCCGGCTCCAAACACCCTCGGAATCTGCATGTCTACAAAGAAGAGGGGGGAAAAGATTTTCTTCTAAAGCCAGGTCCAATTTATACGGTAGAGTAGGTTAATTAATTACGATTCGGAATAATAATGGAATATCAACAGAGTCTAGATTCAGCGAATGAATGAAGTGCATGTTTTCCAGGACAACAGTGGGCGGGTATCTGGACAAACAGACGGGTGATTGTCAGCTGTGACGAACGGGTACTGCTGGATGACATAACCCGAACGGAGAACGGCATCAATGGCATCCCAAAGCCATTAATGCGCGCGGTGGGTCTGAACGCAATAATCTTGTCTTTGTATTGAGATACATTACACGGAGGGGAGAAAGTGGGGCACGTGCCCACGCCTGTCTGCGACTCCGGGATGAAGACTGCCGTGCAGACGTCAGCTGCGCCATCCAGACGCCTACAGACTCCCGGTTCTCCCCTCTACGCTCTCGCAGACGATGCATCCTGTCTGAGGTGTGCTCTGCGGTCACGCCGTAGTCGCTGAGACACAATATTCCCCCAGCCCACCTTCACTCCTCTACTGGCTTGGCCCAAAAACGATGCGCACCTCAGACCGTAACGATGGGGAATAAAGGATGTTGAGGAATTGTTTTGGGCTGAGATGAAACACCACAACGAGGTATACATGAACCACAACACAACGACTGTCTCGGATGCGAAACCACAGTGCAGCGCGATAGACAAAGCGAACGCTAGCATCATTTACGTGTGGTGCGATGCAGCGGCGTCAGATCTCTGCGTGACATCTCCATCTTCTTTAAAACAAAGCGCGGGGGCACGAGAGCTCCGCAGGCGTCACGCCGTGCAACCTGACGAGTAATTTTGTACGGCCGTGCTCCCCCTCACCTCTTCCCTACCTCCGCACCAGATCCGTATCTGACAATGCGAGAGCTGTCAAGGTTCAGAGAACAAGACTCCAGCAAAGCACGGATTAAAGTCAGCCTTTAGCACCGACGGTAAATATTGATCCACATTTTTTTTTCCTTTTTTCAGGTGAGATTTATTTTTGTTTTATCTACTGACAATCCTCTGACAGGCCTTTCTTCGTGTAAGCAGCAGGAGCGACCTATTTTAAAAACTTTGAAATCCCGCTCTAACGACTGAGCGAGCGCCGGCTCGTTTACAAGGTGACCCGACGCATCCAGCGAGCGTTTCATGGCTTCTGCTGCTTTACCTGGAGCACTGCTTCAGAGAGGCTGACCCCTCTCGCTGGGAATCAAAAACAGGCAGTTTTTTATTTATTTTTTTTATTTAGTTACGCGCTCGTCTTCAGAGGACGGCATCACAGAGAGCACAGCGCGTTAAGAGGCAGTCTTTCAACACAAGGCCTTCTCCCATGAGTCCCTCTCTCTAAGTCTTCAAGTTCCTAACAAAAGACTTTCTATGGTAACTAAAGCTACAGGAGGACTGAGCCTAGTTTCAGCATTGAAGTGGTGCACTGTGCAGGCAAGGGTGGCGGGATATAGGTCCAAAAAGGCTGGGGGTAATTCAGCGACTGTGGCGTGGAATTTTTCATCCGCGAGTTTACGGGCCGGAACGGCAAGGATATTGAGATTTCAGATAGGATCAATGGGTTTGGGAACGATAAGCTACAGACATCACATACCGAGATGCTTTTTTTTGGGGGGAAGTTGGGGAAAAAAAGGCCCACGAGAGCAAAGAGAGCGAGAATCACGGCTCTCATCTCAGAATTAATGTCTACACCCTGCCGGGAACGCAATCTGGGCCTCTAAAAAGGAGATTAGGAGGCGAACGCAAAGATACCAGCCTGAAAAAATGGACGCGGAGACCACGAGACGGTGGACTCCCGGGATTAATAGCATCCAGATGTTGTATGAGAGCAAAAAGCGCAGGGGTCACTCCCAGTGGACGGTGGACAGCACGGCGTGATGGATGACGCCAAGCGGTCAACTTTAGAGAGCACAGCATAAACAACAAAGCCAAATCGGGCGGGACGGTAACAATAACGTGAAGGGAGGGGGATCGTTTCTCATGGCAGAAGCTTTTTTTAGATTCCCATCGCATGCTCCAGACAACTGTTCAGCTGGCTAATTATGCCTGCCAATGTGCTGCCGGCTCTGCGTGAGTAAGAATGGCTGCAAAGGAGGGGGAAAAAAAATAATAAACAAACCTATTTTCTATGCTTCTAATTCAGATTCAGGGCCCAGGAGTGAACCAGTAACTCCACACCATAAAATAGAATTACACAAGGAAAACAATGAAACTGCACCATCTTCCAAAAAAAGGTGAAACGGGATCCCAATCCCACAAGGCCACGCTGTGTGGGCCTGAGGTGTGCCGCCATCTTGTAGTCTGTTCAAATCCGACCCATACATCATCTCGTAATGGCAGAGTTACTCATACATACTCGATGACGCCGCTCCAGCTATTCGGGACAGTGGAGCAGCAGGGAAATGCCAGGAAGGGCTTAACACGGCACACTGGCAATAAAGCGCGGTATGAACTTGCATCCATTAATAAAAGCACTCAGCTGGATGTGACTGATAGAAGTGTTTGAGGCCGCGCGCTGGGAGTTGTCTGTAGGCTCCCGCTGAGGCTGTGAAAGCTCTCGCTGGGTGTACAGTCAAAGCCATTTGTCTTGTTGGTTTCGTGCATACCTGTTTGATTGGTTTAGAATTAAAAGCCCCCCGCCCCCCCCCCGACAAAGTAATATTGAGACAAATACGGTCACAACTGGTCCAACCACACGCTGAGCTCTCCCAACAACAGAAATAAACCATAAATAAATTCAGACTGCAACTATCAAATAGTTTCATACTGAATTTAATCATTAATATTCTACGTTTGCATAAAAAGTGTCAAAAACACTGTCAGTTCAATTACATGTTTTGTTGATTTACTAAGTGAAAGTAACACATTAACACATCCTCTACGTTGAACAAATTCAACATAGCATTTTTCTGCAAATTTTAGAGCACAGTTCATATTTATTTGCTGCGTTTAACATACTGGAAAAACAAAATATCGAATGTGCCATACATTTTGCACATTTGAGTATAACTATAAATGAGACTGAATACATATTTATCAAATTTAGTGTTTTATTTTTTTTTCCCCCAGTATGTTAAATTTAGCAAATAAGCAATAATTGTGCATCAAAGTGTGCAGAAGTGTGTTCTCTGTAGAGGACGGGTCACTTATTTACTTAGAAAATCAAACAAAATGTCATTTGACCAGGGGTGTGCAAACTTTTGCAAACAACTGTGTAAGGAAAAAAAAAATATCAAGACATTTCGCTTTAATGGCTGAATGAAAAAACTGAAAGCAGATGAATTTTTTTTGCATTACTGCACAAATTAGATTCTTTTTTATACTCAAATTTTCCTCACTTTTAGGAAATAAACCTGGTTTGATCTGGTACATAAACACAAAACACACAGTCACTCCAGTCACTAAGCTGCAAAAGCAGCCCATTTTAAATGTACAATTTTTTTGTGATTTAAATTTAAATATATTTGTCTATTCAGGCTACAACTGTTTAACCCCTCCTATTCACGCTGACGTTAAACTCACCAAAACAGTCCGTTTAATTAATTCTAACAGATAAGAGAGGTTAGAGGGAGGTTTGGTACATAAAACCACACCAACATAAAAGGTTGGGCTCAAAAAAAAGATTTAGTAGAAGAAAACTGTAGGATATGGGCTCTTTAATGAAACTTATTCTCATAGAAAGTAGCACAAAATGCTATTCCGTGGGGGATTGCACCCAATCTGGCAACACTGAACAGGTTGCTGTGCTGTTTTAACATGAGAAGTGATGCATTAGAGCAGAATTAAAAACACTCTTAGTTATCTCTATTTTTGCGATGTTTACTTTCATCATCTGAGCTTCACAGCTGTAATTTAGATTGTGTGAAAATGTTATGAAGAATGAACGAACAGAAATGCTCCAAAATTGCTTGGAATAAAACCTCTTTGCTTTAACTTAGACCGAAAGTAAAACTTACTACATCATCCCAAACGTGCACAACATCGGCTCCATTCAGTGCTGAGCGATATGTTATAACAGCGTGCAGTCATAATGACATATCATGATACTGTGTTTAAGTTTTAGCTATATTTTTAGTGATATTTGCTAAATATTCATGAGCCAATGCTCAAAAAACAGCAGTGTGTTACCAAGCAGTTTGCTTGACCTATTAGGGGTCCAAGCATTGAAAGTAGTTCCCAATAATAAAAACAAACTTGTCTTTGTAAGTACGCTGGAGATAGTCGTTTGTTTTTGGACAGCGATGAAATCACGTAAACAAATGCTCAGAACTGGCAAATTTCTACGACACCATCAGGACGACAACAGCCACATGTATTACTGCACAAATTAGGTTCTTTTTTATACTCAAAGCTCGAAAAACAAACTTTCCTCACTTTTATGAAACAAGCATGGTTTGATGTGGTACATAAACACAAAACGTAACCTGCAAACTCCAAATATAAGCTGCAAAAATAGCCCATAATTAGTTAACTCCACACAATGTAAATTACAGCTGTGAAGCTCAGATGATGAAAGTAAAAAATCGCTAAAATAGAGATGCATGTTTTTCTTTGGACAGTGACTGTGCGGCAACATCGCACAGCGTTTGAGCAGCTTAAAAACCTTCGTTCAGAAATACAGTCACTAAGCCACTCACTGAGAGGAGTTAACTAAGAGTGTTTTTAATTCTGCTCTAATGCATCACTTCTCATGTTAAAACAGCACAGCAACCTGTTCAGTGTTGCCAGATTGGGTGCAATTCCCCATGGAATAGGATTTTGTGCTACTTTCTATGAGAATAAGTTTCATTAAAGAGCCCATATCCTACAGTTTTCTTCTACTAAATCTTTTTTTTTTTAGCTCAACCTTTTATGTTGGTATGGTTTTATGTACCAAACCTCCCTCTTACCTCTCTTATCTGTTAGAATTAATTAAACAGGCTGTTTTGGTGATTTTAACCTCAGCGTAAATAGGAGGGGTTAAACAGTTGTAGCCTGAAAAGACAAATATATTTAAATTTAAATCACAAAAAAATTGCACATTTAAAATGGTCTGTTTTTTCAGTGTATATTTGGAGTTTGCAGGTTATGTTTTGTGTTTACATATCACATCAAACCATGTTTATTTCCTAAAAGTGAGGAAAATTAGTTTTTTCGAGCTTTGAGCATTAAAAAGAATCTAATTTGTGCAGTAATACATGTGGCTGTTGTCGTCCTGATGGCGTCTTAGAAATTTGCCAGTTCTGAGCATTCTGTTTACATGTTGATATCATCACTGTCCAAAGAAAAACAAGTACATCTAGTATACTTACAAAGCCAAGTTTGTTTTTATTATTGGAAACTGCTGGGAAATAATAAACAAAATGCTCAGAACTGGCAAATTTCTAAGACACCATCAGGACGAAAACAGCCAAATGTATTGCAGGAAACTAGTTCAAGCAAAACTAGTTCAAACTGGCACGAGATTCTCCATTAATCCCATATTACAGCCTGCGATCAGTACAGATTATCGTCAAGGTTCCTAAAAAAAAATAAAAGTGACAGTTGCACAACTGTTGCAAAATCAGAAGCGAGCAGCCGAGCCAGATGATAAATATGATCACAGACTCAAAAACCATTGGTTCCACTCCTAAGTCGCTTGCTGCAGTGTGTTCCTGCGAGCGACGGCCTTCGTGCCCCTTTCATTGCCCACCATTATGATTTAAACTTCACAAGCGTTCATTGACAGAAGGCAGGCCGACTCCGACACTTTTTGAAGTTCTGACTCGGTTGATCTTGCAAGCCGCAAACGCCCTGTGTGGCCTCGCTTAGATGAAAGCAAAAGCTACAGAAAGTCTTTTGTCTCGTCTTTCTGGAGCGCCTCACCTCTCATTAGGTTAATAATGTATAAATCGAGCAGTGGGCTCGGTGCTGGAGAGCGCAGAGGAGGGTTTTTAAGTATTTATTACAACAGAATGTCAGCAGAGCCTCGTTAACCAGTCGCTGCTTTCCCTTTCCACATCCGCGTGGGCCTGTTCATCCACGTTTACTTATTTATTCCCGAAAGTGGTACGTGCCTTCCACGCGGGAGGCCATGCCGGGCACTGAGCTAAACTCTTCTCCGTTGATGAGACCACCCACATGGAGAGGGAGAAGGTCTCTGCTCATCCTCTGTTCAGAATGATGGATGAGGATTGATGGGTAAAACCCTCTTTTTCATACCGTAATCTGAGGCCTGCATGTTTGCCAAGAAAAAGTTTCACACTTGAATTGATATTACTGAACGCGACTGATGCTCAGGTAGAGTTTTCGCAAAGGTGTACAGTGTTTTATTCATCTTCAGACCCTTAAATAAACAGCTTATTATTCAAAAACTACTATAAATTATGTGGTAACTACTGTAAAAGTTGTCTGGTTGTGCTGTTTAGGAATTTAAGGCCAAATGTTTCTGTCCCTGCCAAACACTTGGGCCAAGTTTATTAGGACCCTGTCTTGTAGATGGTAGAGCAAAGAATAGGAGTGACTTTTTACTAATAAACGTTTTATAAACCAAAACCAGGAGAACATATGAATCATCGCTTCAAAATGGAGGTAAACAAATTTCACTGAGACTGTGAAGTGGTACGAGTCCTGGAGCATCACACACATCATCCCAAACAAGTACCACAAAATCAGCTCCATTCAGTGCTGAGCGATATATTGTAACAGTATACATACTGACATTATACTGTGTTTCCGTTTTAGCTATATTTTTAGCAACATATCTGTTAAATATTCATTAGCCTATGTTAAAAAAAACAGCAGCATGTTGCCAAGCAGTTTATTTTACCTTTTAGGGGTCCAAGCATCGAAGATACTTCCCAATAATAAACACAAACTTGCTAAAGTTGCTAAAATGATTCTTGGCTCCTTAATGCTACCTAAAATTCTCAAAAAGTGCAAATTTCGCCATGGGCCATCAACAAAACATCGTCCTTCCAATGAGCAGGGGCTGGGTACAAATCCCATCAAAAGAAAGGCATGCATATCAGCAACAGGGAGCTTGTAACCTCAGATCTTTGTAAGTGCTTGGACCCCGATGATTGCCGCTTGCACCTATATTTGTTTTATTTGATTCTGTTTGCAGAACCTGAAAGTTCTCTGCAATCTATGTAATTTACAGAGTGCTTCAGATTGTTTTGAAATCCATAAAATTTAAACAAATATCAAGATTCCTTCTTCTAAACGTGATTTCTCTCTGGGTAGCATTTACAATACTAGGTTAGGTTCTCTAAAGTGTACATAGTCAAAAAATGGTCCACTCAGTTCAACCTAAAAAAAAACAATTTAACTGGTTTATTCGACTCAAATAAATACACTGAATAACTCAATGTGAGGCAGTTTCACTTGTGCAGTGTAATTTCAAGAGACAGTAGCACATAAGAAGCACGGACTGATGGAATAATAACTTTATTAAAGTAACCTTAAACAGCACCTGATACCATGACATAATTAGGAAATATAAAATTTATTGATCCATTACATTCATGCAAACACAACAAAAACAACAACAGCAAAAAAAGAGTACCACCCTGACTGTACTGCCACCCTCCCTACGCCCCTCCCAAATGAAATCACACAGTAACATGCACAGAGTAACACGCAACCTCCCAACAACACGCCATTGTGCATGGCTTTGTTTCCACAACAAGAGCAACATGAGCGGCGGCTTTTTAGAGCAGCTGGGGTGGGAAGGCTGGGTAATTGATGGAATTCCGCCGAACTCCATTCACTGCCCCCGAGCCCCTCTTTATGTAATTACACGCCGGCACTCCACTCTAGACAATGGCTGATTTGTGTCGTTTTTGATTCCAACACTGAGACAGTGGAACAGCTTTCGAATGCAAGGAGCTGCTGCACTTGGCGTACAGTGAACAAGGTTTCTGGATTATGTTTTCAGGCTTGGGGGGGGGGGTGTAGTGAGGTGCTTGGTACCCTAGTACAGTAAGTATGAAAGAATACAATGATAATGAGGTTAAATCGTGCGGGCAGCATTGTATTACAATAGCAGTCCCAGTCTCCGTTTACGGCCCCAAAAACCAAGGACAGTTTAACAAAGTACTGTCTTTGGTGAAATAAGGACTCAGTTTCCTAAAAACAATTTAAGAAGTACAACAGTGCTAAAATCTCAAATACTGAGCTACTGCACTGAGCTGTTCCACTGCTACTCACCATTATCGTGAAAAATCACATCATGTCGCAATACGCTTTGCTGAGCACATCGTAGATATTAGTGCTTAGAAAAACACTCTCAAACTGCACGTTTGACTACAAAGAGTGCATAATTAGCCCTTTTGTTACATTTAGTGCAGCGCAGGATGGGAAATGTTGAATATGAATAACTGCATTCTTAGTTTTTGAAAGTATTTTTGTACTTTGTCTTTTCCAGTTTATCAGAGGTCAGAAAACATCAACATATGTTTAGTAAAAATGTCTCGTGATATTACATTTTTGCCATATCGCCCACCTCTAAGTGGAACTTCTTAGTACTTCCAGCATTTATCAACTGTTTTTAGTGGCTATTCATCTCTTTTTTGGGATTTTTTTTAAGTCTAAAAAAAAAACTGATAAATCTCGATGGTAAGAGTTGTGGCCAATCACAAAGCACTACAGATTCTGAACCAACCTAACATTAAAATTCTGAACCATCATCAATATTGAACACTTAAAAGGAATAAAAAGTAGATTCCTTTCCAAACAAATACACCTAGATAGAATTAAAAGTATTACCATTTCAAAATACTATGTACTTACACATGTAATTGAGAAATATAATTAGTTATTACCCAACTGATTGCTTCCAAATATAATGTATTTATAAATAAACTACGTTAGATATTGGTGGTCAGTTATTGGCGCTGGTGAGAGGGGGCCAAAACGTTCCGGTTACGGGTTGGAAACAAATGATTCCTATTTTCTGAGGATGCGGGATGAAATCTTGCGGGCGCAGGTGGGAGCGGGATTGAAAATACAGTCCCGCATAGACCTCTACTTCCAACTATACCTGCATTTGTTTCCTCCTCCAATCCCACAATAGAAAAAACAGGCACTTGAGTCATTTAAATCAGGTTTTTACGATGCACATTACACCATTCTGTTCAAGTCCCTTCCCTGAGAAAAGCCGCCTGAGGTGTGTTCGTCAGTAGGAATGTGAATGTGCTCCTTTTAAGCAATCTTTTCAAGTTAAAATGAATAAATATTTATATAAACACTGAAAAGTTGCACCAAGACTGGCAGTACAGTCAACAGACACCGGCGTTTCCTGTGCAAACAATGAGAGATAAACCATAATTAAATTTTTTGTAAACTATAATGTCCTAAAACAAAAAGGTACTCCTTTTGTGTACACGTTCGGCCAGTATTGCTCAAGTGTTCCAGACATCTCTATTTTGAAAAGAATTAAATCATTTGCAGTGCAGCTCATGACTCACTTTCAGGAATTACTACCTTTTCAAAACGATTGGCAAAACTCACAGTCTCTCCTGTCCATAATAATACAGGCTCCTCTGTGCTAAAAACGCAAATTATAGCTCTAGAATAAACTCTTCTGTATTCTTCAGCCTGAGACTACGAAGAGTGCTAACTACTTAAAGCCAAAGCTAAACAGCTGCTCTAAAGTCCTTGCGCTTTTACACTCTCTTACTGTGGCTTTACAGCCTCTGAACTGATACACTTGTTCATATTTGCCATGAAAGCCCTGTTAAATGCGATGTGACGTCCAGCAGCCCTTTCACTTCTAAATCATGTTCAAAATGTACTTCCCAGAAACGTTTTCTTTCTGTGAAAACTGAAACCTCTGCAAAAACAAAAAGACAGTAAAAACAAAAGTGTAGCAGAAACGTTCCACTTTGTCGACCATGTTGCGTCATGTTCGCGCGACGGCAGCCGTGCTTGCGCGATGGGCCACTTTCTGCCGCTTTACTACGGCTCTCGAGTAATAAGACTCTAGAATCAAGTACAAAATACCCTCCAGTAAGACTTTTTACTTTCCAAAACAACTTTAAAAGCAACAGAGGTCAATATATTACTCAGCTTTCCAAGTAATATACTGGCATCTGTCCACACATAAGAATTCCCAGTAATGTCAGGGGAATTGTTCTGGATCTTGTGTAGGTAAATCCTGCGCATTCATTTTCCACAAATTTCCCAGAAATTAAAGCTTAACCTGCTGCTGGTTTAATTTCCACTAAAGTCCCATGTAAAACGGCAAACACAAAGGGTGACTGTTGAGCCAACAGCGCAAAAGCATCCAGCATTAAACTAGCTGAGCTAACAGGCCTTATTTTACCAAGTCAATGTTAAGCGTTCAAATGTACTGGATGGAGCTCAATCGCTCCCAGAGAACGCACTGCTCCACAGCCCAATGCTGGGGTGGGGGCTTTATAACCCTCTAGTCCACGCTTGGCACTGGGCATGGTGACCTTAGGCTAATGTTCAGCCGGTCCAGAGCATCCCATTCTGTTAATCATGCTTTTCTGTGAAGATTTGCTGCGTGGAATTGACCGCATGAGTCAACAGTGAGTGCAAGTAGGTGAACTTACTAAATAGATAGACTGTCTGGATACTTTTGGACATGATTTGTCACATATGCCAGCACACAACTGAGACACTAATAAGAAATGCTCTTTTTTATTCGAGTACTTTGAGTACTTTTCTCTCTTCCAGACGTTTACATTCATGCAATATTTATCTGTTTACAAAATTTCCTTTAAGCAATGACAAAACTAAACACTAAAATATAGCCTAAGTTGCTTTTTCCATAATCAAAATTCTGCATTTGTGTTTGCATAACCCAAGAATTCATGCCTGCCCCTGGGAAAGAAAAGCTAAATGGTAAAGTAGACATAAACCTTAAGAATTTTGAGTATAATACAATTTGACTATTTTTTGTTATTTGTAAAACATCAAACGATGTCACTGTCAAGTTAATGGGCACCTTGGATGGTGGGATGATAAACGCTTGGGAGAAAAGTAGAGGACGAGTGAGAATCTCTCTCCCTCCCGAACGGTCAGTGTACACCCAACACAAATGCATTCCTGGACTGCGGCGCTTTTATGGCTTTCCTTCACTGTTTGTCTCATTTTTACATTTACACAGTGTTTTATGGACAGCTATTATGGTTACCATGGCAATTCCAACAATTTTACTGCCTCGGCGTGGAAAGCTTTTAGACTGCAGGCACAAAACAAGGACAGCGACTCGGGCCCAAAGCACTCCATAATACACCTTTTAATAACTCGACCCTAACCGGAAAGAAAGTACACAAAACACAGAGATTTGAGGACAACAAAGCGTACCATTCATACTTGTTCAGGCAGACAACTCCCAATGAACAAGATGTTAAGGCAGTACACAGTCCAAGAGGCATCACCACCAATTTTTTCCCCAAATATCTGCATAATTCAGTGGTTGAGATGTAAACAAAGTCATTCAGAGTGGTCTGACAAAGAATGGCTCTTTGTAGAGAAACTTACTGACTCATTTCTTTACAGTGGTGGTGATAGGAACCAGGGGTCACAACATCTACAACACAAATACAGCCATTTTATTTACTGTCCAAAACTAACAGTGAACCCACACGTGTACTCAGAGTTTTGATGATGGTGAAATAGTGGTACATTAAAAAAATAGATGTTTTCTCTGAGGATTATTTTGCCCTCCGCCATAAATATCTTAAAAATATTTGTTTTAGGCTTAAAGCTTCTCTCAAAACTAATGGAAAACAATACCTGACATCAGGCATCGTACTTGCAATGGTTTTGAGTAATAACTTTCAGTGAGGGGGACTTTAGAGGCATTAAATTCTTCAGACGTCTGGTTCCCATCTCCACCACTGTGAACAATTCTGAGGTTTCTCTACAAAGGAACTTCATTTACAGCTTTTTTTTTGCAATTCGCTTAACAAGACAACATCACACAGCTGCTGAACTGCCCAAAAATCTCAAAACAAGACCAAAGAAAGGCCCACAAGAGACAGGTTTCCGACAGCAGATTCTAATTTGTGGGCTGAATATGCTGCAGCTTGCCCACCGGCTGTCTGTAAACAATGCGTGAGGAGCTTGGTGAAGAACACCGTGAAGAGCCAGGGCTGAGAGCCAGCCGAGACATGGGCGTTCGGCCTGGCCGCGGGGGCTCACGGGGGCAGAGCTGGCCTGCTCATTAGCAGGCCAGGCGACAAGCAACACAACTGGCCCGTGACTGAATCTGCACTAGTGCCACGGCCTGCCTCTCACCGCTTTGCCCAGAGAATGCCCGTCTAGACAAGCACCATCCCACTGGTTATTATGGCCCAGTGCTCGTCAACAAGCGGGCCTATTCAGTGACATCATTGTGTGGCTGTGACCCACAGAGCATGGCGGGGATCTCGCGGCCTGTTAGTAAACATGTTTGTAGTGAGTGTTGCTGTTATGCTGTCTCATAGTTCCCTTCAGACAAACGCTGAAGTGAATGTGGCAACCGCAGTAAATTAGCTGGAGATGGACCGATATGGGAAATGTGGGGCCGATATTCTGATATTTGTGGGCCGGTCAATCTGATATTTTTTTATGTACATATCGGCTGATGATGATAACACCACGTAAACCTTAGATAGTGGGACGGCATCTACCCGGATCAGCATCACACAGAAATATAAAATTAATGTCTTTAGGGTTTTAAATGCAATAAAATAAATATCACAATTGCTGATAGTTTTAGCACAGTAGCTCAGCATGACCTAAACCAGGGGTGTCAAACTCAACCACTAAAAGGGCCAAAAAATTTGTGGGCCAGTTGGGTTTTTATTTCATTTTCACTTAACATTTTGCCACGACCCAAACGGGCCACCGTTTATCCAAAATATGCCACAACTGCAGCAGCAAAATAGGCATTAAAAAACTGTGTTGCAGTGCATGCTGGGGAATGTAGTGCATCTCAGGGTGAAATGGGCTAATAAGAATAGAAATTAAGATCATTTTGCGGGTCAAACAGGACTGGAGCCTGGAGACGAGACAAGGTGTGTGGAGCCAATATAGCTTAGAAAATTATTTCAATGGATTAAGGTACAGTTATGTTCTGACTAAAGGTACTGAGATGTACCCTTGAGGAAATGTTTAGATTTGACTTTTATACGAAACCAACTACATGATACACATTCAATGACCAAAATGTTTAGGAAACTCAGGGCTTCTGAGCTAAAACATCATCATTTTATTAATTTTACTGCATTTGTAACTTCAAAATGCTAATGCAAATTTCATCACAATTTCTACATTTTATAAATGTTTATGTATCAGCATCAGCAGATGTGTGCATAAACAATATTGGATATTAGCATCCAATTCCCACACTGGTGCAGCCCTATGTTCCAGCTTCAAGCCGGCTGCCATGTCTGGTTTAACTACACAATGATTTTCTAAAATAATGTCCATTTTTCAAAGATATATTAGCGCCAGAAACCAAATATAAGAAGCCAATGTGAGATACTTAAACACTCCACACAGTTATGATTTAGGAACGACTCTAATTGGTGGTCATCAGGTTTACTTGTTAGCTACATTAGCCTTGTAGCTCCCGTACAAAACGACAGACACGAATCAAGTCTCGGCTGACTGGCTATATTTTGGGGTAAGAGGAAAAACTGTGGACTTCTGTCTATTCTATTCCTGTAGCAGCGCAGGCTCGGCTTTACTGTTCTACCACTGAGATTTGTGTTAGCGACCCTGTGTGAGATTCTTGGGCTGTTAATAAGTAGGGAGGAGGCGCACGGACAAACATCACAGCCACATTACACCCTCAGGACCTCCTCCAGCCAAAACCCATGAACTGCTGAAAAACAGTTATTTAAGTACTCGAATAAATTCAACAGCCAGAAAGTCAGTTTCTCAAAACAAAAAAAAACCCCAGAACACCGAAATATGAGCGGATACACACTGAGAGACTGAACTTTCAGTTCCGCTATACCAACACAGCGAACACAGACGCTGGATGGGGGGGTACGCAGGAGGGGGAGGAGAAGGAGGAAAGAAAAGCAAACTCAAAGCCAACACACCCATCGAATCGAGCCCCCCTCTGAACACCCCCTAACCTCTTTTCAGGGTCCCCCTTTTGAAAAAGAAAAAAAACGGACATCAATCTTTCCTCTCTCTCCGCTCTCGAGCTTTTCAGGTTCATACAGATTCCCCACTTCTCCACATCTGGAGCTCATTTGTGGGGCTCCTGAAAGTTCAGGTCACTATTAATAACCACAACGAGCCGAGTTCAGGTTCAGCCAAGTGTCTGCGCTACCTCCCTGACTGACATCGCTCTCAGCATTACAAAGCCCACCAATCCAATAAACGCCGTCCGGTGCTGGGCTCGCAAAGGCCGCAGAGCCAAGCGTAAGTGGAAAAGTTCGCCTTGTGATTACTGGAGGCATACAAGGTACGTCACGATGGATATGGACGTCACGGAGGCTTCATCCATATCAAAAGATCATTTTCACAATTACTCAAAATGTAGTCGATCAGCTTTAGTTTTGCATCAAATCTACGATGCTAACGTAGCTAACAAGAAGTTATACGCACTAATCAGCATCAGGGAAAATGGAGACCTGAGTCATCAGAGTTGTTTAAGGATACCTAAACCTCATTTGACACGTATATTTGCCTATTCAACCCACAGCAGGTTAGCTCCGCCCATTTACGATCAAAGCCCGTTTCAGTCCAAACTGCTTTTTGAATGATGTCAAATACAGGGCAGCCAATCACAACAAAGGTCATCTACATACATTCGCCTTAAAGGCATAGAAAAAAAATCAGCCTCTTTAATTCTAAGAGATAAAGGGAGGTTAGAAAATTAATGTGTAAAAAAATGATTTATGGCTGTTTTTGATATATAAACCCAAATAAACATCATAAGTGGACTGCATGAAAAAGAAAAACACAAGAAAAACATACACTGTTGGAAATAAAGGTTCTGTGCAGGTACATTTTTTGTTCTTCAAGGTACAAACAAAGGTACTACAGTGCTTTTAAGGTCTGATTGTGTACCTTAAATAAGTTTTTCATAACCTGATGTTTTAAAACAGAACAATAAAATAACAACTTTCATTTCAGTGGATTATGGTACAGTTATGTTCCCTGACCAAAGGTACTGAGATGTACCCTTGAGGGTCCCACCCCAGTGACAAGATGGGCACTGCCCCAGTGACAGTTTACTACCTTTATTTCTGAGAGTGTAGGACATGGCTGATCGGTCATCTTGGCTGTAGTCAGCCAATACCAGAGACTACAGTGACTGGTGGAGTGAGTTCATGTTGAATGCTAAAATTCGCAAAAATCAGAGGGCGAATAAAACGATGCTGCATTTTTGCCGTCCCAAGAACCGTGTTTGGCGCGCAGGATAACAGTCACACGTGTCTGAGTAAGTTTAGTGATGTCCGAATAAACTGCACGGCCTACAGAAGTACAGAAAGATGACTCGGCCTTATAAACCAAGCAGGTGCAGTGAACAGAATGTGCGCAACGGAATAGCTTTCGTCCTCCTCGGCTTGTGAGAAGAATGAACACAGATCTGTGAGCCCAGATACAGGATAAATAGGCTTGTCCTGTTAGCTTTCTTGCTTGGAGTGAGGCATAGGTTGTTTATAAGACCAGCGAGAATGGGAAAGCTTATTATTCAGCAGAGACCCTATCGACGGGGGCTTTAAAAACGAGCCGCGAGGAGGTGGACGCCAGCGAAGGATTGAGGATAACTCAGCTTTCCACCGTCTGCTGCGTGTTCTAATCTGCTCTTGCATGCACACGCTCCCCACACGGCATTACACACTCATCTGAAGGAGCCATTTATTCCAGCAGCTGAGGACGCGGACCACCAGAGATTTATCTTGAAAAACCACGAACGCCATCACATCCAAATGGAAAACACCTCGGAGAGTGGAAAAGTAAAGTAGTGCTTTAAATAATGAGAGACTGTCTATAAGCTCCTGCTCATCCAAGCACCACTGAATATCTACTTAGCTGCGTTAGGATGAACATCAAGTCAGAGATGAGTGGAGTCCTGCTGGTTTAGGCTGTAATTTCAGGTTAAATATGGGCTGATTTCCAAGGATACAATACACTGGTGAAAAATGGTAGTGCTGGTATAGTGGTACTCAACCAGTGTCAAGACTCCTAACTCCCTATATATATATATACACATATATATATAGACACACACACACACACACACACACACACACACACACATATAGGTATATATTAACTGACATTCAAAGCTAAGAACATTTTTTTTCTTTCTTCTATAAAGTTTTTTCTTTGGAGAAAGAAGGTTTTGTTCCAAAAGCAAAGAAATGTTAGCCACTCAGCTGTAACTACCCTCTATAAGGAGTACAGAATTATTCTTACATTTATTTTCATTTTCACAAATATATTTGGTCTCTACATGTTGCACAACAGTGCCAGCTATCTAGGCGGGCAAAGGCTTATAGCATATTATATAATATTAAGTTGGAAAGGGGATCACTTGGGTGAGTGGACAAGTAAAATTACCCTTAAAAGCTTTTCAAAAAAAAGAAAAAAGTAAATAAAAAGTTTTTCTAAAGGAATCTGACCATCCTGCACTACAAGAGAGGGCAGATCTCACAGCTCTAATCTGCAAGAGTCAACAGACAACTAAGCCCAACCAAAGCACCAAAAACATCCTTTGCCAAATTCCAAACAAATACCAAGATATAAATTTTTGCCTCACATGGCTTTTTTGAAGTTGGATCTGGGTCTAATATTACTATATATGACTGACACAGTTCATCTCACTGAAACCCAGGATTAGGATTTATTGTACCCTAATAAAGTGGCATAGCGGGTTGTTTCATTTATTTATTATATCTTAATCTTCACAATTCTTATTAAACATGTTACTGCAAAAGCAATAGCCTGAATAGAATCTACAGCAGTGCACTCTCAGCTCTGCGACAGGCTGATCTACATTTTCCTTCGAAATAAACCCCAAATGGGGCATCAGTCAGCACTGAACAGGTGGCACTGAGCACCTGTCTAAGATAAGAGAAGTGTGAGTTAATATTAGCCCTCGCCAGAAGTTCATTACAAGCTTATTCACTCACAATTATCTTGGGAGGCAATGCAGACTGTAAGTTAGGAGTAAACAAATGTATTTAAAGGGAAAAAAAAACAAAACACTGAGTATCATTTGGGTTAAGAACATTTGCATACTAGTCATGAAGACGTACAAAGCAAATCATCCGTTTGAACCAAATCTTGACAAAAGTAATTAATTAATTATTTAAAAAATTTACATAATTTGTAAATGCCAGCTGCTCTTATATACACACACACACACACACACACACAGTGACAATGATTTCTTGTACCCTAATAAAGTGGCATAGCAGGTTGTTTGTGTGTGTGTGTACATACATATATATATATATATATATATACATACATATATATATACACACACACACACATACACACACACACACACACACAAGAAATCCTAAACCTGGGTTTCAGTGAGATGAACTGTGTCAATCATATATGCAGTCGTAATATTAGACCCAGATCCAACTTCAAAAAAGCCATGAGAGGCAAAAATGAATATCTTGTCTATGGATGGTTTTGATGCTCTGGTTTGGCTTAAATGTCCGTTGACTCTTGCAGATTGGACCTTTGAGACCTGCTCTCCCTTGTAGTGCTGGATTGTCAGATGGTCAGAAATTTCTATTTACTTTTTTCTTTGAAAAGATCATACATACATACATACATACATACATTATATATATACATACATACATACACACACATACACATATATCTGTTGTCAGAACGAAACCTTGTATGGTTTTGACATAATTTAAAAATATCTACTACCCTTTACATTGTGTGTACATTTCATGATGAATGGACCGAAAGGAAACAGCCCAAAATTACTTGGAAAAACATCTGGTTCCATATACATACACACATATGATACAGATACATACACACATACACATGTATATATTCATACACAACTATTTTAGTCCTCAGCAGGGTTAAAGTCTTGTTTACAGTCTTGAAATCTTCATTAGTTATTATTTTTAGTCTTTTTAGTTTGTTTAAAGACTGGATTAACTGCAGTTTCGTTTACATTTTCTAAAAAAAAGAAGCATTTTAGTTTGTTTTTAAAATGATGCTGAATATTCAATCAAAGTAATTCCAAATTGGACTTGTTTCAGTCCAGTAAGTTCCACAGTTTTAATAATGCTAAATCAGCACAGCAGTAGAAAAGGCCAGGCTACTTCGCTTACTAATCACTCAAAATCATCTCCTGTTTAAGGTTTGACAGAGAAGGAACTCACTTCTAGACCACACTCCATTTTTCATATATTCAGTGCCTACAGTTTTGTTCCAGTAAAACTGTTCAGTTTTAGTTTGCTTTGTAGTGAACACTGTAGTTTTGATTTTGTTTGAGTTTCTATTTTTATTACAGTTCACAAGTTTTTTTCACTGCTAGTTTTCTTTTTTATAACGGTTCTCATTAATGACAAAGCCTTGCAAAGAAGTACAATTAAAGAAAAGGGAACAAGCTTTTTTTGCTACATTACTATCACTGTGCACCTGCTGCAAGACAGTGCTTTTGAACAGGAACCACAGGAACATACAGGCCTAAACTGCCACAGCTACAGCAAGCGATTAAACAGACAACGCACTTATGGGGCTCTGACGTAAACCCTGTGTCGCGAAGTGCGTCAAGTTGGTTGATAGAAGCACTCGGCTGGCGCTTTATCGGCCGGTCTTGAAGAGAAAAAGAGGCCCTGTATCATGCTGGCCTTGAAGAAGCGCTGTGGATTGCAGGCCCACTATTGAAAGGCTTGCAGCAACTAAGAGAAGAGAGAGCTACTGAATATTTTCTGCCCCGAGAGGCGGCGAGGCCTTTATCTGCGGAGAGCTGGCAGTCATTAACCTTGATGTTTTCATATCGAGAGGTGAATAAGAGTGAGCAAGAAAGGGGAGGTTAAACGGCAAGGAACAAAAATCGGAGTCTTTGTGAGCGTCTCTGCGCGAGATACGCCGCTCATTGAAGTGCCTCCTCGGCTGCCGTGAATTGAGCTCTGTTCGACTACAAAGACGGGGGGGTTAGGTGGGGCGCGTCGTGTCAGAGGGTCCCTTTTCAGCACGAACAGATACGGGGAGAGGCGGCAGACGGGCCGAGCGGACAGGTAAAGCAGCGCTTTGCATAAAGCCCGTTTACTCATGCAAACCGCTGTGGCTTTATAACTACTGCGCTTCGCCAGCTCCCCGTTTCCACACGGCCGAGCTTTTATCTTAAGAGCGAGAAAGCTCTCGAAACGCTCTCCCCTTAATGCTCCTGCGCTTTACATAAACACTTCAAGAAGCCGTTCTTCCATGCAAAGCGGCTGATAAAGGAGAGCAGTGCTCAGAGTCAGGAAATCAAACAGGAATCAGATGACCTTGTGCTTTGTGCCTCCGATATCACCTCCCGAAAAATGTGACGGGACCCGAAATGCTTCAGCGCCAGTTCCAGTGCCTTGAGCTTTCCCCTTTTCGCTGAAGCGAGTATTCAGGATCTTATATTTAGCAGACTGACACAGAAACATTTTGTAGCGCTCGCTGGCTTGGCAGTGGCGGTGAGGTGACCTGCCAGGGAGGAGGAGGGGATTGGTTGCGTCTTGGTGCAGCCCAACGCAAACATGATTCATCATTAATGTGGACACCGCGGGCCGTGGAGACTGCAGCCATGTTACCCCCAGGGCCAACCAGAAACGCACAAAGGGGCCCACGCCTTTAACACCCAACTGGTTTCGCATGCGGGCCTAAAACTGAAGAGGATAGTTTCTTGGCCAAAAACTAATCCAGGACTCAAGGAGATTCACAATTTACCGTGCGATTTAATCCAGGATCAGGCTGACTCTGTTTCTGGGAAACCGTCCATATCAATACCAAACAAAATGGGCCATTCATGGGAATGTATAGGCAAATGCTCACAATGTTGTCTATTGTTCAAGCCAGGCATGACTTACAGATTTCTACAACAAAGAGAGCATCACAGGAAATTTCTTCATTAGTAAAAAAAAAAGCCATTCAGAGTGAATTGATGTGAAATGCTTCACTCTAAAGAGCCAGAATTGTTCATAATGGTGGTGATAGGAACCAGAGGCCTGCCTCTAAAAGCTCTCACAGAAAGTTATTACATGAAATGGTTATAAATTCACTACTTCATGTCTGAGACGCTGATATATGGGAGTTTTGAGGTAAGCTTTTGGCCTATTTAAAATTGCAGAGGTGTGCATGTAGGGCATTATAAGGCAAAACAGTCCCCAAAGAAATGTTTTGGGTCCCCACCTGGTTCCTATCATCACCACTGTAAAGAAATCAAGGCAATAAGTTTCTCTACAATAACATTTTTCTTCATCACTCTAAATGACTTTGCTTACATCTCAGCTCCTCAATTCTGCAGAAATGTAAAAAAAATTCCCCTTTTTTGTTCTTCACTTTTTGGTGAAAAGGTGTTTCGGCTACAAAAAGCACTCAAAATCCCCAAAACTTAAAAGTACCACGACACAAAGAAAGCTGAACTAGACTGGACTGTTTCCCAGCAGAGCATAAATACTAAATGGATAAATCTGTGATCGTTAAACGCTGATATCATTCTATTCTGCCACAAAACTGGAGAAGCATTTTACTACAAGCTGGCAGCTGACTTGGAACCGTAAAGCCAAGGTCTGGACGGCTCCATCCATTGTAAGCATTTTAAAGGCAGTCATGCATTTGCAAAACAAGTTCAACAAGAAGCCCCTCCATCTCTGTGCATGGTGCAAACACGTCTCTTCCTGTCTTCCCTGCTCTCTCATTGGCCGTCGCCTGAACCACTCGCTCAGTAACATCGCTGACGATCTCAAACCAAAGGACTCCAGGATGTCTTCAGCAGAAAATATTAAAGGTTTGTAAACGCTGGGAGGCCTCGATCATCGGGGGGCTGAAGATTGAGTCGTTTCCGCTCTCACACTACCAGAACATTTTGCTCTCAACCTAGCAAGTTACTTTCAGATTGTCGGAATTTGGCAGAAAGGCCAAATCGAGGATAAAACGGTGCAGTCTATGCCTGGCTTTAGTGGATTAAACATTCAACTTTAAGGAATAGTTTGGCATAAATATCCAATTTACACTATTTTGACTTGAGGGGAAAACTGCGTACTTTATTTTTTGCATTTTCTGCTTCTTCAAAAAGCCCATATCCAATATTTTTCTTGAGGTCCATTTATAACGTTATGTAACTTCATGGACTAAAAATGTGAAAATTCAAAACGGGCTGCTTTACAGAAGAGTGTCCATATATGGACTGTATGGACTGAGGAGTCATTTTGGAGCTCCAACAATGTTTACATATTACTTGAAGCTCAGTTTTTCGTAAAATGGGCTGTTTAACACCCAGCTTTTTTCTAAAGCAGGCCCACAGGCCAAAAATCAAAATGGATGGTTTCTTGGGCATAAACCAATCATAAATCCTGGAGTAAAAGACTATACAAAGACTATTTACAATGCTATTTTATCCAGGAACAGCCTCGCTCGACTTCTGGGAAACGATTTAGGTCAATAATAAACCCAATGAGTCACTCAAAGATACATATAGGCCACACTTTACAATCCTGTCAATTGTTTAATGTAATGAAGATCCAATTTAACCACCTAAACAATCCACATTCACATTTCCAGGGGAGCTTTTCCCGTTTCTCCACCCAGGGCCATCATGTAGCGCTAGAAGGCTGCCTCAGGACGGCCAGTGCTCGAACAGGCCCAGACCAGGACGCTCTAATTAAACATGACACGCGAGCAAAACCCACCCAATAAAGAGGCCAACCGGCCCCTGAAACATTTAACGCCCCCACTGACGAAAAAGGAGCAGCCTGCCCCGAACATTCTCCTTTAAAACACAAATCGATAAGAGTGCACTGCACACTCTAATTCCCCACACTGAATTAGGAATGAAGCCAGAAAGGAGGGGAGGACGAGGGGAAAGGAGGTGAAGGCAGAAAAACGAAACGTGGTGCTGGCCTCATTCGTTCACTCAGGAAGTCTGGAACAGAGAGCGGGCATTAGTATGGAAAGCGCTAGAACCAGGAGGCATTAATAAGTCTCAGAGATAACGAGACCCATCGCCCTCTTGGTTCCGGAAATAGCTCGGTAGCTGAAGGCCACAGTGTGGTTTTAGGAGGGGGTAAGAGGGGTGGGGCGGATGTGGGTACAGTATTTAACAGGAAATATCGAAACAGATGCAGATCTGCAGATCCACCCGCTCGCTGCCTGGGCCAGTGGAGCAACACTGAAACCCCTGACTACGGCCTCCAGGAGTGGGGCTAGTAATTCATTAAAGACCTGTTTGTTTCCTATACAATGCCTGTCAAACAACACGCCTTCTGTTGAAGTGTGAATTTATCTGCTGTTATTTTTCAGGTACTAGCTAAACAGCTTTGGTAGGTTTCGGCAACGCTCAGGTGCATCAGTTCAAATATTACAAATACTTACAGAATACTTACAATATAAAGCTGTAACGATTCACAAAATTCACAATTCAGTCCGATCCGATACAACAGAGGCTCAATTTAGTTTTGCAAAAACATAGAGAGCCTGGAAATCTGGCCTCAAATACATTAATGTTCACATTTCTAGTTTATTAGAGCATTCAACATTATAAAAGTGACATATTTGAGACTTTAGAGTGGTATGGCACTGTGGCTAGAAAAAAAAACAAAAAAAAAAAACAGGAAATAGCATCTTAGCTTAACAACCACAGCATTCAATTGTTTTAACAGTTTTCTTCCAGTCCCACTGACTGACCGTGTATGCAGTTGAGGGTTCACAGCAGAGGCTTGGGCCATTCTGACGATATGATCTCTCGCACTTGCTAATTAAGTTAGACGATTTAAACGTTTAAAAACTGCACCGTCTGAAGCTTTAAGACGCGCAAAAGCGATCAGATTTATCACGTTTAGCATGTTCTCTTCTCATGTGTCGTCTATCAGTCCAAATATGTTAGTGTGGCTTCAGAACATTTGGATGCAGCACTTTTATTTTTGGTCATGCTTGTTAAACTTGATAGAGGCTTAATAAAGCCAAACTGCAGTGTTCTTCACACAGAACGCCTCGTGAAACTGACGAGGGCTTGAACAACTTAGACACTGTAGTCTCATCAAAATATTAATAAAAAACAAAAAAGACAAAGCTTATTGTCTTTACTAGCAAAATAATAATAATAATAATAATAATAATAATAGGCGATGTTAACACTAAAGAAAAGCTACAAAGGCTGATACGGTAAGCTTTAACCATAAGCTTTCACTATTTTAATTACAGGCTGTATTAAATCTACAGCAAAAACTATCAAACTATACTAAGACCTACCAAACCAGAGGACGAACGAAAGTATTTTTGAGATTTTCAGAGTAAAAACTCAAGCATGTTTATTCTCTGTGATAGAGGCCGACTTATGTGTGGTCTTACCACATAACCTGCCATGCTGAAAGAGTTATGGGAGAAAGGGCTGCAGTAAGAAGTGGCTTCTCGGTCAGTATTCCTAGCTCTTTGTTCCTAACGCATGCCCACGCTGGTGGCACAGTAAAAGCGGAAAGCCCATTTTAAAGCCCAAGTTAAGATGCTAGTCCTAATCTATTGCACTAGCCTCAAACTAATATTATAAATAAAAAAAGTGTCTGATTTTAAGGCAAAAAGGATGCATTTTTTTCCTAAAAGACAGACTTGCCTCACTGTGGGCTCGCTTATTGCATTGTTATTACAACTCATGCAATATGAGCAGTATTAAAATGAGTAATTTACTTGCCTCCATCTGTTGGACGCACGGTTTGATGACTTAAGAGCCTCGTCTAAACTGCTACACCCTAGTGTGATACTGTTTTCTCACCCATAAGACTTTAATATCGCTGCTGTTAGAACAAATAACCACATATCCCCATTTTTGTCGTTTTTCAGTTTTTGACATAATTTGAAAATGTCTGTTGCTCTTTACATTGTGTGCAAATTTCATGATAATGGACCAAAAGAAACGGCCCAAAATGACTTGGAAAAGATTCTGCTTCCATTGACTTACATTAAAAAAGTCATTTTTTTCCATCTCCTGTAAAGTTATTTTGAAAATATGAGGTTTTCTTCCAACAATAGCGATATGTTAAGTTATTGCAAACTGACAAGGAAAACATGCTCATTTGTAGCGTTAAAGCATTCTGAAGAGCAAGGTGTACCCAAACTTTGGCAGTGTTGCTTGCCACATGGGTTATCTTGTTGAGGCAGCCTGACTCTGTGCGCTCCGAGACCAGTAAGTCACGACGTGAACTATTACCAGACATCGGGATCATAATTCAATACTTGAGCAGAGAGGTAGCAAACCCGAGGTTTGATGGGACCGAGATCCTGGCTCAGTTCTGACTCATGTGCTTAAAGAGCAAATGGGAAAGTGGGGGCAGGGGGTGTGTGTGTGTGTGTGGGGGGGGGCTCCCGTTAAGCAGGAGCTGAACAGTCTTCGCCCCACAGCTCTTGATTCCCAGGCACTTTAGATTCCTTCATCCCCCCCTCCTCAAACCACTTCCAGATGTGGCAGCAGCTGCACAGAAGCAGGAAAAGAATACGTAGCCGCTCCATGTCATTTGCTATTCTCTTCAACAAAACACACCAAAACAACCCCGCAAAAACGTCTGCCAACGACAACCAGCGCTGACTCGGACTCCTTTATGAGCGGCCAACTCCAAATCAACGGCTATGAAAACTTCAGCACTTCGCGAGGAGCTCATAACCGAACTACCACTGATGGCAAAACGACAAACTGCACTGTCTCAGCCAAGTTTAAAAAAAGATAATTATAATAGGGGGAAAGGAATGACGGGAAAAGCGCAGGACGACCCCGTCACCTGTAACAGCTGACTCGACTTGCACACCTATTAGAAGATGAAAGGTACTGGGCAAAGGGGAGGAAAAAAAGACCACGGGAAAATTGACCTCCGCAGCTCCCGAGTGCCTGAGTAAGTGTTTTCGCAAAGCCGCTGAACATGTCTAGCCGTGGCTCAAAGCCTGGTAATTGGGCCAACGTTGTTCAACGGAGTGTGACCCATCTGGGGTGGCCACAACGAAAGCCAAAAAAAGGAAAGGAAGAGAGACGTAGAGCGTAGAGTCAAAATCCGAGTAAGCTTAAGTGACGTCCTTCTTATTTTCTCACTCTGAAACGTGACAGTTTTGCTCATATCTGCGAGTTTCAATGCATGTTATTTTGTACTGAGCTACTTCGACTCATGAGTGCTTCAACATGAACAGGTTGCCAAGGATGTTAAGGACAGGAATGAGCAAGGAGACTCTAGATGACGTTAGCCGGGATCAGAAACAGTGAAAATATTTTTGTCTGACAAACCAACATGTTGGCACATCCACCACTGAGGAGAAAAGGCCTTGCGAAGAAGACGAGACCTGATCAGCATCTGATGCACCGGTTAGCTGTGGTGTGAGCTTAGTAGCTCATCTGAAGAGGCAGCCTCTGCTACTCGTCCGACACAAAAGCCAAACCATTTCTGGGTTATTTTCAATAAAAAAAAAAATATTTCAATTGTATTTAAATGTATTCCTCTGTGGGCTGCTAAGCTATTCTGCTACTGAGTTTTCTCGTCTTCTAACATCAGTTTTGTGGCCTAAAAAAGTAAGGCAGAAATTTAACGTACTCAGCTCAAGTATGTGCGCTGCAAATGCACATGTACAGCCTTACATTCTTACGGTAAAGTGACGGTTAAGATACTCTATGCTCCAGAGGGCGACAGAGGACAAATGTGAGCATTTGTAAACAGGATCTACTGTTATTTTGACTATATACACACACACACACACACACGCACGCATACATATTTTGACATACTGTTTATGGTAAACATCAAAACAGAATTCACACATCCCTAATATAAAGCTATACTACACTGGAAAAAAGGCTTTTGGTTGTGCTTTGTCAAGTTCCTTATGGAACCCATCTCATTCCACCACTGAGATGTTCCTTATTAGGGGATTGGGCAGAACAACAGCACTTGCCTACATACACAACTCTCAACCGGCCAAAAAAGACAATAAAAGACAACTTCACAACCGCCCAGGTTAAATCCTGTAAACGTAATAAACTTCGGCCCGACCCAGCAATAACACCCTCTGTGAGGGAGCTCGGCGGCTGACCGCGTTAAGCACATACACCGTCCATGTGGAAGACTCCTCAGAGGTGGACGAGGCTAAAAGCCCTCACGGCTTCAATGCTGTGAGTCAGCAGAGGAGGACAAGGAACGGAGGGGGCCGAGGGGTCAGATGGCTGTCTGGACTCCTGCACCAACTTGAGTTTCTGCACTGAAGACTTTTCTATATTTAGATAAAGCAGTGGGGCGGGGGGTGGGGGGTGGGGGGGGGGTTGAAAGGCAGCCGGTTTATTCATCAAGCTGTGGAGTCCACTCAAACCTTCCCCCGTCACACGTTTAGAGCAGGATGACTCAGCCTCAGGTGTTTGGACGCCGCAGCGAGGGCTAGGGGAAGACAGAAGAGGAAATACAGCACATAGGGGACGAAGCACATGGCCAGCACACTCCAAATGTCTACCATCGCTGCGGGGACAGATGCACTCAGAGGATCCAATGAGTCAATGGAACGTCTATGCATCATTTCAAGGAGGCTCCAGGGATGCATCACACCAAATAAAACCAGCAATAAATAGACCTGAAGTGGATATTTGGCTATTTTTCACGTAAAAAATGCTTTTACGAAGTGAAAGATAGTTTTGAAGGCAACAACAAGTATGCATTTATCATATTCTAGATACTGAACACAGAGGCAATCTTACACAACCTGTATTTAAAGGAATTGTTGTGCAAAAAATGTAATTTACAATTATACAATTGTCCACTCCCCCCACATGCAGTTGACCAGCCAAAGCATGTTTGGAGCCCAAATTTACTTTCTCTATTTTAGAACTGGAGCCACTGGGCAACCATTGTGAATGCTTGAACTGAATAGTCACCCATCCAGGTCTTCATTAAGGTCATGCAGACCTGTCAATGCGGTTTAGGACACAATATAACTTACTGTAAGCTATAAAAATAAACAAAGCTGCGTCATCCACTTTACACAACAACAGGGTCTGTATTCACAAACCACCTCAGGAGCAGAAGTGCTTATCTAGAGTCAATATTTGTGACAATGACCAGACTAAACACACAAAAACCTGATCCAAGATCAGTCCTGCTTTGTGACAACAAGTCACAGTGATTAAATATCTAATTTTTATAATTCACTAAGTTATACTGAGCTTTAAACCACATCGACAAGTCTGTGTGACCTTCATGAGGACCTGGAGGCAGTTTGAGAGAAGTTGTATATTTAAGGATGTATATTTTTTTTTAAACAGAAATAATTTGGGCTATTTGGACGACTATTGAGTTCTACTGTTTGTTAGCAAAGCTGTAACTGCAGGTTTGAACTAAGGAAGCATTTGGACTCCAAACATGTCTTAGCTGATCGACTACATCTGGGGTGAGTGGGAAACTGAGTATATCCAAACAATTCCTTCAAAATGAAGACAGAGTAAAGTACAAACTAAAACAGCAGTGCAGCTGGTGGAACAGCAGTCCCTTCTGTCGCTGATCCAGGAGTTGCTCTAGAGTCCCAGGGTAGAGACGGTGGCGCATGACGCAACCCCATCAGTCCTACACACCGTGTAGCAACAGAGGGGTAAAAATATCAGTGGACTGCTAACACCCGAGCTCATAAATATAACCCCTGATACTCTTGTGGATAATGGCAAGGCAGCCAAGGTGCAATTCAAACGCTTGAGATACTGTATCTCCCCTGAAGGAACAGATGCAGAGGTCTGTTTCCACTGATATGGATGTTGCCATTCATTTAGCATATCATTTTTTCCCTCATTATTCCGGGGTGACATGGAACTTTGCAAAGTCTATGCTGAGTTCTTCCTTCACTGATCAGGCATAACATTATGACCACCTCCTTGTTTTTACGCTCATTGTCCATTTTTTAGCTCCACTTACTATATAGGTGCACTTTGTAGTTCTACAGTTACAGACTGTAGTCCATCTGTTTCTCTGAATACTTTGTTAGCCACCTTTTACCCTGTTCTTCAGTGGTCAGGACCCCCATGGACCCTCACAGAGCAGGTACTATTTGGGTGGTGGATCATTCTCAGCACTGCAGTAACACTGACGAGGTGGTGGTGTGTTAGTGTGTGTTGTGCTGGTGTGAGTGGATCAGACACAGCAGTGCTGCTGGAGTTTTTAAACACTGTGTCCACTCACTGTCCACTCTATTAGACACTCGTACCTTGTCAGTCCACCTTGTAGATGTAAAGTCAGAGACGACAGCTCATCTGCTGCTGCACAGTTTGTGTTGGTCATCCTCTAGTCCTTCATCAGTGGTCACAGGACGCTGCCCACAAGACGCTGTTGGCTGGATATTTTTGGTTAGAGGACTATTCTCAGTCCAGCAGCGACACTGAGGTGTTTAAAAACTCCAGCAGCACTGCTGTGTCTGATCCACTCAGACCAGCACAACACTCACTCACACCTCACCACCACGTCAGTGTTACTGCAGTGCTGAGAATCATCCACCACCCAAATAGTACCTGCTCTGTGAGGGTCCATGGGGGTCCTGACCACTGAAGAACAGGGTAAAAGGTGGCTAACAAAGTATGCAGAGAAACAGATGGACTACAGTCTGTAATTGTAGAACTACAAAGTGCACCTATATAGTAAGCGGAGCTGATAAAATGGACAATGAGCGTAGAAACAAGGAGGTGGTCATAATGTTATGCCTGATCGGTGTATCAGCATGTGGGTGGCAGGTGTCTTCATTGGTGGTATCTAAGGACTATGGATAGTTTTTATGCAAGGCTTTATTCCTCCAACAGTGATATAACATTAAAACATCTGATCCAGCCAGTCAAGGCCATCTGAAGAAACTTATCAGAGCAGGTCTGGCAGATTTTGGTTGGAACAGGACGCCGCAGGAAGGCAGATCTTAAGGACCAGAGCTGGTGACCGATGATCTAAAGGCATGTCTGGTATAAGAGCCAATAGAACTGTAAAGTGTTGACAAAATTACATTAAATCAGATGGTTGAAGAGACCAAAGCACAGCTTTTAACAATACTAATTTTAGCCTGATTCAACTTAAACATAGCAAGAATGCCTATATTTTGTGGTCCTTTGAACATCACATATAAAAATACTACATTTTTTTTGGGTTGTAGGCAAGAAATATGACAAAGTAACGTGGTGTGATATTTAGTCTACAAACACACAGTTAGGCCTTCACGTCAGCGTGATATCTGCTGCCTAAACCGAGCGTGTAAATGAGTGTCGCAGGATTACTTCGATGGAGACTTAGCTCAAATGGAGCCAGCTGCCAAATGCTCTTTCCGCAGTGATCCACGGCAGATAAATCGGGTGACATTTTCACATGGAAACTTTGTGTTCTTTGCAAATATCTGAAGTTATTGCAAAAACGCTAAACGGGGAAAGAAAATATCCCATAAATCCCACAAATCAAGCCCATCTGTGCACAATCAATGGCTCGCAGGATTATAAAGCATTTAAGCACGGCTCATAAACCTCAGCCTTTTGGAAGCTGGAACAGACAATCCCTGATGGAAGTGTCTGAGTATTTGTCTCAGTGTACAAATCCTATTCTAAATCCTACAACGGAATGCTGTTTAGAGTTACCATCGCAAACCCCACCTTATTATGGAAGACGGACAGAGGGAAGAACGCGTCGAGCGAAATGCGGCGCGTTTTAACGAGGTTACGTCGCAGGACAGGAGCTTACATGCCTCGCTCTTTTTGTGGGCTGCGACAGAAGCTTCTGAAGACTCATGTACCACAAAAATGATCCTGTCATATGGTGAAGACGAGCTGCTATAACCCTTAAAGGCTGCACTGTCAGCAATAACAAAAGCATGCTGTAATTTAACAATCACATCTCACTGAAACAAAAGGGCAGCTTCAAAACTTGAGATATTTTGTAAGGATTTCAATTTGGTACGAAGTAATTTAAGGCTTGTGAATGCCAGTCGTTCATATTAAACCACTGATGTCAGAACGCAGTCCACACAGAATGTAAAGCAAATTAATTCTTTATGTAATTAATTGTGCAAATAAGCAAACAAATAATACAGGAAAAAAGGCTTCTAAGGGTTAAAGAGGGCAGCACTTTATTTGCAGCGCCATCAAAGTGCAGCGGAGTGCAGAGACAGCAGAGCCCACGGGCCGAGATGAAGGGAGCCGAAATGAAGTCGCCACATCTGAGAGACTTCGGCTCACGACGGAGGAGCCCCCGCATGTGAGGCCGACGACTCCCGTGACCTCCGGTGACGTAGCGCTGCCCCCCTCCCCACCAGCACAGCACAGCACATTGAGACGTGACCAGAAAGCCTTTCAGTGAGCGAGGCTAGAGTCATTGGTCATAACTGCATGACTGAATACAGGGGTGGGCAATATTATGATACGTTACTGCTATGGTGATAAATTACATCAGGATATCTTGTATCTCCATTTTTGTCATTTCATTTTTGACATAATTTGAAAGTGCCTGTTACTCTTTACATTGTGTGTAAATTTCATGATGAATGGACCAAAAGAAATGACCCTAAAATGACTTGGGAAAACATCTGGTTCCATTGACTTACATTAAAATTAAAGTAGGTTTTTTTGCTTCTCCTGTAAAGTTACAATTTTGGAGATATGAGGTTTTCTTCCAACAGCATCATTAGCTTCTTCTGAGTATAATCAGTTAACATCAGCACTTTTATAACAAAAGAGAAGAGAGAGCATAGTTTGATGGTGGTCCTGTTTAATTCCATGTAAAATGTTGAATTAAAATCACTGTATTTACGGTTATCATATTACATCATAAAATGCTTTTCCAAGCATACATCATCAGTCTGACAATCTGCAGATTTCTCACAAAGAAAGCATTATCAGTCTTTTTAATTCAGTCTGATTAATTAAGTACCATACTGTACTATTTTCATAGAACCACAGGTTCTTTTTTGTTCCAGTTTATGGGGTTGAATATTGTGCTGTAATACTTTAAAAGTTGCCAGGCATTACTTTTATTTTCAAAGTTATCTTTCAACACAGTCAAAGGTGGATGACATTATGGAGCAAAGAAAAATAAACAAATGGGAAAAAAAAAAACACCTCTGAATTTTAAAATGCATATCATGCATCAACAAATTGCCTTGAAGTATCGTGATGTATTTCAGCCTTATTGCCCACCTCTATGTGGCGCTCCAGGTGCATCATGCTGACTTAACCCACGCTTATAGGGAATTCCATAAATCAGGATTTCTCAGTTAGCCAGATAACTTAAGCCCAAAGATGAGGACTGTCCAATGGGAATGTCCCTCAGCTCTTCTCCTATTGGACAGGCTTGAATGTGTGCTTAAGTTATCCAGCTAAACTGAGAAATCCTGCTTTGAGGAATTACCCCACAGCTGCCTATAAGTGCCAATGTTTTCCAACTTTGCTCAGAAGTTTTAGGAAACTGTTCACAGATCGCCCTCGCTAGGTAAAGTAGTACGGCCTCTGATGCCACTACAGCCACGTCCTTCAGTGCAGAACAGGCATAATTCAAAACTCCGCAAATTCACCATATTTTACAGACCACAGTTCATCTCCATATGGCCTTGAATAAAACACGGAACTTGCTTTTCAAACATCAACTACAGATTTCCATCTCAAAATGATTACAATCACAACTTAGGCATGTTGCAGTGACGCATTTGAAATGTCCTCGCTGTGCCACGCACAGGGCGTACAAGCATGGCTTCAAATCACATAACGCCTGATGACGCTGAGGACAGCTCTGCCACAGAACCATGTCAAAACATGGCATCCCTTGTGCAACTTGATGCTTTTGATGGTGTGGGGGGGGGTGTTTCAGTTATCTGTGCAGCCACAATACAGGTTTAAATCATTTAGTGAGTCTATTTACCAAACAGAACACAGATTATATAAGTATGAGGACGAAATACAGTGAAAAATAAGGCCTTGAGATTCAAACGATCAAAAATATCTTCACAACCGTGATCATTTCTGCCGTTCTGTTGAAAGTGATGACATAAAGACTATAAAGGCAGAATGTGATTGTCATGTCACCATATTTAACAAAGCACATTGCTCAAAAGGAGCAAACTGCTTGTGGGTATATTTCGGTTTTTCCACCTGAATTTACAGGCCCAAATCATAAGGCAAATTATTCAGTAACTGCATTAAATAAATTTAAAGGTTTTGTTTGTTTGTTTTTTTTTGTAAAAGCTCCCATCAGATTAACAGAAAATGTTTTATGATCATAAACATAATGCTATATGCTTACAATTTACTGCTGAAAGTCAAAAATCTTACAAGCTTTGTATTTTTTTATAAAAATTATTTTTTATAAAAAATTTTTACAAAGCACATCACTGAAGAGACGCCATCTGAGATCCAGTTTATAGCCCAGATTTGTGCAAAAAGTGGGTCGACCTTCAGTAGACAAAAAACTGTGAGTTCAGCTTCTTTTATTATAAGGGTTTAAAATTACATCACCCATCTATTTGACTGGAAAAAAGACAGTTACAGCTCTCATACGACACCCACCTTTTGAATGTACCTTATGAAATACGAAAGTTATGAAGTAAAGAATATGATGAAGTGTGTTTTGGAACCACCGGTGGTTCCACGAAGTTAAGAGGTAAATACTACACATTTAAAAGGTGCTTCTGGCTCTTTTAGCTGGACTAGCCTTGAAAGCCTTTTTAAAAGACCATCTGAGAAACTAGGAAAATAAACATTTGCTTACATAAAGACTGAGGCAAAGATCTGCCAAGCATTTCTCTAAATAATGCAGATTTCTAAACAAACACGGCCAGTTAGGCGGAACTGATTAAGAATGAGTCAATAGCAAGAAAAAAAAAAAAATTTCCCCAGAATGGTTAGCTTTTCATCTGTTTGCAGTAACGTGTTCCATGTTTGCATTTATGGCTGCAATCTTCACTTAACAAGCGACAGCGGCAGATACGCATTAAAGATTTATTGTCAAAGGAAAATAGACCACAAAAACTTTGCTTCTACCAAAAAAGTCGCCGATATTCTCAAAAATTTTGTAGCAACAGAGCTTTTAAAAAACGAGAGACTCATTGGCTCCGAGTTACTCACTGGCCCCGTCTTCTGGACAAAAATGACGGGCAGCTCTAATCATCATAACTTTGCGAGTAGAAATAATGTCAATTTTACAGCTCTGTTTATGAAATAAACACTATAAATGAAGTGCTGTGAGTTCCTCAGCATACAGTAGACAGCATGTAATGCCATCTGTCTTAAAGATCAATAGTGAAGCAGCCTGCCTTCTGATATGAGAGGTAACAAGATTGTAAAGTGACTTGACAAGACCGAGTGCTCTAGATTGTGGTTTAAGATTCTGCTCAAATGGCAATTCTCCAAGAACCATTCTGTGGGAGGCAAAGTAAATAAGTTGTCATCAATAATAGACAGCGAGTGTTCAGCTCCGGCTGGTTCCTATCCTCCAGACATGCTCGGCGGCCTCCGCGGGCTCAGATTCACTGTCTTGACTAATAGCTTTTGATAGGCCTTTGCAATAATTACCGAGGGGCCCTTATCGCAAACTTATGCGATGCATATTTCATGTCATGGCTGCACGTTGGCAGCCAATCTCTGAAAGCATGATTGGAAACAAATTTGCCCCAGTTACAAAAAAAAGGGGGGGGGGGTGTACAAAGCGCAATCGTGCTACTGGATTCTTTAAAACACTGAATCGAAAAGGACAGCACGGAAAGATCAGCCAAATTCAAAAGCCTACAGCTTTACGACTGAGATTGCGCATCTCTGCGCCACTTTCCCTGAAGCGGCTGCGCTGAAACAACAGTACATTAGACAGCACGAGAAAACCTGTCCATCCAAAAAGTCGTGTAGTCTAATTTAGAGCTTATGTCTTTACTTCATGTCCCAACACGGCCTACAAAGGGCTGCAACGAAGTACGTAGGCGTCAAGGATTAGGCTGTCTAGCCTAGACCTCATTTAAGAATTGACATGTGCAAAACATACTGCTTCATATATGCATATCCAAAAACATCCAGACACCCAATAAATAAAACAGGAGCAGCCACATATGAGCCTGAGGTCACCATGTCAAATGCCAAGCGTCAGCCAGTGGGGTATAAAGCCCCCCAGCGTTGGGCTGTGGAGCGGCAGAACTGTGTTCTCTGGAGGAATGGAGCTCCATCCAATAGCTGACCTTACTAATCCTCTTGTGGCTTAATGCAGTGAAACCCTCACAACAATGTTCCAACATCCAGTGTAAAGCCTTCCCAGAAGAGTAAAGGCTGTTACTGTAGCAAATGAGGACAAACTCCCCATCAATACCCTTCATTTTAGAAGAAACGCTGGATAAGCAGGTGTCCACAAACTTTGACATACTCCACTGTAGGAGCACAAGACTGCAAGCAGCAACTCAATGTCATGTGCCATCAACCCTAATATAGCTCTCTGCCCATTTTGGAGAGCTACACTGGTCTTGGATCAATACAGGCTACTACAAAAACAAAATGACGTGAACGTCTGCTTGAAAAAAGTCCCATGAGAGGCTCCAACATTGACAGACACTGTAAAACACGAAGCTACTGAACCCACAAAGTCAGCAACAAGGACACTTGTTAGATTTCACACAGTCATGCTGAAAAAAAGAGGAATTCCACTGACTTTTTCCAAAACTTCTGCAAATTTTAGTTGTTAAGACAGTCATTCAGAGTGGTTTGGTGTGAAATGTTCCTTTTTAGGGAAACTTGCAGAGTCAGAACTGTTCACAACAGTGGTGATAGGAACCAAATGTCCAAAACAAAGTTATTACAGGAAATGTTTAAAAATATGCTGCCCTATGCTTGTACATAGCTTCATGGAATTTCTGCGATAAGGCTGTGGAGAACATTTTTAAAAACACATTACTAGCAGAGAGACATGCAACAAATAAGGCAAATGGCAGCCAAAAAAAACTTTTTTCAGGTCTACCACTATTGTACTGTCACCAACATTACAAATAAGACTAACATGTAGGGTCACAGGTCATTTTGGAGAGCAACTAAAGTGGATGTATTTGGTTCCCGTCACCACCATTGCAATGAACCCCGAACTCAGACGGCTTGAAGGATTTGGTTTGATTGAATAAAGTGAATATGAATTAAAATGACCATTCGTTTCGCCTCATTTTAAAACAGGCACTGTCACGTTCGTGTGGGTCTATCAGAAGTGAACAGCGGAGACTCTGAGGGTCAGAACCTTATGTCTTAATCAAGCAACTACAACAACTTTAGGCCACTTAAGATTTCACGTTAAAATGCCAACGATCACACAGTTGACAGAGGAAAAAACTCAAATCATCCATTTTTCTGCATTAAATGAAGACTCATACTCATCGTGGATTTACACGAAATAGCCCAGAGACACGGTGCCTGGACTAATAAGCTAAAATGAAGCACAAAACAAAATTTTTCAGCAGTTAATCCCTGTCGAACCTACACAACATTTGTTTTCTATAATTTAGACACATCTATATAATCTGTCCTCCTCTATCGACATGAAGACTGACTCAGTGATCTAACAGGCAGTAAAAATTTCATACAAGTTATATAAACACAGCTACTACCTATAACGTTACATAAAGGGGAACTCCACCGATTTTTCAAAACTTCTGCATAATGAAATAGTTAGCATAACAATGAACCAGAGTGGTTTGCTTTCCCTCACAGAATGTTTTTACATGAAATGGCTCTGAATATGCTGCTGAATGTGATGTCTGAGACATTGGCTAACAATAGTTTTGTGATAAAGTTTTTGGTCTAAAACTTATTTCACTCAGGTTATTTTAATCAACTTATGGTGTTAGGATTCATGAAGGCAGTTCCAAGGCAAAATAGTCCCCAATGAAAACTTATTTCCACACTGACCACTATTTCACTACCAGCGTTAAACCTAAACACTCAGAAGACACGTGTAGACTCACTGGTGGTTTTGGATAGTAAATAAAATGGCTATTTTTGCGTTGTAGACATGGGAACCAGGGGTCACCATCACCACCACTGTAAAGAGTTCTGAGTCTCTACAATCAACTATTTCACACCAAAACACTCTGAATGACTTTGTTGACATCTTGACGGTTTTATATCGCAGCGATTCTGAAAAATCAGTGAAGTGCCCTTTGAAAACAAAAGCACAGGGACACTTCTGCACGAATCGACTCGTTTTAACCGGACAGAGTTCGTGTGTTATGACAGCTACGTGCTATCTGGCTAGTTAGCTAGCTTAGTTAACTTCACTCAACTTCATTACGGGGGAAAAGCAAGCGAGCTAAAGTTTATTACAGATAACCAAGATAGACGACTGAAAATACAGCAGCCCTAGTGTTGACACTGAGTTATAAGGGTTAAATACAGCAGTTTAAAAATAACTCAAACAAAACTCTGCCCTGACTCTACCCTGACAAAAGACAATGAGTTAGCTACCGTTAGCAAACACGTCAACCCGTTTTCTCCCCCTCAGAAAATCCCCGTCTGACTCCTCAAAGCATTCACAACTGAACAAACGCACTGCTTTGGTGTTTATCTAAAGCAAAACCGACTCCCCAACTATTCAGCGCTCAAAAAGCAGCAGTTTTGGCGTTAGCCGGATCAGTTAGCTCCTTAAACAGAGCTGAGACGTTGAGCTCGCAAACAAGCGCCGTGCTAGCCAGCAAACCCGGCTAATAAACACAAAAAATAAACAAGATAATAAACTTTTCTCTTCCTCAACAAAACACTGTCTACATAACTCACAGAACACCGTCGAAGCAGCTATGGCTAACTGGCTAATAGCATGTTTCAGACGAGGCTGAAGTTCCCATTCGTAGAATTTCCCCGTTCCACCTTAAACGCTGCAGCGGTTACGTTCTAGCGCCCGAGGCGCCAGAACGTAACCGCTGCAGCATTTAAGGTGGAACGGACAAATTCGGAAAAAAGAAGCTAACTTCAGCCTGGTTATGTTTCACTGGGGGTGCTATTAACCGTCACCACAGCGCCACCAACGTAGAAACAACCGCACTTCATCGCCCCCCTCCGTCCTCCCTCCCTCCCCCGAAAAAATAATTCAGCCATAACACAATCATAAACATCCATTACGGGCGACAAAGTTAACATCTCGTCAGGTGAACGTCTTCGCGTAGCACCAAACCTGCTTTAAAAAAGACACAAAATACGCCCAAACTGGCGGCTTTTTCCCCCCGCGGCGGCTGATCGATGGGAATTGAACAAAGAGGATCAATTTCCAATCGAGAGAGAGAGAGACGCTTTAATCGATGCGCGAAGAGGTCGCCGAAAAGCCGGGGATCCCTCCTCCCTCCCCCTGCCAAAACAGAGCCGAAAAGCCCTGCAGAAGAGCACCGGAGCGAGCCCCGCGACCGAGGCGCCGCGGAGCGCCGAGACAAGGCGGAGAGGAGAAAGGCTAACCTGCAGCTGCTGCAAATCAAAGCGCCTCCAATATTGAAACATCGATCCCGCATTGGCCGCCATCTTGAGACATATTGAGACGGAGTGAGAGGCTGATAGAGAGAGAGAGAGACGGAGAGAGGGAGAGAGAGAGAGAGCGAGAGAGAGAGAGAGAGGGGCTGGCTGGAGTAGTTTGGGGAGGGAAGCGGCGAAAACACGGAGCGGAGTTATTGACCACCGCCTTCGCTTATTGAACAGCGACGCGGAATGGAGTTAGCTATCGAACGCCGGAGCTGCTTATACTGTATCGAAGCGGAGTTTATTGAACGCGGCCCGGCGATCAGTTTAACGCGGAAAATGCGGACTGGACTTTTTGTTTTGTTTGTTTTTTTTTTTGCAGGCTCGAAGAGAAATCATGCTTCACACAAATGTGAGTACTTTAAAGAGGGATCATACAGAATCATTTGTTTTTGATACGGTATCGATCGTCTTGCGTTGTTTGATTACTGTGCTTTGCATCTTTACACATTACTCGTCCGTATTCTCTCATTCTGTATTCATGTCCATATCCTGATTTTTTTGCAGAATAAATGTTTTTTTTAGATCTTTTGACAGCTGATCGTTAACGCCTCAATTCAATATCGACATATATTTCGACAGAGTTGCTCCTCCTCACCAGTTCTGTTTATTCTTCTTTTCTTCTTCTTTTTTTCTTCTTTTCTTTTCTTTTTTTCTCTTTCTGTTGATTTGCTGATTTTGTATTCACTTCCATGCGCGGACATTATAACTTGTCAATATCAATTACCATCCTGTAAAGAATAAATTAAATATGTATTTTTTCTTCTTTGTAGCAAGTTTTCATTACTCATTCTTCACATCTTTTAAAATACGGGCTGCTTTTGTGTCTTTCTGTCATTCTATTCATTTATTTCTTCATTCCTTCATTTATTGATTGGACTGTGACGACTTTTTTGAGAATTTCGATCAGATGGTTTGATCGCAATGCCGGCCGCGAAAGCGAGCTGATGGTGCCCCCACAGGCGGAGAGGAGAACTGCAGGCAGTTTCTTGTACACGTTTTAACCTCGTTAAAGCTCTCAAAAAAGGATTCAGTTATTCTACTCAAAGCATATGGAAATTGCCGTGAATTGTGAATTGCTTTAATAAAATAAAATAAAAGAAAAAGTGATCATTTGTTGCTCTTGTGAAAGTGAAATGTATTATTTTATTTGATCTTAACTCCATTTATATGCAGGCCTGTTATATTGCAGGCCCACTATATAGGTGTACAGTTACAATAAGCCCATCTATTGTCATGCACAATGTCAGCCACCCTCTATCCCATTCATCATTGGTCAGTTTCTGACCTCAGGACCACTGCTGACCCAATGTTATAAGAGTAGCAAACTGTGCTTAGTGGTTACTGTGTTTACTGAGCTACAAGGTAAGAGTTTCTGATGACCAGTAAGTGCAGATGTGCTTGGTACTTGCTGGTGTACCAGCAATGCAGGCTCTCTGTTAGCAAGAGGATAGTGGGCCACTGTTGGCCCACTGATGGCAAAGCTGGTGGTCCACCGGCGGTTTGCTCAGAGTTTTCCGGGCGGCCCACCAGCGGTTAAGCAGAATATTAGCCAAAATTCCACTTATTTTCACTCATTTTCTGCTCACAGTCCAATTTACTTAGTTTTCTAGTTATACTTCCTAAATGAGTTTAATAAATAATTTTAATTTAGCAACAACATTTTCTATACAGTCACTTTATATTAAGCCTAGTCATTTTTTTCTCTTAGTTGTTTGAAATATTTGTCTCAGTTTATTTTCTAAAATAAGAGTCTGTGTACATTTAAAATCTTTGAGGAGATTTAAAAGCTACACACTTAAAAAAGATGGTTCTTCCCGGGTTTTTTAGTAAAGAAAATGGTTCTATATAAAACCATGAACACTCAAAGAATCCTTTTCATGAATAAAGGGTTCTTTGCATTGTGAAATGGTCCTATGTAGCACCAAATTGGGTTCTTCTATTGTTACAATGACAAGTATGTTACAACAGAAGAACCTGTTTTGATGCTATATAGAAGAACCATCATTTTAAGTGGGTTGTTAAAGCTTGTATGCAGGACAATAATCTGGGTGGACCAGTAGTGGCAAACGGTCAGCGGGGTGCTGACCATATCAAGCCGGTGAACCGATGTATGTTTGCTATCCGGGCTGTTCAGGTTTTAAAGGTACACTTCAGTCAGAATGAAAAATGTAACCATCACTACGTCTGTTGTAAACGTACTAATTCACATCCTCCAGTGGTGCCGCAGTCGTCTTTAGAGTGAGTTAAAGTCTAAGAGAACTCATTCTGATGATGTATCTTGAAGGTGGGAGGAACTTTAGGAAGGCTGAACTGCTTTGGGGTGTATATTTGGGGATGGGCTGTTTTAAATTGTTTTTTTTATTAGCTGGTGAATTCAGAAGATAGGCGGATAGCTAGCGCTAGCATTAGCAAGCACAATATGTGATTGCAACTCTATAACTGTACTAACTGCCTTCAAATCATTACAAATTAGAGAATTGATTACTCAAACGTCAGAAATGACTTATCAGATGAGGAGGACAACAAGCGAAACCCTTTGGTTAGCAAGGTCACTATTAGTTAATTAGATACCTCAGTTTGGCTCGTCTGGCAAAAAACTGTCTCTGGTGTCCATTTTGTATGGAGCCCTGCTGATGACATCCCATATAAATAAAAACAATGCGTGGCCATGACTTAGTAGGGCATGGGAATGAGATAATTAACTTGTGGCCATGACTTAGTAAGGCGTGGGAACAAGATCATACCTTACTAAGTCGGGGCCACACTTTAGGATCTCGTTCCCATGCCTCACTAAGTCGCGGCCATGACTTAATTATCTTGTTCCCATGCCTTGCTAAGTTGTGACCACACATTATTTTTATTTATACAGGATGTCATTACTAATTAAGTCATGACCACGACTTAGTAAGGCATGAGAATGAGATAATTAAGTTGTGGCCATGACTTAGTAAGGCGTGGGAACAAGATCATGCCTTACTAAGTAGTGGCCATGCATTAGGATCTCGTTCCCATGCCTTACTAAGTCATGGCCATGACTTAATTATCTTTTTCCATGCCTTACTAAGTTGTGGCCACACATTATTTTTATTTTTAAGGGATGTCAGTACAAATTAAGTCATGGCCACAACATAGTAAGGCATGGGAATGAGATAATTAAGTCGTGGCCACGACTTAGTAAGGCATGAGAATGAGATCATTAAGTTGTGGCCACGACTTAGTAAGGTGTGGGAACAAGATCATGCCTTATGAAGTAGTGGCCATGCATTAGGATCTTGTTCCCACGCCTTACTAAATCATGGCTATGTTTTAGGATTTTTAGATTCTCATTCCCATGTCTTACTAAGTTGTAGCCACACATTATTTTTATTTATACAGGATGTCAGTACAAATTAAATCATGGCCACAACATAGTAAGGCATGGGAATTAGATAATTAAGTTGTGGCCACGACTTAGTAAGGTGTGGGAACAAGATCATGCCTTACGAAGAGGTGGCCACGCACTAGGATCTCTTTCCCACGGCTTACTAAGTCATGGCCATGTTTTAGGATCTTTAGGATCTCATTCTCATGCCTCACTAAGTCATGGCCACAACTTAATTATCTTGTTCCCATGCTTTACTAAGTCGTGGCCACACAGTATTTGTATTATTCGTGCTAGCTTGGTTGTATTTATTAGCCTATTGCTGGCTAGGCTAGCAGTCAGGAGTGTGTGTGTGTTGTGTATACTTCCTAAATGAGTTTAATAAATAATTTAAATTTAACAACAACATTTTCTATACAGTCACTTTATATTAAGCCTAGTCATTTTTTTCTCTTAGTTGTTTGAAATATTTGTCTCAGTTTATTTTCTAAAATAAGAGTCTGTGTGCATTTAAAATGTTTGAGGAGATTTAAAAGCTACACACTTAAAAAAGATGGTCCTTCAAGGGTTCTTTAGTAGAGAAAATGGTTCTATATAAAACCATGAACATGTGTGTGTAATGCATGCTGGGTATTGTAGTCAGAGAAAGACAGATGAACGAACATCTAAAAAACCAAGATAATATTGTGAAGTCTGTCGAACTGATGAGGAATATGAAACTGATCTACAGAACACGACAAATAACTCATTAAACTGGTTTTAGGCTGAAATACTCACAGTTTTGAATTTACAGCTACTTTTTTCACAAGTGCTGCAGTCAGAGCTAAAAATGGAACGGTTCCTTCTACACATCCATCAAGCCACACAACATTCAAGCGTCCATCGTAACGCGTTTACAGACGCAGCGAACTTTAATACTCACCATATAACTTCTAATGGAGCTCTGTTCGTATTTTTAGTCAGACTGTCAACTGTTGCTTATTACATTTTCCAGTTGATTCAGTGGAAACCCTCTGGCTCTGTTTAGTCCTGACTAACGAGTGTGGGGGCTTTCGGTGCCAAGCTTTTATGATTCAAAATTAGATTTCACTCCTTTTCAGAGCCTTTTATGTTCTAATAGTGAGTATTTATCCTTTATGGCGTCAACAGCGAACTGCAGTGTAAAAATAAACCACACACAACTAGTGTCTTCTTTCACTATTTTCTCCATTTTCTCTTTTCTTCATGTCCTATTTCTGTCCATCCTTCCATTGTTAGTTAATGAGCCAGATACAGTGCAGACATTCACAGCCCGCAAATGCATCAAACCGGCTTGTCCAAAGCTCTGGGGAGAGTGAGTTTGGCTGCGTAAAACAAGCTCGGGCCTTGTGAGATCTGAAAGCCCAGATAGCATGTTCATTATTTCAAGAGCTCGCTTATCTCGTACGATTTCCATTTGTGCAAGTGAGCCCGCTCTCGAGATCCCATGCAGGAAAACGACAGCACAGTGACACACTTCCAGCTCCCTGAAAAAAAAGGTAACCTCTGGTATCGACCAATGTAAAGTTGAAGGGGAATTCCACTGATTTTTTCCCTATTTCGGCTTAATTAAATGGTTAAGATGTGCACATTAGACTCAAAGGAAGTTTTTTTTTCAGATTTACCACTATTTTATTTCACTATCATCAACATTACAAGTAAAAAAAAAGATACGTGTAGCTTCTCTGGTGGTTTTGGATAGTAAATGAAATGGCTATATTCGTGTTGTAGTCATGGTGACCCCTGTGACATCGCAAGGCCTGGTTCCTATCACCACCACTAGTGTAAACAGTCTGCAATGAACCATTTTACACTGAACCACTCCGAATGACTTTGTTTACACCTCATCAACTGAATTGTGAATTTTGAAAAATGAGTGGAGTTCCCCTTCAAAGACAGACGGCTTTCAGCTCTTTTCATTTAATATATGTTGTAGTTTTGACTGACAACAGAAAAACACAGAGAATTTAGCTATGTAAGTGTAATTAAAGCGATTACTGATATAAAAAATAATGTGTGGCCACGACTTAGTAAGGTGTGGGAATGAGATCATGCCTTACTAAGTCGGGGCCACGCATTGTGATCTCGTTCCCACGCCTTACTAAGTTGTGGCCACGCTTTAGGATCTCGCTCTCATGCCTTACTAAGTAGTGGCCACACATTAGGATCTCATTCCCATGCCTTACTAAGTCGTGGCTATGACTTAATTATCTTCTTTCCATGCCTTGCTATGTCGTGGCCACAAATTATTTTTATTTATACAGGATGTCACTACTAATTAAGTCATGGTCACGACTTAGTAAGGCATGGAAATGAGATAATTAAGTTGTGGCCATGACTTAGTAAGGCATGGGAACAAGATCATGCCTTACTAAGTCGTGGTCACAACTTAATTATCTCGTTCCCGCGCCTTACTAAGTCGTGGCCATGACAGAATTATCTTGTTCCCATGCCTTACTAAGTTGTAGCCACAAATTATTTTTATTTATACAGGATGTCACTACTAATTAAGTCACGGCCACGACTTAGGAGTAAGGCATGGGAATGAGATCACGCCTTACGAAATAGTGACCACGCATTAGGATCTCGTTCCCACGCCTTACTGAGTCGTAGCCACAACTTAATTATCTTGTTCCCATGCCACTCTGAATGACTTTGTTTACGCCTGATCAACTGAATGATACGTTTTGAAAAATGAGTGGAGTTCCCCTTCAAAGACAGACTGCTTTCAGCTCTTTCCATTTAATGCATTTTGTAGTTTTGACTGACAACAGAAAAGCATAGAAGTGAGAGAACTTAGCTGTAAATGAGTGTAATTAAAGCGATTACGGATATAATTATTATAATTTAAGACTATTTGTGTGTCTGTTGCCTCTTTTCATGAGTGATTCAGTGAAAGGGAGGACCTTTGAGCAGTACCAGAAAAACGAGTACGAGCCAAAACCCTGCCGGCTTTATCTCCGCAGACACGCTCCTATTTGCATGTCGTCCTGATCTTAACAGCGAGCTGTGTAAGTGTTTGTGCGTGCTCATGTCAGAACAGCCTGATCTCCAGCGACAGCGGCATCAAGCTGGTGACGGTCTGGACATGTGGAGCAACTGGGTGGCCTCGCTCTGCTGATGCATGAGATACACACAGACACGAGCGCAGACAGTGCTGCACAAAAGAACGTTGTTTTTAAGCTATTTATCGGTGCACTTTTATATGCTTGTAAAAACAGCATGGAACATTAGAATAAATACAGATGAACGGACATCCAGTTCAAAATAAACAAGAATTTCTTGTTTTCAGTAAAGTCAGTGCTATCTTGGTTAGAAGTAGGCAGCTGTGGTTCATCTGCTCCTCAGGCCAGACACTGATTTGTTTCTTTTCAACAGCAGCACCTGATTTCATTTAATGAAGAATTAATTCAATAAACTCATACTACTACATTAGTAGCACTGCTGTGTCTGATCCACTCAGACCAGCACAACACACACTAACACACCACCATCACATCAGTGTCACTGCAGTGCTGAGAATGATCCACCACCCAAATAGTACCTGCTCTGTGAGGGTCCATGGGGGTCCTGACCACTGAAGAACAGGGTAAAAGGGGGGCTAACAAAGTATGCAGAGAAACAGATGGACTACAGTCTGTAATTGTTTGATGGTCATTTTAAATCCTGGGCTTCCTCAAGGACAGCTTTGGAAATGATTAAAGGTCCCATATCCTATATTTCTGCTGGATTTTAACCCTTGTGTGGTGTTGATGTGTTTGTTACTCAGTGGTCTGGTGGACCAGCTGCATTATTGTTTTTTAAATCAATACAGCCATAACAGTTTATGTAAAAATACCAGATGTTTAAAAATCACAAGTGGCCAGCGTAGCGTTCTCCTTTAGCAGCCCAACACCACATGTGTAATATAAATGTGGTGGGGGGTGAACAGTGTGAAGGCACTGAAAAAATGAGTTATTTTATATGTTCTTCCCAGAAAATGAGCAAAGGACAAGGAATCAGAGACTGAAATAATAAAAAATCATATCATTTTATCTTTTGGTAAACACTGAAAATGGGTCCTACAGACCTGAGCACCACACAAGGGTTAATATTTTCCCTGAAGTCATTCATTTTTACGTGATCATTGCCAGCCTCTCTTCATTTCTTAGTTAAACAGGCTGTTTTTGTTACTGTGCCTGTAATACTGATATACAGTCGTGTGCAAAAGTTCGAACATGACGTTTGAAGATTATGTGTTGTTGATTTTCTAAGTAGAAATAAGTTAACACATCCTCTACAGGGAACAACCTGCAAATTTCTGCAAATTTAAGCACATAGTTCCTGTAGACTTACTTTGCTCTGCTTTAAGTTTTAGCTCAGCTATAGCCACTTTTCTCGCATCTCCAGCAGGAAACTCTTCCAAGATGAACAGTTTTTTGTAAAATGTCTCCCAACGCTGAAGTCGCTTCTCATTCACCAGCTTCTTATTCAAATTTTTCCGTTCCACCTCAAATGGTGCCTGAGGCACCAGAATGTAATTGCTGCACCGTTTAAGGTGGAACAGAAAAATTCTAACAAGAATCTGGCGAATGAGAAACTGACTTCAGCTTCGCAACTTTTTAGTGTTTGACCGTTTCTCACTGCAGTTTAAACATATCAGGAAACCAGCTGGAGTGTTTATAAACGCAAATAAGTCCATTTGTCTCCAAATTATCGATGTTCGTCTTAAATCTTTCTCTTTTCTGTTTCATTAGCTACTAGCTAGGCAAGGTTTTTGTCTGCGTTGCTATGGTGACCCGCAGTTTATGCGCCAAACTTTGGCTACACTAACTCCAGCATTTAAGATCATTTATTGCTAAATGTGTATTAGAACGATCAGCAGAGCTTTATTTTACTGCAAAGGAGGATTATTTTATTTTTACCTTAAAATCTAATTCTGCTGCGGAGCCGCGACAGGGCAGTGAAACAGCCACATGTTGCCGACCCCTGGGTTCAGAGAAGAAAATAGAACAAAAGTTATTTCAGGTTTGTAAGACATTCTTTTATTGCACAACAGTTTATTTCAATGATGCAATCTGATTGGTTGAGAAGCATTTTCCACAATATTGGTATTATTCTCCTAAGCACCAGTTGCTATGTAAGGACTTTATGCTGCAGTTAACCAGTACTACTTTTCTACTTTAACACAGATAAAAACAGAAAATGTACCCATTAGATAATTCTGTAAGATGATATTTGACCTGGTCAGATTCTGAAGACGAGCGGGGCAGCAGGACTACATCAAATTCCAAACCTGTCATTGCCCCAAAGTAAGCTTTTCGGTTAGCAGCTGTGTCAGCTACAAAAAGTGGAGTTAGCCAAGTGAATAGAATGCAGTTCAGCAAACAAGATGGGCCATGAAATGCTTTACAGACCGACTGGAACAAAACCACATTGTGCTTTATCTGGCAAACACTGAAAAAGCTGAGCTGAACCTGATATTGCCACTGTTCTATGGCTCTATTTGTGCAGCAAAAAGGTACTACTTTTAGCAGCGGAGCATTCGCCAATATTAACACAAATGTTCAAGACTTCTTTGCTTTCGCAGAACGGTTGTGTAAAAGCAAAAGAACACTCCAGGTTGTATGTTATGTGAATAACTTTACAGCTGTGATGATCTACGAAACCCATCTTCGGCTCCTGCTTGTGACCAAATCACAGCCGGGATGTTATGCACGATATCACACTCTTGTGTTTTGTTGCTTAAATATTAGCTGTGTTCCAAAGCTGAGGCTGCAGCTGAGGTAGTGCAGGTCCTCGGCAGGACTGTCCTATGAAGACCCCTCCTTAGTACCCTATTGGTCACCCAAACGGAACAGTTCTAACGAGGCTCTGTGGTGATGTTGCCAGAGCCGCACGAAATTCGTGAGGGAGCTGGTGAGAGAAAATGGAGCCTGTTTCATTGTGTTTGTTGCTTTTTCTTCAGAGAAATGGAGGAGATGTTCTTATGTAGTATGATAAAGTAAATATAAACAAATACTATATAATTTAATGAAGACAAATTCAAGGATGTGAACAACTTACATTTTAAAACAAGCTCTGCTCCAATGGCTTTGTTTCCCGCCACTGAACGCAGCTATAGAGTAGCAGCGCTCAGGAAACATGAGCTCATTAACTTTATTAATGCTAGCAGAATTTCACAAAAACGTTAAATATCGCACTTTTGTACAGGATGGCACAACACACCCCAAAACTTTCCACACTCAAGATGCAGCCAAAAACCCCAAAAAACACATTGTGTGAATGTCTGGGAAAGGATAGGGAATTGTCCTCCACGGCGGCGGTGAAAGAAAGCGCACCCTGTGAGAACAGCAACCGAGGAATAAAAGAAGCAGATCTATCTTGTCCGACTGGGTCGTTGACATTTACTGCAGTCTGCTGGTGATGAGCAGGCCGCCTCGCTCTCCAGTCAGACAAACACCACCCCCACCACCGCCTCATCCATTCCAGAAATCTGTGGCCTTTTGATCCTTCCTCCAGGACTCATTCCACACTGAGTATATACGCTGACTTGACTGCATATAGAAAGTGGAACATGGAATGTACAGTGGAATCACAAAAACATGACAAATGGAGTTAAATGCTCGGCTGTGAGGACATACAGGCCGAACAAAAGCTACTGAAAACTTTCACGATTCTCAGATTTGCAAATGATAAGCAGGATAAATGAGCATCAGCACCTACCTGGTTTTATTGGCCTAGTAAGATACATACAATTACAGTAACAAGTGGATAAATTACAGTTCATTAGAGGAGGGGAGTAAAAAACATTTACATCAACAAAACCCATATGGAAAAAAAATGTATATATATATATTTTATATTATATATATATATATATATATATATATATGTAATATATGTGATAACAACAACATTCCAAATATATGCACATATATATCAAAATATATATATACAATATATGTAAATATATTTTAGTGTATGTGTATCAGCTTAGCACCAAAATCCCAAACAATTAAAAATACACATATATGTACATATGATTCCTCAGCAGAGACATGAGAGATATATCTTTACATTGATTATATATAATATATATATATATATTATATATATATATATATATATATATATATATATACTTATGTTGCTTCATACATATAGATTAACTGTTGTGGCAAATTTGACAAATTTTAATATGTACATAAATATGCATAGGGCGAATAACAACAATATAATATAATAAATATTACATTCTATATCTTACTACTATACGAGTATTATAATTTATTTCATTGCTATTATTATATAAAGTTTAAATGCAAGTAGTGAAGCTTCAAAATGTAATGACTTCTCATGTTCCTATTATGTTGTTATGTGCATAAAGATTTACTGACATAATTGCTTTCTGACCTTTAAGCGCTTTTATTGTGAATTTAGCTGCGGGTGATTTGAAACCAAAGCCAAAACGCTGCATTCTGTAAAATAGCTGGGGGCCGCGTGTTGCACTAATATAACCCCAGATAAAGTTCAGCACGCTGCCTGACGGAGCAGAGAACAGGTCTGATCCCGTCACTTAGGCCGTGTGCTCTGGCCAACGCAATACACTCCTCACCCAGCCGCAGTGAACTGACCCTCTGACATGTTCACACAGCCTCTGACCTTCAGGGTCACTCCAGGGGTCAAGGTCAAGGTCAGGGGTGAGCAGGGACCAGAGCCCTCACTAATCACGACTTTCTCACCATCTCCAGCTCTTCTCTCCCCCCTCACCAGCTCGCCTTTTTTTCCTCCCATTCTTTAGACCTTGACCAGAATTGAGACGTTTCATGCCCTCCAGAGAGGAGGAGGAGGGAAAAAAGAAAAGCGAAAGGAAAAAATCAATAGGAGAGATGAGTAAAGTGCGGGAGAAGGGGGGAGCATGGGAAGGCCCTGGTGAAAGCTCTGCCTGGGCCTGCTGCTGGACAAATCGTCCCACTTAAGTGGGTTTTAATCCTTGTCTGTAGGACAGACAGTGGTCAGATTGTAAAAAATGCCAGTGGGCCCTTTATAGAGGAGTATATACAGTGTAGTCCATGATGCCTTATGTGATTAAGGCTGCTGTTGCGCGGCACTGTTGTCCTCACACTGTGTGTGGCTGTTTTTGGTGAAAAAAAAGTCCTCTCAACCGTAGTGCTTAACACTATTCCAGCTGGTTTATTTTTTACTGTGTTGAGCGTGACACTCAATAACAATAATAACACAATGTTATTGATTAGCATACAGTACCATGAGGTTGATTTGAACTGGATTACTATTACAGAAGGAGCTCCAGTTTCCCCGAAATACAAAAGAAAAGTGTTACTATTACTACATATTGTAAAATTGTCTGCTCACCTCAACTAGTGGTATCACAATAGTCTTTTAAAAGCTACGAGCTCTTTCGAGTGAATACGAGGGTGGGCTATTTAAAATGTATCTGTTCACCAGCTGGCGAAAGCAGCAGGAATCCAGATAACTAACTTTACTACTGGGAAACGAAATATGGAGTCTGCATTTATTAGACTCTTGAATAAATGCATTTCTTTATCGCCATAGGTGGGGATTCCCAAAGGTTGTACGACATATTCGTGTAGTCCAGGGGTCGGCAACATGTGGATCTTTTACTGCCCAGATTTTAGGTAAAAATAAAATAATCCTCCTTTGCAGTAAAATAAAGCTCTGCTGGTCGTTCAACACAGTTTTAACAATAAATGCTCTTAAAGGCTGGAGTTAATGTAGAACTGCTAATTCACACTTTAAACCTGAAGATCAGTGTGCAGACTGCTGGTCACCGTAGCAACGACAATCTCACCTAGCTAGTAGCTAACGACAAGGCAAAGAGAAAGATTTAACACAAACATCAATAATTTGGAGACGAATGGACTTATTTGCGTTTATAATCACTCCAGCTGGTTTCCTGATACGTTTAGTCTGCAACGAGAAACTGTCAAACACTAAAAAAGTCACGAGGCTGAAGTCAGTTCCTCATTTGCAAAGCTTCTTGTTTTAATTTTCCCGTTCGACCTTCAATAGTGCAATGGTTACATTCTTGCACCTCGGTTAAAATGTAACGTGGAACGGGAAAATTTCAACAAGAAGCTGGAGAATAAGAAGCAACTTCAGCCTCATAAAAAATCAAACGTTGAGAGACATTTTACAAAACACTGTTCAACTTTTGAGGAAAGGTTTCCTGCTGGAGATGCGAGAAAAGCTTAAAGCAGAGCAAAGTAAGTCTGGGTTTTTGTTTATATTATATTTTTTATCCTTTATTAGCACATTAGCACATACAGGCATATTTACAGCCAAAATGGTAAAATAGACATAAAATGTGGCTCTCAAGGTGGTTTGATTTTTGATTTTCTTAACATTTGGGTTGCTGACCCCTGGCGTAGTGCATGCTGGGAAGTGTAGTGAGAAAAAACAGATGGATGAAAGCATAAAAAGAATTCAAACTCATAAATCTAGTCAATCTGATGTGGCTGAGTCGTGCAGAGCACTACAGAACATTACGTAACATAACAAATAACACATTAGATGCTACTTTTAGGCTGGCATGTCCCTTTAAAGCACTTCCCCACTCAAACTAACCCAGCCCGACTGGGGCTGCTGTCGATGCAGATGCCCTCTCACGCTGTGATACTGTGTCATTTAAATGTTGTTTGTGCTTCACCACACCTTAAACCTCTCGATCCGGTTGCCGTTGAAAAAAGGGAACAGGTTCTTAAATGTCATGCCTGGTTGTAGATCAGATGAAGGTGATTTCACAACCAGCTCGAATTATGAAGTAGCACCTCAGTTTGGCCCATGATCTCTCCTCGGGCCACTTAAAGGAGAAAGTTAATGCAACAAAAGTACATATACAATATGACATATTAAAGTGATGACCAGTCAGCAGCAGTTGTGAGCAGACTTGAATGGCCTTTCGTTCAGTAGTAGCAATGTTAGCACTTTTTTGGTGAACTGTCACTTTAAAAGATTACACTTTGAAAGATGCAAGCTGCAAGCTCTTCTATTGTTATGTCTAACAGACAGCTCATCTCTCCCTCCCTCTCTCTCTTTGCTCTCTGCCATGTTTATGGCTGGATGTATTCAGCAGACATAACAACAGTCATAGAGCTAAAGGGGAAGTCCACCAATATTTTAAAATGTCTACAAAGTTCAGCTGTTGCAAGGGAAAGAGTCATTCAGAGTGGTTTGGTGTGAAATGATTGATTGTAGAGACATTGAAAGAGGTTTCTTTACAGTGGTACAGGGGTCGCCATGACAACGACACAAATATAGCTATTTTCCACAGCATCCTGCATGTATCCCTCTGCAATAAATGGATTCTAACAAAGTTTTAGGCCAAAATCTTATCAAAACTTTCATAAACCAATGTCCCAAACATCAGGCAGCATATTGATAACCATTTAATGTATTAACTTTCTGTGAGGGAGCTTTTATAGGTGGACGTCTGGTTCCTATCACCACCACTGTGAACAATTCTGCCTTGGTAAGTTTCTCTAGAACAGAGCATTTCACACCAAACCACTCTGAATCTGACTGAATCTGACTCATCTTAACAACTGAATTATACAGAAATTTAGAAGACTTGATGGAATTCCCCCTTAATTACAATATTAACAAAGTTATTTTTGTTATTAACTTGCACTTTGAAAGATGCAAGCTCTCCTGTCAAATCCTCTCTCTCTCTTTCTCTCTCTCTCTCTCTCTCTCTCTCTCTCTCTCTCTCCGTCATGCCTTTCTGCTCTACATGGATCGTGATGGCAGACTGGGGGCTCAGTGGCGTGAGCTGAGGAGGAAAACAGCTCCATTTGAAGAAGAGGAGGAGTGTAATATTGATCAGTGGAGTCTGCCCAGTACCGGCCGCGCCGCTTCATGGATGAGTGCGCCACTGCACTGAATGAGGAAGTGTCCATTTCCGTGTGTGTGTCTGTGTGTATTGGGGGAGGAGCAGGACAGACATACGGCCCTTTCCAAAGCACTGTACTTGTTAGGTGTTGATTTTTGCAGAACTTGCATGATGTCTAGAGTTACTACATATAGTTGAGTTGCGCTTGACCTCCAAAAGGTGGATCTTCCTTATCAGCCCAGTTCACTTTAGTCAAAGGGACACTCTGGCCAGACGAGGAGATCTCCCTTCTGATGATGTTCAGTGCTGTGTAAAAGTCAAAGACCACCCAGTTATTCATTTTGAGAAAGTATTTCTGAGAAGATTAGATATAAGATTGCATAAAGAAAGAGAAAGTCAAAAGAAAATGAGTGAAGCAAGAGTTTCCAAAACTAGAGTTCAAAAAATGTTTAAAAGCTGCAGAGAAAGGCTCCTAACAACCACCTGGAAGAGCTGGTAGACACCACAACTGGCCCCATCAGATAAACAGCACTTAAAGCTTTCATCTTTGAGAGAGAGGAGAAAATCAAGCTGCTTCAGATCTGAAAACATCCACAGGTGTTTCTGTCCATCCTTCCACTGTGAGAAGACAACATGACACAATATATTAAAATATGTATTTTATGTATTTGATGACGCACAGTCATGCGCAAAAATGTGAATAAATTACATGCTTTGTTGCTTTTCTAACAGCAAATAAATAAATGAGAAAATCCTCTACAGGGGGCTAAATTTAATGTCATAGAAGACACTTCTATTTTTTTTGCTGAGGTTAACACAAAAATATAAATATAACACAAATATATAAAATGTGCTCCCAATATGTTAAATTCAGCAAAAAAAGGTTGGCCTCATTCATCAATCGTCCATAAGAAGAAATTTCTTCTTAAAACCCACTTACGCAGTTTTCACGACAATTCTGACATTCACCACTGTTTTCTTATTTGGGATTTGTTCTTAGGTAAGAACAGAATCTACACACACTCAAGAGCACAAACGTGAGAACAGTTCTGCACTTCAAGAACACGTCATGAATCTGACGTAGGCTTTTTCTTAGGACCTTTCTCAAGAACACACTTAAGAACAAACCGGTGTGCGTTAAAATGTGCAGAAGTGTGCTCTCTGTAGAGGATGTGTTAACTTATTTTCAGTCAGAAAATCAACAAAACATGTCACCTGGGGCGCCCAAACTTTTGCATATGCCTGTATATGCTCATTCATGGGTGACACGGTCACTAACGTTCTACAGCAAAACTTTCCTTCATGCTCATCCTGGTTCTCAGTATCCTGACCCCCTTGTTTAGAGCACTGTGCACCGCAGCTTTCGCTGAAAGACTTTCCAGAAAAGCAAGATGTTATTGATTTTCACAGAATCGGCTGCGTGAGGCCTTGATGCCGAGCTGTGCCCACTCACACTGACACAGCTCCATCAGCGCCTCCATTCACTAGAACACTGACTGAGAAACACAGGGAGATGATTAATTAATGCGGCTTAAGGCTGAAAACCCGTGAGTGACTCTGTAAAACAGTGTGTTATTGTTTTAATCAAAGCCGAATGAAGGAGATCTGACAGAGACAAGCAGCAACACAGCTGCTCACTTTCACTAGCGTCAGGCTTTTAGCTGTCTGGGTGATACTCTCTCTCTCTCTTTCTCTCTCTCTCCCTAACTCTGTCTCTCTCTCTCTCTCTCTCTCTCTCTCTCTCTCTGTCTCTCTCTCTCTCTCTATTTCAGATCAGTTCTGTACGCTTTGTTGACCATATTTAGTTATTATATTGTCAAAGCCCCGTTGAAGGAATAACTGTCTCTCTCCCACTATCTCTCTTTCTTCCCTCCATGTGTCTTCCTTCCTTCTCTCTCTCTCTCTCTCTCTTACTCTTTATATACTTCATTACCAGTGACCTGTCACTCTTGCTTTCTTTCTTTCTCTCCTCCCTCTCTCAATGTCTACCTCTTCTTTCTGTCCCTCTTTCTCTTACTTTCTCTCTTTTCCATCCCTGTCTGCCTCTCTTTTTCTCTATGTTCCCTCTCTCTTTCTTCTACCACTCCATTTTTCCTCCCACTCTCTATTTCTGTCTTCCTCTCTCTCTCTCTCTCTGTCTCTATCTCTCCTTCTCGCTCCTGCTTTCTCCCCCTTCTCTCGCTCTCCTCTCTTTCCCACACTGTCTCTCTTTTTCTCTTTCTCCTACTCTCTTTTCTTTTTTCTCTCACTCTCACTTTCTCTCCTAGTTTCTCCCGCTCTCACTCTTTCTCTCGCTCTCTCTTTTTATCTTACTCTATACCTGTCTCTTCCAATTTCTTTCTCTCTTTTGCTCTCTTTATCCCTCTTTTCTTCCTCTCCAATGTCTACCTCTTCTTTCTGTCCCTCTTCTTGTCTCTCACTTTCTCTCTTTCCTCCCTATCTTCCTTTCTCTCTCTGCTCTCTCTCTCTTTTCTACTGCTCCCTTCTTCCTTTCTCTCTCTTTCTCTCTCTCGCTCTTTCTCTTTCTCTCTCTCTCTCTCGCGTGTGGGCTCTCTGGAGGGCAGGCCTGATTTAAAGAGGTGGATGAAATTTTAATTATGCGGGATTCTGACCCTCTCTTAGCCAATCAGGAGCTGAAGCAGCTCGGGCCACACAGAGTGCACTGAGATCAACATGTCAGCCTGCTTGTGTGTGTGTGTGTGTGTGTGTGGGTGTGTGTGTGTGTGTGTGTGGGTGTGTGTGTGGGTGTGTGTGTGTGTGTGCTGCCACTCAGTGGTGACTGTGTGTTATTACAGCAGATTTATTCTGTGAGTTCAGGACAAAGAAATAACTGCCTGCTTTAATAATAATAAAATTTATGCTGATAATTAAATGCCATATTAATAATTGCAATTGTCTTTTGTTGTTCACTGTATCACCTATATTTATATATACATAAATACATACAGTTACACAGCTTAAGACTTGTGTAACTGAAAAATGGCCAAAAAAGATCTCATAACTGGATCAGTTGGCGTCTTCAGTGCCCAAACATTTATTAAATGCTGTTAAAAGGAGCTGAGAGTGTTTGACAGTGGTAAACATGCTCCTGTCCCAACTTTTTTGGAATGTGTTGCAGGCATCAAATTTAAAATCAGCTTATTTACAAAAAAAAAAGTTCATAAAATAAAGGATCACTCACCGTCGCCCTCTAAAGGCATTATTAACAAACATCAAATAAACAAACGTCACTCACCGCCGCCCTCTAAAGGCGTCATTAACAAACATCAAATAAACTAAAGTCACTCACCGTCGCCCTCTAAAGGCGTCATTAACAAACATCAAATAAACAAACGTCACTCACCGTCGCCCTCTAAAGGCGTCATTAACAAACATCAAATAAACAAACGTCACTCACCGTCACCCTCTAAAGGCGTCATTAACAAACATCAAATAAACAAACGTCACTCACCGCCGCCCTCTAAAGGTGTTATTTACAAACATCAAATAAACAAATGTCACTCACCGTCGCCCTCTAAAGGCGTCATTAACAAACATCAAATAAACAAACGTCACTCACCGCCGACCTCTAAAGGCGTCATTAACAAACATCAAATAAACAAACGTCACTCACCGCCGACCTCTAAAGGCGTCATTAACAAACATCAAATAAACAAACATCACTCACCGTCGCCCTCTAAAGGTAGCGCTGTCACCTCACAGCAAGAAGGGCCTGGGTTCAATTCCCTGGCCGGGCGACCAGGGTCATTTTTGTTCAGGCATGTTCTCCCCGTGTCTGTATGGGTTTCCTCCGGGTTCTCCGGTTTCCTCCCACAGTCCAAAGACATGCAGTCAGGCCAATTGGACATGCTAAATTGCCCCTAGGTGTGTGTGAATGTATATGTCTGTCTGTCTGCCCTGCGATGAATTGGCGACCTGTCCAGGGTGTATCCTGCCTTCCACCCAATGACTGCTGGGATAGGCTCCAGAACCCCACCGCGACCCAGAAGGATAAGTGGCTTAGAAGATGTGTGTGTGTACTCACCGTTGCCCTCTAAAGGCGTTATTAACAAACATCAAATAAACAAACTTTACTCACCGCCGCCCTCTAAAGGTGCTAGAGCACCAGCCAGAAGTTAGAATTTTGTTGTTTTTTTAAATCCCTAACATTCCTTAATATGTTTTCTGCTTTCTTATATTTACATTTATTTGCCTAAAACCTGCAGATGAAAATGCACCCAGTGCACTTCCTGACTGTTGTATGTATATGATTGTGACTAACAACTGTGGAAAGTAATTGTGGTCAGGTTTGAAGTTGAAAACAGTAACTACTTTGTAATAGAAAATAATTCTTATAGGTTTTATTTCTGCCCTTTTTGCACATTTTATATATTTGAGTATTTATTTTTTAGCTGTACTCAAATGCACATTATCACCCTTACATTCAAAAAAGAAGAGCCTGTTAAAAACAGAAGGTATAGAAATGCTGGTGATTTTGTATTCATTTTTTGCAGCACTTGATTGACTCAGTGAACAATGTATTTCTGGAGCCACAAGGGGGCGACTCTGATTCTTCTCGACATTACAGAGCTTTCAGTGGGGTCAGGCCTTTTCATGGTGGTGGACAGAAATGCTTATGCCAGTGATTTAGTCTTGGCATGGACACTGTTAGTGGCAAAACATGTATGTATGTATCAATGTATCTATGTATCTATATATCTATATCTATATCTATATATCTATATCTATATATCTATCTATATATCTATCTATCTATCTATCTATCTATCTATATATATATCTATATATATATATCTATCTATATATCTATCTATATATATATATATATATATATATATATATATATATATGTATATACATACAGGAGCACTCCATAAGCCTTGCCCTGAGATGTGTGAGAAGACAACTCAGCGTTGTGGGTCTGAAGGATGTGTAGCTGTCAAGAAGCCTCACTGAGAAAAGGAGATGGACACATCAAACAAAGAAGCTGAACAATGGACTGACCACCCCGAGTTCATCACTGAATGTGTTTGGAATTACTTGGACTGTGAGATGCAGAAAGTGCATGGACGTGTGGAAAAATCTCCCCGCAGATTTCTTTGAAAAACTGAAAGCAAGGCTCCTGAAAAGAATGGAAGCTGTGATAAAGGCAATAATTTAAATTCTGAAAAAAATGTATTTAACTGCTTTTAGCTTTTTTTTCCTGACTCCATACTGAATGGCTCTCTTGATGGGGAATTAAATCTGTCCTTAAACAGTCGGTTTACAAGGTCAGGGTCATTTTGCTGGACCTGGTATGGTACGCAAGCCCTGTTTTTCTCATGATTTTACTACAAAGTCGGGACTTTTTTGTCCTGAAACTGTACAAAAACACAGCATTAACCTAACTGGGCAGCGGCCACATCCTCTGGGGGAAAGTAAATATGCTATCTAGTGCACACATACATACAGAGTTGCACACAAATACACACCCATATGCACACACATATATGCCCATACGCATAAACTCAAACCTGCCCAACTGCTGCCAACCCTTGCCAACCCTTTCCCAGTAAATAATGCCAACAATGGCCGAGTCTATATTTGCCCCATGACACCAGTGTGTCCAGGTTGTGCTGTTGTCTGAATATATGCTATTGTTTCCTCTGCCAGGTGGCGAGTGGGGCCTGTCTGTCAGTCCCTGCGTGGGAGACAGATTGGCGTCTGAGAATAAATGCAGCAGAGTTCATATTAATCAATCATTTCTCTCCTGGTTTGGATGCAGACTTGGTGATGACATTATAATGATGCTGGTCTGGGCGCTCAAGAATGAAATGACTCACATTAAGTTGGTCTGGAATCAGTTCCTTTGTCTATTTAACCCCATTAACTAGCATCTGACTGCTCCTAGATCAGCTCTGTCAATTCTCAGAAGTTTTATCAGCATCAGCCCTGATCTATTTCAGTCCTCAATACGTGGAAAGAGCTTGACTGGAAGGTCATGAAATATCAATACAAGTGCTGAAATAGAAGAAGAAAGAACAATGACTGGTTAACTATGCGCAACTCTGTACTTTACAGTGTACTTTACTTTTAAGTACATGTAAAATATATAAAATCAATGCGCAAAAACCACTGGACAGACTGTGTCCATGTAAGAAAAACAATCCCATGATAGGGATGGAAGCAACGCTTGGCTTGCAAACTTGGCATGTGTCAGCTAATATGACCTGTCATGACCAGGAAAACATGGTGACCCATGCTACCCCATTTATTATAGTCAGATTATTCATCCAAACTAAGTTAACATGGCTGACAACGTACAAATATTACAACCTCATTTCCAAAATGAGTTGGGACGCTGTGCAGAATGTAAATAAAAACAGAATGCAATGATATGCAAATCATGTAAACCATATTTTTGAAGGAAAATACCACAAAGACAACAGATCAAATGTTGAAAATGAGGACTTTTATTGTTTTTGAAAAATATATGCCCATTTTGAATTTGATGCAAACAACACGTTCCGAAAAAGTTGGGACAGGGGCGTGTTTACCACCGTGTTTCATCACCTCTTCTTTTACCAACACTCTGTAAGTGTTTGGGAACTGAGGAGACACTGCTGTAGTTTTGAAAGTGAAATGTTTCCCATTCTTTTTTGTTATAGGATTTCAGCTGATCATCAGTTCTCCTCTGTCGTATTTTTCATTTCATAATGCGCCAAATGTTATCAGTGGTGACAGGTCTGGACTACATGTAGGTCAGTTTAGTGCTCAGACTCTTTTAATATGGAGCAATGCTGTCATAACATGCAGAATATGGTTTGACACTGTCTTGCTGAAATAAACAAGGCCTTCCCTGAAAAAGACGTTGTCTGGATGGCAGCATATGTTGCCAAAACATGTATATATTGTTCAGCATTAATGTGGCCTTCACAGATGTGCACGTCATCCATAACATGTGCATAACATGTCTCTAATGGACCCTATACCATCATGAATACTGGCTTTTGAACTGTGCACTGATAACAAGCTGAGTGGTCTTTAGCCCAGAGGACACAGTGTCCATGATTTATAAAAAAAAATTCAGATGTTGATTTGTCGAACAACAGGACACTTTTCCACTTCACCTCAGTCCATTTTAAATGAGCTTGGGCCCAGAGAAGGTGGCAGCATTTCTGGATCCTGTTTATGTATGTTTTCTTTTTTGCGTTTAAGAGTTTTAATCAGCATTTGTGGATTCAGCGACGAACTGTTTTTAGAGACAGTGGTTTTCAGAAGTGTTCCTGAACCCCTGCAGTGATTTCCACTAGAGAATCATGTCTGTTTTTAATGCAGTGCCGCCTGAGGGCCCAAAGATCACGGCCAGCAAATACTGTTTTTGGACTTGTCCCTGAACCCTCCATGGTAGCATGGCCTTGCTAGAAAAAACAGCACAGACTGGCATGGCTGGTAACCAGCAAAACCAGCATATGTTGAGTTTTGGATGCTGGTATGCAGGTCAACCAGCAAGACCATGATGGGTGACCAGCTACACCAACACCAAACCAGCCTAAACCAGTATAAACCAATTTAGACAGGCATGGAGTGCATGTTGTCCTGTCCTGTTTTTTCCCAGCAGGGATAGGTGCTCATCAGCAAAACCTTCTTTTGTTTTGGATTCAGGTATACTGGTCAACCAGCATGGTCTTGTTGGTTGGCCAGCCAAACCAGCACCAAACCACCATAAACCAGCACGGAAATGGAACTCATGCTGGTCTCTGCTGTTTTTTTTAATCAAGGGAGGCCATACTAACGACTAGCTTAAGCTTTCATTCACTGTTAGTCACTTTAGCGCTGTTTGGATAAACTATCCCTTTGAAACCACGGACTTGGAAGTGGGTAAAGTGTAAAGCTAAGAGCTTTTCAGAGCTTTGTGTTATGTATTTATAACAGCAGCAACCGTCTCCCATGCTAGCTGGCACTTAACAATAGAAAGCTAATGCTAGCCATGATTTGGCTGGTGTGGAAGGTCATGACAGCAAGCTTTTAAGGTCAGACAACTCCTGACCTGAGCCTAGCAAATCCCCCTGTTATGTCTTTGTCTTTGAGAATTACAGTGTTTGCTGGCTGTCCAACCTAAAGCCAGCACAAATGCCAAAAGCATAGCATCTACAAATCCCAGCAACAATTACCCACGAGTGGACAGTGGCTAGAGGCAAAACTGGGTGCTTTACATCGAGCCTAATGGCTTTTCTAGTCAAGTCTCTGCTGTTCACACTTTTTAGCGAGGAATGCACACGTTATACTAATGTGTTGGCAAGTGAAAAGATTTTAAAGAAGATTTAATGTGATTTTTCAAAATTTCTCTATAATTTAATCATTCAGAAGTAAACTAAGTTATTAGGAGTGGTTTGATGTGAAAGGCTCCATTCTAGAGAAACTTGCCAAGTTGGAATTGTTTCACAGTGGTGCTGATAGGAACCAGATATCCTCTAAAAGTTCTCTAACAAGCCTTATATAATTTCTTATTTTACAGAACAATGCCTGAAGAATTAAAATGATCTGCTAGTACAGTGAGATCATTTCAGATCACTTTTCATATTATTTGTCTGAAAATAGATATTAATCTCACAGCGTTTGCATCTCGTGATGCTTCCACTTGAAAAGATGTAATTTTTTTGTTATGTAGAGACATTTTGGGACATGCCATCCATCCGAAGCCCTGTCCCAACCTCACCCCCAGGGAATAGTGGCCTTTACAGTAGCACCTGTGAAAGGGGCGCGGCGGGCCTGGCATTACGGACATAACTGTGTCCTTTATGAGGGCGATGCGCTCAGCGTGGTCCACATACTTCGCAAGGGCGGTTAGTTACTGCATTTTTCCAAGCCAGGCTCTATTATCTAAACTTAGAGCAGGTATGCTTGGTGGGATTCATATATATAACAGGGGGCAGTGACTCTGTTGTCTGCCCAGGCACTGACTGACCTCCTGCAAGACCTCAGCCACTCTCACAATGGTAGGTTATCAACCAAGTCCGACTGCTTTTGCTGACCTTTTCTGACACAAAGTTTAGCATACTGTTAGCTGCATGCAGGGTTGTCGTGCACTTGGCCAAAAAGGCTGTTGAGGTCAATTACGTGTCCGACAGTAAATCGCAAAATCTCAGGACAATGCTAGTGTGATGCCGACAGGACCTGCTGACAGAAATACTAACACAGAGGAGCTTAACGCTGAAAATAATCACTCATGAACGTAAATGTTTCAGAGAAGGACTTAAATTTTAGGTGAGAATGAAACGCATGACAACATACTGAAATACATGAATGCAGACGTGACTAAGAAAATCTGGGAAGAGTATAAAATTGAACTGGACAATAATGAGTGGAGAATGCATTCCTTAATCTGCATAATTTACTGTAAGGTGCTCTACAGCAAGCATTGCTGACAGCATGCGTTGCTACCTTTTTAAAGGCTGCTGCGTTGACCAGTTCATGATTTAGTTCAATTACAGTTCTTCAGGAAATCATTTAATGCATCAAGATTCGATTTGGTGTGATGCTAGCCAACGCAGGCTGACTTAGCAGAGCTAGCAGTTGCATAGAATTCACACCAGCACATCAACAAGAACTCTTTTTTTCTCCTTTTATTTTGTAATAATCTTTTTTTTCAATTTTAAAACTTGACAGCTCACAAAGCAGAACTGTTGAGTTCCTATCACTGTTAATGACAGATTAAAGTCTCATCATAACAGTGAGTGCATTTTACATGCAGTCAATAGTCCGATCATAATCAGATTTCTGCAGTTATCTGATTATTCAATTGGTCATGTAAACAGTATACTCTGATTTCATAGATCAGAGTAAGATCTAGAAAACCGATTAAGAAATCTGATAAAGAAAGCTGGATTTTATCTCAGTAATCAGATTCCTCAGTGCATGTAAACTCTTACTCTGATTTCTTTCCGATTTCTCAGTCTGAGCATGTGCGAAAACAGACAGCGGTACCGGAAATAAGTCAGCAGCGTTGCTACGAGACGCAGCAAAAAACGCTTTTGAAGTGATCCTGAAACCAAACACAAAATAAAAATGTTATAAATTTTCTTGATGATGTATGTTCATAATTTCAGGTAAAGTGATGCAATGTTTAAAAATGTCTGTCTCATGTAGACCCAGCATTTCCCCATTATCTGATTACTCAAGTGCTTGTAAAAGCGTTGATTAGATTACTGACAAAATCTGATTTTCTGCAGTTATCGATTATTAAGTGTATGTAAACACACTCAGTAGCCTCCACATCATTAGTACAGCACAGGGGCTGCTCGCTAACTACTAGGCCACCATGACCATCACATTTTAGTGAATTATTATCTTGAACGCTATAGAAAGTGAAAGTGTGTGGTTTGACTGGATCACCTCAATCTCAAATTTCATCACAACACGATTTGATTAAATTGTTTTAGATTCAGAATTATTCTTATATATATTATAGTGTGGAGCAACCATCCAAGTGCTGGACCTATTGGTGAGTTTGATCCCCACCAGTGCCACAGTCATCTGTGGCTGGGAATCCAAGAAAGCATAATATATGGACATATATTTTTGGATATTTGAAATACATGTCAAATACATTGCAGTTGATGCTGAAATTCATTCCAAACACTAAAACATATTTAAGAATATATTGCCATATTAACCAAATATATTTTAAAATACGCACACACACATTGTCTAAGCTACTTATCCTTCTGAATCTCGCCTGGGGGTGGGGGTGGGGGGTGCTGGAGAGAAACCCAGCAGTTTTAAAATACATTTATTTTAAAATGTGTGGAGAAATATTACACATAGGAATTTACCATCCAAAAGTATTTATCACATACATTTGAAAATGTATGAAAATGGCCAAAATACTTGTCCAATATACTTTACTGTTTGGACACTTTTTGAAATTAATTTATATTCCAGTATCTTTATTTTATATATTAGCAAATAAACCTTTAATATGGCAAAAGACAGTGTTGTAGGTATTTATATGGTATGTATTATTTGAAATACATCTGGTGTGAGTGTCTTACTGCATACGTACAATGATTAATGCAAGGTACAATGCAAAACACATAAGTCAGTATCACTTAGTTCTATCTGTAACCTTTATTAAAGCTACATACAATTAAAACATCTAATAAATACAAATAAATGCATTTTAAAAATATATTTAACCATTTTCATACATTGTCAAACTATATTTGATAAATACATTTGCAATATATTTTTTCCATATGGGACAATGTGATGCTAGCCAACATAGCCACTGGTTAGCTGAAGTAGCAGATTTAGCAATTAGTGTTCTCCTCCAAGCGTGTTGAGCTGTTCAATATTGGCAGTTGGAAAAGATAAGGTGGTGCTTCATGTGTCTCAAAGGAACCTTGTGCTAGCCTTCATTCTCCCAACTGGGAAGCATCATGTGATAGAGGGAGACTTAGGTAACGGGTGGAATTGGATACAGGTGAATACAGAGTAAATGAGGTAAAAACAAATTATACACCAAGCTTATTCTAAGTCTCAGTGCATGAGTGCAAACCTTATTGAGTATTATTAGAATTGATCATAATCGATTATAACTTATCAAAAGTGGAAATTGCCACCTTCAGATTGATGCACCACAATCACCAGACACTATACACCGATCAGGCATAACATTATGACCACCTCCTTGTTTCTATGCTCATTGTCCATTTTATCAGCTCCACTTACTATATAGGTGCACTTTGTAGTTCTACAGTTACAGACTGTAGTCCATCTGTTCTTCAGTGGTCAGGACCCCCATGGACCCTCACAGAGCAGGTACTATTTGGGCAGTGGATCATTCTCAGCACTGCAGTAACACTGACGTGGTGGTGGTGTGTTAGTGTGTGTTGTGCTGGTACGAGTGGATCAGACACAGCAGTGCTGCTGCAGTTTTAAAACACTGTGTCCACTCACTGTCCACTCTATTAGACACTCCTACCTTGTCAGTCCACCTTGTAGATGTAAAGTCAGAGACGATAGCTCATCTGCTGCTGCACAGTTTGTGTTGGTCATCCTCTAGTCGTTCATCAGTGGTCACAGGACGCTGCCCACAGGACGCTGTTGGCTGGATATTTTTGGTTGGTGGACTATTCTCAGTCCAGCAGTGACACTGAGGTGTTTAAACACTCCAGTAGCACTGCTGTGTCTGATCCACCCAGGCCAGCGCAACACACACTAACACACCACCACCACGTCAGTGTTACTGCAGTGCTGAGAATGATCCACTGCCCAAATAGTACCTGCTCTGTGAGGGTCCATGGGGGTCCTGACCACTGAAGAACAGGGTAAAAGGGGGCTAACAAAGTATGCAGAGAAGTCTGTAACTGTAGAACTACAAAGTGCACCTATATAGTAAGTGGAGCTGATAAAATGGACAATGAGCGTAGAAACAAGGAGGTGGTCATAATGTTATGCCTGATCTGTATATATTTCCCAGTAGCCTCATTGATGACATAATGACCTGATTCTTTCAATAAACCTTCTACCTCAATTTGTACAGCCACCCAAAAAGGCCAAGAAGAAGGAATCGGCCAGCTCCAACGTCTTCACCATGTTCGAGCAGTCCCAGATTCAGGAGTTCAAGGAGGCAAGAACCATTTCCTCTGTTTATCCTCACATATCAGCCACGGCTATTTTGAACCGATACAAACCGTAACTCACAGGAGCTATAACTTTAACAGCCAGCTCCTTGGCTAGACCAGGCGCAGGCCATAATCACTGTGATTTACAGTATACGTGATGGATGAGCTCTTAAGACATTAGTGCACAGCGTTTCTTTGATATATAGAGAGCAGCTGATGTTTCTCGAGTTAACAGGTTATAATCGCCTGCAGGCGTTCACCATCATGGACCAAAACAGAGACGGCTTCATCGACAAGAATGACCTCAGAGACACGTTCGCTGCTGTGGGTAATTGCTCTTCAGTTTTTCTCATAGCACAATGTTCCACTCTCTATACACACTTTCCAGCCCACCTCTCAGTGCTGATGTAAGGGCAGTTTCAGACTTTTACACTGTAATGAATACACAGCAGCTGGCCACTTTATTAGAAACCTCTTGTAGCCCATCTGTTGCTACGGTTTCAGTTAGCCACCCTCTAGCCTTCAACAGTGGTCAATTTCTTATGATGTAGCAGCTCCTGTCTGGAAATGTTTGGGTGGTTCACTCACAACCTAGCAGTGACACTGATGTGTGTTAAAACTAAAAATAAAGTGGCCAGTAAGTTTAAGTAGATGGTAGATGTTCCAAATAAAGTGGACAGTGAGTGGAAGCACACAGTAAGTGTTTCCAATAAAGTGGCCAGTTACTGAAAGTACAAGGAACTTGTTTCTAATAAAGTGACCAGTGAGTGGAAGTACAAGGTAGGTGTTTATGATAAAGTTGCCAGTGAGTGGAAGCATAAGTGAGGTGTTTCTAATAAAGTGGCCAGTGAGTGGACGTAGAAGGTAGGTGTTTCTAATAAAACGGCCAGTGAGTGGAAGCATAAGTTAGGTGTTTCTAATAAAGTGGCCAGTGAGTGGACGTAGAAGGTAGGTGTTTCTAATAAAATGGCCAGTGAGTAGAACCACAAGGTAGGTGTTTCTAATAAAGTGGCCAGTTAGTGGAGGCTGTTTGATGCAGAAGCTCTCTGATGTATCCCTCTGCATTCCCTGTTTCCAGGCCGTCTGAATGTAGGAAGTGACGAGCTGGATGACATGCTGAAAGAGGCCCCCGGCCCCATCAACTTCACAGTGTTCCTTAGTATGTTTGGTGAGAAACTCAAAGGTATGTTTCAGCTATAGTCATTTTATATATACATATATATATATTTGGGGACCATTTTGCTGCACAGCACCCTGCATGTGCCCCTCCACCATGAAGGACATCAGGCAGTGCATTCATAACTCTTATGTGATAACTTTCCATAAGGGAGCTTTTAGAGGTGTTACGTCTGGTTCCTATCACCTCCACTATGAACAGTTCTAAGTTTCTCTACACTCTTAGAAATAAAGGTTCTCTGCAGGTACATTTTTTGTTCATCAAGGTACAAACAATGTAAATGTTCCCTCAAAAGTACAACAGTGGTTTTAAGGTCCAACTGTGAACCTTAAATACGTTTTTCCAGGTGAAAATTATATATTTGTACCTTTTCATAACCGAATGTTTTAAAACAGAACAATAAAATAAAAGCCTGGAGACGAGACGGGGTGTGTGGAGTCAGTACAGCTTAGAAAATATCATTTCAGTGGATTATGGTACAGTTATGTTCCCTGACTAAAGGTACTGAGATGTACCCTTGAGGGTACCACGCCAGTGACGAGAGGGGTACTTCCCAGACAGTTTACTACCTTTTTGCTCTAGAACAGAGCATTTCACACCAAGCCCCTCTGAATGACCTGGCTTACAACTTAACAACTTTTTAAAAATCAGTGGAATTCATCATTAAATGTCTTTATTTTGCATGGCCTTAACCTAGTAATGTAATAAAACTGTACCTAATACTCTGAATGTACCTAGTAATATAACAAGTACTAATATTATTAACCCAAATTCTGGTCATTTGATCCAGAATTCATTACAATTTGCTGACTTTCTGCTCAAACATCTACTAAACATGATAACTGGTGGCTTAATTCAGGGGTGCATAAACAGGGAAATCATCATACAACTGTACTCTTGAACTCAATTGGTCATTCTTGCATAGACTGACCAGAAAGACTTCTCCCTTCTCAGGTACTGACCCTGAGGAGACTATTCTAAACGCCTTCAAGATGTTTGACCCGGAGGGAACAGGCGTTCTGAAAGGAGATGAGTAAGTAGCTCCTTGATTCCATCAAAGGGAGTTGGTATCAGTGTGAGGTAATGAAGAGAATACATTTTCAGTCTAATCTCTAACCCACACATCTGTGCTTAATGGATCAGTTTGGAAGATAATTTCTCTGTACATAGAGAAGAACAGAAAACCTGTTGACTCCTGACACCATTTACAATAGAAGCCAATTGGCAGCTGCTGAATCTGCCAGTAAGTGTTTATGTGAAACACATTTCTGTAGAATACTTTCATGAATTCCTCCAATAATGTGTAAATGAAGCTATAAATCTGTAGAACTCAGACGTCCAGAGATGAATTATTCAGAGGGAAGAATTTAGGCTATAAGCGTAGAAGTGTAGGTGAAATGATTTACAGGCTCTTACCGGGCGCAGGGTTCAATCCCCCAGCCAGGCAAGAATTTTACATCAATAAAATAACAGCATTTTAAAAAATATTGTAAGGAAAAGGGTCTGTTCTGAATGTTGTTTGTCTGCCGCACAAAAATAGCATTTGCTAAATATGTATAGACATAAGCACAAGTCTAAACACTACTACACATATTAAACGTTTTGTTGATTTTCTAAGTGAACACATCCTCAACAGGGAAAAAAACCTGAAAAAATATGACATCTTATTGGAAATTTTAGTGCATCACACCTATTAACTTGCTCAGTTTAACATATATGTAACATAAAATAAAATACAAAATGTGCCATAATTTTGCAAAAGCCAAGTTTTATTTTTTCCAATATGTTAATCAAATAAACAGTAATTGTGCATTAACATGTGCAGAAGTGTGTTCTCTGTAGAGGATGCGTTACTTATTTTCTCTTAGAAAATAAAGAAAACATGCCTCCAACTTTTGCATACGGCTGTAAATGTAAGGACAAAGTATTTTGTGAAATTTGAATTTGTCTACTTCACTGTTCTGTTTTGCTTCAATGAAAAAAGAGATGAACAAAGTATAAACTTCATTAGTTTAGTTGTCTTTTGGAGGGAAAATCTGCAGACACAATTTCAATATGTCAAATCATAATATTTAGCATATCACAAGTGTAAATAGTACTGTAGATTCGTACTGTGGCTCAAGTGTCTAATAATGTTGTATAACAGGGCCTTTAGTGATTCCCACCACTGATAGTAATAGACTGTACACTGGTGATGGGGCAGATAGAGAGGAGGTTAAAAACACTACAATAATCCTTTAGGTAGAACTTGATATAAGACGTATGATTCACAGATACAGTCATGGTGACTTACAGCTTCCTGTTTTTCTGCTTTTAAACAGGATCAGATATTACCTGATGTCTCAAGCAGACAAATTTTCTGAAGCTGAGGTGAGAAACATTTACAGTAAACAGGAAAAGCCTGTGAGCTTCATTAACGCATGAGTCAATATTTCAAAGTATTTAAAGCAAAGTTTGATGATTCATAGGCTGTGGAATTAGACTTTTTCAATTTATGTGTGAAGAAACACCCACGTTCTACTTCCACTCACAGGCCACTTTATTAGAAACACCCACGTTCTACTTCCACTCACTGGCCACTTTATTAGAAACACCCACGTTCTACTTCCACTCACTGGCCACTTTATTAGAAACACCTACGTTCTACTTCCACTCATTGGCCACTTTATTAGAAACACCCACGTTCTACTTCCACTCACTGGCCACTTTATTAGAAACACCCACGTTCTACTTCCACTCATTGGCCACTTTATTAGAAACACCTACGTTCAACTTCCACTCACTGCCCACTTTATTAGAAACGCCTACCTTCTACTTCCACTCACTGGCCACTTTATTAGGAACACCTACCTTAAACTTCCATTCACTGGTCATTTTATTAGGAACACCTACCTTAAACTTCCATTCACTGGTCACTTTATTAGAAACACCTACCTTAAATTTCCATTCACTGGCCATTTTATTAGAAACACCTACCTTCTACTTCTACTCACTGGCCACTTTATTGGAAACACCTATCCTTAGTAATGACATACATCACAGCCTTGAAAATGAATGCCTATGATACACACACACACACATACACACACACACACAGACAGAGTCAGGAAAACAAACAAGCCCTCTGTTCCCATGGCAGCAGTGTGTAGTAATCTGCTGGCTGGCTTCTCATGGCACCATCCTGCCTCACTGATGGCTCCTGTGATTACAATAATCCATCTTGCTGTCAAATACCAAAAACCCCACATAGAATAGTGTGGAGGAGGGGGAAGGAGGAGGAGGAAAAAAACGAGAGAAGAAAAATTGCGTAGGCTCACTCTGGCTCCCATGTGTCCAGCAGATGAGCGGTCACACCGCGTTGGCACGGCAACGCGCTCTCGGGGGGGGGGTCCACAGGGGCCGCTGGGCAGCGCTCTTGATCAGCCATGGGGGTACTCACAGGAGACATGTGCACATGCTGCTGATCAAACAGTGTGGCACACTCGTCGCCCGCAGGGTTTATACCAACATCAGTTTCAGCTGACGGGAGCAAGAAACACAAAGACACATACACTGAGGAAGAAGAGAGAGAGAGAGGGAGAGAAAAAAGAGAGAGAGAGAGACTACATGTCTACTTTATAATTCCACTCACGGGCCACTTTATTAGAAACAACTACCTTCTACTTCCACTCACTGGCCACATTATTAGAAACACCTACCTTGTGCTTCCACTCACTGGCCACTTTATTAGAAACACCTACCTTCTACTTCCACTCACTGACCACTTTATTAGAAACACCTACCTTATACTTACACTCACTGGCCACTTTATTAGAAACACCTGCCTTGTGCTTCCATTCACTGGCCACTTTATTTGAAACACCTACGTTCTACTTCCACTCACTGGCCACTTTATTAGAAACACATGCCTTGTGCTTCCATTCACTGGCCACTTTATTAGAAACACCTGCCTTGTGCTTCCACTCACTGGCCACTTTATTAGAAATACCTAGCTGGAGCTTCTACTCACTGGCCATTTTATTAGAAACACTTTACTTTACAAAACACTACTTTAAAGGTATGTCAAATAGAAACAGCAGATGGGCTACAGCTCCTTGTTCACCTTCTTGTTTACCTACAAATGAAGAGTTTCTAATAAAGTGGCCTGTAAGTGCAATCAGCCTTTGATTAAGTCCAGCTGTGGTGGGAGTTGTGTACTAACCGGCGGGCCTCAAGGACTGTTTTTTTAGCAGTCTTGACCTGAGAAGTAAGAATGCTAATCATAGAATACTGGAAAAAAGTTGTCCAACATCTTTCATGCTCCTCAAACATTCTGACCACCAGGATTTCACGAGCTTTGCTTTGCTCCTCTCACAGATCAACCAGATGTTCACCATGTTCCCTCTGGACGTCTCTGGAAACCTTGACTACAAGAACCTTTGCTATGTTATCACACATGGTGAGGACAAGGAGCAGGATTAAGGAGCCAGGGATAAAGCCTTAACTTGTAAATAGTCACCTTCATCAGTGTCAACACCATCATCAACACATGACAATGTTTGTGTCACTGAACATGAGCTCTTAGCTTGTGAAGCTCAATACTGTGTAACGATAAAATAATAAAATTGTTTTTGGAAAGTAAAGCAGCCTCTGTTACGTTTGTGATCTTCCTAACTGTTCTTATAATGAAAAACAGCATAGCGTCTTTCCGAAGGCCCCCAGATATCTTTGGTAAATATAATCAAATACATTTTTTTCTCTGGAAGAGCATGGAGGGTGACCGTTCCAGTGGCGTTTCCACACGGACATGGTTCATCACGGAACGCTTAAAAACCGAGCTCAGCCTTGTTGCTATAAAACAGTTGCTCTTAACTTAGAGTGTTAGAGTGACGCTAATGCTAATGTAGCTAGTTATCAGGCTACAGGTAAAACCCATAGATATACATACCTTGATGGCGTGTTGGGTCCAGCCAGGCACGTCAACGGCACCGTCATTTTGAAGCGGTCAACATCACTGCTGGACTGCATTCAGTACCATTACAGAGCAGCAGTTTTAGAAAGATACTGTCCAGAATTACACTATTTCAAGAATATCACACTCAGAAAGCGGGAAAGGATTATATAACGGAGGGAACACAGTGATCCACACTCATGTCTGTGTGATGCGTATTGTTTGTGTTACGGTTATGTGTAGATATGGCCGTGTGGTTAATGAGGCACTTGATGTGATTGTTTTGCCTCTGGTTTTATATTAAGCCTATTTCATTTAATAGTCTATTCAGGGGATCTTAACTTTATGTAGTAGTTATTTATTCACGGTGATGTTCAGTGCTTTGTAGCTCGGTAAGTTACATCATTCCTTAATCTGTGTAGATCTTCATAATAGATTAACTGTAGCACCGTCTTAAACGAAGCTGAAGTTAGCTTCTTATTTGCCAACTTCTTGTGTGAATTTTCCCGTTCCACCTTAAATGGTGCAGCTTCAGACAGCAGAAAGTGACTGAATGGAAAAACTTGAACAAGAAGCTGGCGAATAGGAATCCAACTTCAGCTTCATCCCTCTTGATGGGGGGGGGTTATTTTAGTGTTATGTGTTTAAGATTAGAAGTGTTTCACACATTGATGGATTTCCTGATGATATTGTGTTTCTTGCGCTAAACTCGGTTTTTAATGTCAGGTGCAGACTGAATACTCTCCTGCTGGTCAGGATGGCTAATTAGCACGATCAGTTATTAAAGAAATAAAAGCTACCGAGAGCAGTCAGTGCAGGCTAGATTTATCTGTGTCTGAGAATTATAACAAAACAGATTTGGTGAAAATCAGTTGAGTAGTAAGGAAGTTGTGGCTGATTTAATCCTGAGACTTTTGTTGAATTTGTTCACAAGCGAATCTTGACCACTCCAACATGGTGGCTGAGCAGACGTATCACCTCAGATAGAGAACAACAGACAACGTGGCATCTAGGTATGTATATCTATGGTAAAACCCACCGCAGTACAGGCTGTTTGTGTAACAGATGCTCAAATAACACAAGTTTAGAGGATAAAGATGATGAAAGCACGCAGAGAGAGCGGAGTTGGGAGTGACAGACGTAATCAAATGTGTTTTGTGGTGGGTGGTGTGTATATGGCAATTAGCCTGTTAGCAGTTAGCCACTCATTTGTGTAGTTTACTTGGGTATTTTCCAGGTTCTGATTTAATCTGATTTAATTTAATAACTGGTCTCACGAGTCCCGTCCAGCACGAAACAGCCCGTTACGGCCCTGAGAACCATAGTGAAAAAGCGGCCTATGACATTGTGTTGGGCTGCTAGCGAGCAATGAGGGGTGAAAGAGGAGGGGGGATAAACCCCTGCTGTTCACACCTCTCCACAAGGATGGCCGTTCAGAGGTAAAACTAAGAACTGATGCTTTTAAAAACACTTTGATAAATCCTGACTTCCTTGTTCACCTACAAAAAAAAATCAAGTTCACTTCCAGTTTTGCACATTATATATATTCCCATCAAAATATGTTCCATCAACATTATTAAAGGAACAAAATGCAGAGTCATGTTAGCATTTTTTAGATATATTTTTTCATGATGCCACACAAGTTGCCTTCACTGCTTCACCGGCAGGCACATTTTATATTTCTATCACTGTGGATCTTAAATCTGTAATTGAACTTAAAAAGGTAGCTCCAAAAACAAACAAATGCATACACATAGGAGACGTTAACGTTTTTATGGCAACATGTTAACAACCTGAAGTCAGAGTGCAAAAAGTAGTACATACAGTCAATAAATCAATATCAGGCTGAATACAAGGCACAGTACACTGAATACAAGGCACAGTCCAACAGCCATGACACCATACGGTTCCCAATACAGTAAAAAATCAAGACCAATCAGAGCAAATTATATCAACACTGCTACATTTACACCACCGACTCAATGAGCACAAACGGAGTAAATCGTTTACTTCACCATCATTTAGGCACTGTAAACTGTACCACTGCTAATCAACTATGGATGTAAGTAAAATGTCCAGCAAAAGACTTAAAAACCCTTTAATAGATACACAAGTAAAGCAGAAACCAATAACTCAAATACGAAGCACAGAAACACAGTTAAATATGTTAAAAACGGATCAACGTTTGTCTATAAATGATAGTAAAGCACCAAATCAATGTAAATGAAGGCCTGCTGCTAGTCATGGAAGCGACTGCAGGATGAGGAACATAAATGTTACCTGGGAAACCAAACAAGACTTAAACAAGTGATATTTAAAGCAGTGATTCATCATAAAATGGCTATTATTCACTTTCCCCACTGTCCTAAATGTCAATCAGCCAAGACATATCAAGTGTTGCAGTTTGCATCTTGTATTGCACTGGAGCAACAAGGCTAATGGCTAATGTAGCTAACAAGTGATGGAGATTATAGCCTACAAATCAGCACTGTGCTAACTTCAAGCCTAAATCATCACAAACTAACTTTAAAATGTGTAAATCTGTTCACTGTTTTTAGCCATCAGATCCATGTTTTAGCTAACAGGGTGTCATACAGTACCGGAAACCGCATGAAGAGGCCTGTTACCGAGCAACTCAATATGGTTTGAGGGAAGTTTGTGATGATTTAGGCATGCAGTTAACACAATGCTTATGCCTGGATCACCCAAGGGCTTTTATGTGTGTGTGCCCAGGGGCCCAAGCCACTAGGAGCCCCCCCGCGAGCAAAAATCTAAAGAGCTGTTTTGTTTTGCTGTGAGAACTTTATTAGCAGCACAGCAGAAAAAATGAACTCATTCGGCATTGTGTTACGGCTCATCATAATCCTGACGCTCTCCACGTCTTTCCTGAACGTTTTCTCCTCCAATCACTGCCCATTAACTGTCACACTATGTGCCACTTCTTCAGTCAAGCTTGAACTAGTCTGGCCATTCTCCACTGACCTCCCTCACCAACAAGGCATGGATGTTTTTTCATTACTGCACCATCCTGAGTGACTCCAGAGAGTGTTGTGTGTTAAAAACCCCAGGAGATCAGCAGCTATAGGAATAGTCAGACCAGCCCGTCTGGCATCATTTTTTCCCCATTTTGAAGGTTGATGTGAACATTATCTGAAGCTGCAGGCCTGTATCTGCACAACTGTATGCAGTGACTGCTGGCACATGATTGGCTGGTTAGATAATTGCATGATTGAGCAGATGTACTGGTGTTCCTAATAAAGTGCTCGGCAAGTGTACGTCAATATTGCTTTCTAATACTAGCCTGGCAAAAACAGTGCTAAATGTTGTTACAGCCCTACATTACAGTCATTCTCACTTCAGTATCACCTCGTCTCAGGCTTGTTTCACACACAAGGCCCCGAGACCGCAGCATCGTCTGATGCAGATGATCTGGTCAGGCAGCTCCTCAGGCGGTATGAGAGGAAAGAGAATCGTGACAGTCGCTTTGGGATCTGTGTTAGGTTAAGGCCAACCCCAAAAGACCAGCCATTCCTTTATGTCCGCTGCCTCTAAAACAAAATGGACTTCAGATGTGACAGACTAGACAGCGGGGGGTGATCGAGGGTCTGCTGCGTTTTCATTTTTACTTGAAATGTGACTGAAACATCTCTGTCTCAGCCATGCAGCCAAACAGGCTAATGCTAGCACTGTTTGTACGTCACATCATCTGTGCTTATTATACCGGTATAACAGTTATGTTAAGAAGAACTGCAACGAGCATGAGGAACAGCATAACGCGCAAAATCAGCACTTTTTAGGTTGTTAAAGAAGGTCAAGCAGTGTGAGCTTCTGGCCACATTACCACATTTCCTACCCACCTTCTCCCACCAAAATTCAGAGCGACTCGTCAGCGTTTTAAAGAGATCTGGGCCAAAGAGTGTTTTCAGGGCATGTAAGTCACTTTTTTCAACACAGGTTTTTTCGGTTACTGAGCTGTTTGCGTGAATCACAAAATACAACCTTATATTACTTTAATCACCATCTTGCTGCTGACAACATAGTGCCGTTTAGAAGCAGCTGACAAGCTCATAGTAATTGCTAGCTGAGCTTAAGTACAGCCTCTGTACTGGGGGGTTAGTTCTTACACAGCATCACAGCTCAGACACCTTTAGTAAACAAAGACAAATAAATATTAGTGTCTTTCAGATGTGAGTGTTTTGGTTTTAAATAGGTTTATTAATGAAACTGACAGTGACTGACAGTTGGTAAAGCTGTAGTGATTCAGAAACAATGTTCCATGTTTTACTGATGTGTGATGTGTTTTATTTGCTGTCTTTCACTGGACAAACAATAAACCTGTCATTGTTTGACACACAGACTCATGTCAGTGTTCATATATAATTTGATGTGTGTCTATCTATCAGTTGAGCTGTCTGTCTGTCTTATAGATGATAATATACAATGCAGTTCGGTTGTTAAATATATTTGTCTCTTACAGGATAGAATTATATTGAACTACTTTTGTTTGCACTAATTCATCAGACTTTTCTAGCAGGTGTTAAACTGACCCTCTGTCTGTTTCAGTGAACCCACCCATGGGCTAAACTGGAACACTGCACTTCCCGTCATTTTGGGTGGGATTGTACATGAACGGTAGGTCTTAGAAACTAAGTTCAAGTGTTCGTTCGTAGCAGAGATGTATATGTTGCTTGTATATAATCATGATTATTCCAACACTAGAATGTGTTAGATTAAGCCCTGCTCTCCCCTACTTGTTAGCGATATTAGCCTTGTAGCTTTCGAGCAAGACTTATAAAGCAAACTTCAACAAACGTCTTGGCTGACTAGATTTGGGAACGGGGGTGATGGGGGGGGGGTGGACTGCAGGGATCCAGTCTTGAGTGATAACAGTAGGCTATGAAACAGTACAAGCGCTAACAATACAACAGAGATTTGAAGTGTTTATTTGCTGTCAGAACGAGTACCTTATTAATTTCGCTTCTGCAGACAGACTCTCGGTAAAGACACTCAGGGGTAAACCGCTCTGAGTCGGAGTGATATGTCTTTTATTGTGACTCACAAAGTAGAAACGGCATGCAGGGGAACAAAAGGAGGCAACCAAAGGGAAATAAACGCCACAGTTGCAATTTAGCTGATAGAACACCTCCTACTAAAATCTGAACAAGGTGTTTCTGGGCTGGAGAGCAAAAACAATAGCAGGCTGGGCTGCTTTTGTTACGGACCATCCAGATGTTTCTGGTTTGACGGCGCTTTATTTGGAGCTGCCTGGTAGGCGGGGGGGCTCATTTGTTCCGTCCTGTCTCACCGCAGCTTTAACAAGCTGGGGAGCCGAAATCGGGCCGAGAGATGCTGAGCAGCGGGTGAAGCGTGTCTGTGCACAACACCTGCACTCGAAAAAGTCCTGCTGCCTCGTGGATACAGGTAAGGCAAACTGCAGAGCCTGCAAGCTGATCTGGCAGTCGACAAGCCAAAAATCTAGAAGACATAATTTACTGTGTGTTGGTGTGTTTTGTGCTTCGTCCACAACCCTGCACGTCAACTCAACAACAAGCTGGCAGGCCGGTTTGAAAGAACACAAAAAAAAAAAAACATCTTAAAAGGAATACACAACTTGTCAACATTGTACAGCAAAAAAACACATGACTTATAACTGAAAAGTCGGGATGTTTCGATAAGGCCCTTCTATCAGGCCTAATAGGATCATTCAGGACAGTAATGAGTGACAGCTTTCGTGTAAATGTCAAACACTCCTCCTCTTCTGTTGGCCTGAGCGGAGAGCGGCGGATTGGGCCCGTTTGATCTTCACAGCAGGCAGGGGAAGAGGATCCGACAGACCTTCCAGACCAGATCCGCCCTCAGCTGGGCTCTCTGTAAACATGCACACACATACATGCTTCTTAAACGCTTTATTTGGTCCCACACTGAGCCACTTTGTTTTGATGGTCCACTGTATGTGCTTTGTAGACTCTGTTTTTCACTGCTGTTCAGTTAAATGTCCAATAAGTCAATGTAACTTTTCTCTGAGCCTAAATTTGACCTTAACCTTAAAGGAAACATCAGCCAAAATGAAAAATGTAACCAAGACTGCAATACTGTTGTAAACATGCCTACTTGCCTCTTACACCTGTGCTGGAACAGTCTCTAGAACGAGATTTCCTGGTTTCAAGACCAGGCAAAACCCCTTCTGATGATGTATTTGAAGGTCAGTGTGTCACTAATGCTTGCTAGAACCACAGCCTGTAGATCAGTGGCTTGGAGTCAGGATTATATTGAGCACCTTGGTGATTCGTAATGAGTGTATGACACACACCGATCACGCATAACACTATGACCACCTCCTTGTTTCTATGCTCATTGTCCATCTTATCAGCTCCACTTACTATATAGGTGCACTTTGTAGTTCTACAATTACAGACTGTAGTCCATCTGTTTCTCTGCATACTTTGTTAGCCCCCTTTACCCTGTTCTCAGTGCTCAGGACCCCCATGGACCCTCACAGAGCAGGTACTATTTGGGTGGTGGATCATTCTCAGCACTGCAGTAACACTGACATGGTGGTGGTGTGTTAGTGTGTGTTGTGCTGATCTGAGTGGATCAGACACAGCAGTGCTGCTGGAGTTTTTACACACCTCAGTGTCACTGCTGGACTGAAAACAGTCCACCAACCAAAAATATCCAGCCAACAGCGTCCTGTGGGCAGCGTCCTGTGACCGCTGATGAAGGACTAGAGGATGACCAACACAAACTGTGCAGCAGCAGATGAGCTATCGTTTCTGACTTTACATCTACAAGATGGGCTGACAAGGTAGGAGTGTCTAATAGAGTGGACAGTGAGTGGACACAGCGTTTTAAAATTGCTGCAGCACTGTTGTGTCTGATCCACTCGTACCAGCACAACACACATTAACACACCACTACCACATCAGTGTTACTGCAGTGCTGAGAATGATCCACTGCTCTGTGAGGGTCCATGGGGGTCCTGACCACTGAAGAACAGAAACAAGGTCATAATATTATGCCTGATTGGTGTATATTTGTATTCAGAAAGGAATTATCATAGTTTTTCTTTGATTCTTGCACAGGACAGTAAAAAAGATGAAGCCAAATGATGGAGACATTCCATTCAAACACAGAAAACTAATGAACGTTCGTATTACCATGGATGCCAATCATGTGTTCCAGAATGAGCACTCTCTCAGCCAGGATCTTCAGAGCTTCTCTCAGCTGCTGAATCCCGTCACCCTGCAGTCAATTCAGTTCAGTTCGGTTCAGTTCAGGTCAGTTCAGTTCAGTTCAGTTCAGTTCAGTTCAATCATAGGTTGCAGTAAAAACACAGATATACTCCAGGCCTATTTGGCAGTATTTATGTTGGTTATACCACGAAAATCTTTTATTAAAGGGTAATTTGAGCATTTGGGGGTCTCCAACCCTGGTTCTGGAAAGCTGCCTTCCTGCCCCACCCCCTATTTAACTCTAACACATCTGATCCAGCCAATCAGAGACCTAGGAAGAGATTAAACATTGTGCTGTTTCTGGCTGCCAGGAGGCAAATAGGTCATTGCAGCATTCCAAAGGATCCACACACCCAAAAGGAATGGCTGGAGCTTATTTTTCCCCACATTCTTAAGGATTTCAGTACACATTTAACAGCTTCTTCCAGCCTGGACTGCATTTTGGAAAGGCCCAATATAGGGCAGCCAATCAAAACAGAGGTTGTCTACATTCTGTTGAAATGGATAATCTAACCAATAAAAAGAGGTCATAGAAGAGGTAATAAAAGCGAATTGTCCAATGACAATGGACTCTTTAAAGACTTTACTCAAGCAACCATCAGGAAACATGAAGCACTGCTATGGCTAACACTGAAGAAAAGCTAGTGTGGATCAAATGTATATAATACTAAGTGACCCACCAGCTTTGTTCATTGTTAGCAAAAGCAGTATTTCTGAATGAAGTATTCCTTTAGGCTAAAATCAATTTGATCAGCTTACGTCCGGCAGGCTTTCTCCTGGCTCTCCCTTCTGCCCCTTAGTGCCCACTAGACCCTGTGAGAGGACAATTAAAGAAGGACAGAAGGAAACATCAGATTCTCAGACAGCATAGAATTTGTGATACATGTGTATGTAGGAACAAGTTACTTACAGGTTGTCCTTGCTCTCCGATTAATCCCGGAAGTCCCTGTACAGAGAGAAATTCATAAAATTCAGACAGTGTCCATTGCTAGCAGACCAATACAGTTTCCACTTATGTAACTATCTCCTTATATACAAGCATACTTATCATTAAAAAAAGAATAATTGGCAAGTTTTTTCAGTTTAAAGCAGAGGTTATCCTGATATAGCGGCTTTCTACTAACTTCTGTTTGTGTCACTAGGTTCACATTCCACATTAATTACCTTATCGAACTGTTTGCACTGTTAAGACCATCATTAGATATTCAGTAAAGCCTGCTGCTGCTTTGTCCGTTGCATTTTGTTGTCCTAAATTCTTTGGTGAATCACAGTATGCGTAACTAATGAACAGTGGGAGGACATATGTAGTGAGTCAGTTTCTTAATGGCATCTTTCCACAAATCTAGGTCGCTCGCGTTGAGCAAATGCAGCTCCACGGCAGGTTTCATATAATAGGTCTATTCAGGGACGTCTCCCAAAAACAGGGGAAAATGAAAGATGTTTCAACAGTGGGCGCAAAAACAAAGAAATGAATGAACATAAAAACATAATTGAGCACTACTGATATAAATCCATACAAACATACAAGACACTGGTGCAAATAATGATGAATGGGCGGAGTCAAGGCTGATCTGAAATAGCACAGGGTGGAGACCTTAGAAATGGGTGTAGTCAAAGTCCTTACAGGAAAGTCTGTTCACTTGGGGGTCATCTTTGCAAAGGCATCGGGCAGTTGGTATTTCCACTCATAAAAGACCAGGCTCCTATCTCTCTGAATGGGGAGAGACTAAAATACAGGGAGATTTGCTCATTCAGCCCCAAATATTCCGTTGTAACTCCCGTTAGGATGAAGCAGTCTAAACCAAAAAATACGCTACATACCTTGACGTATGTGTAATCAATTGCATTACATGCGATGCTGGAAGTGATCTCCGTTTTCGGTCAGACACATGAAGGGGTACGGGGATATGCACCCGGAAGTTGCAAACAGAGGTTAAACGTTGCAAAGGTTATTCAGCACCTACCTCATCGCTCCGACGCAGGGGCATCCCGGCTTGTTCGAAGCTCCATATACGGAGGAGCACATTGCATGTTGTTTTGTTCAGATTGCTTCGTCCTAGTGAGAGTTATTACAGAATATTCGGGGCCTTTTTCGAGTGAATCTCCCTGGTACTTGAAACTGAAGGTCAAATTAGCATTAAAATACATTTGAAATCAACTGTAAAATCTGAAGAAAATCTTGTAAATAGTTTGTAGCATTTAGCTTGAAAATGCACAAAAAATGTGATTTTACTACTCAGATCTCCAGAATGAGGCGGGGCTTACACTGTTCATTTGCCGCTTGCAGTGCAATCAACAAGCTGATTGGCTCTTTTTCTCGAAGGACGGGACTTTCTCTGCAAACAGATGCCATATTGTGCGTTCCAAGCGTCCCCATTCATATTTTAACCAGTGACCGGTCTCCTCATTTGTGACATCTCTGGTGTAGCGTAACCACAGCAATGTGTAAAGTAACCATAGAAATGGCAGCTGCATGATCATGGCAATGATTGTGGCATAACTACTGAGGTGGCTGTAACATAACTACAGAAATGGGTGCAGTGTAACCATGGAAATAGGCATGATGCAACCACGAAATGTGTGTAGGCCGAAAATGGGAGTGGAAATCCGGATGAAGACGGCTGGGCAGTCCCTCATGACCTCTAGCAAACTTTGAAAGTGAGGAGGACAAAAACTGAATTTTGAAAAGACCCCAGTGGAACCTACAGCTCGGCACACTGACCCTCATTGGTCACCAAGCAATGAGAAAGTCCCCTGCACATAAATCACCTGTCCTCTCTCTCATCCCTCTACAGATCTCATGGGCGGACAGAGGCCGACTCTCATCTCGTCTTCTTTCCAGCTCTTTTAAAATGCAGGACGGCCCACCCCTTCACATTAATGCATGCCGCTGCAGCCCACTGCCACTGGCTGGGACACTACAGACACTGTCTTAGAATCAAAGTACTGTTTGATCCTCCCATTGAACGAGAGGAGAACAGAGAGAGGCTGATACTGATACCACAGTAGTGGACTGCATCATTATCAGAATAAAGACTGTCGGTCAATAGGGGGTCATAGGCAAAGAACAGAAATGATACTCAGCTTTTGAAAGTCACTGCCCCTCGGAAATGTGTTGTATTTCTGGTGGTGTGAGTGAGATGCTAAGTGAGTATTTATTTCTAGCATATGTAAAATATGCAAAATAAACAGTGGCAGTACTGAAATTGGTTCAGAATAAATGCTATGCTGGCTATGTATGGTGAAAATAGTTCCACCTCAGTTAGACAACAGCATAGGCCAGCACAACTGAAAACTAGCAACTGTTGTGTTTTGGATGCTGGTATGCTGGTCAACCAGCATGACCATACGGGGTGACGAGCTCAACCAGCAGCAGACCAGTATAAACCAGCACAGACCAACTTAGACCAGCATGGAACTCGTGCTGTTTTTTCAGCAGGGAAGTTGAGTGTATGAAAACAATTTCCATGTAACTTCTCAGTTAATTGGACCAATTCATAAATAATCAAAGCGTCATGCAAAACATCATATTTCACTACGGAACAAGATAGCTTATATCTTCTGTCTATAATTCTATGCAGATCATGATAACAGCAGGCCAACAAAACACAAAAAACACAGCACAAGCTGCTTTCTGTCATGTTAACACTTGTTAACACCAGTTTTGCTAACTGTTTTCTAATAGGTATTCCTTAAGCATACATTGCATTCCACCCAAGTTCCACCCAGCTTCAAACAACGAGCCTTTTATTATAGAAAATCTTACACACATTACAGAAAAGGCAGAATTAAAGGAAAGAGAGAACGAAATCTGATTAGTCTGCGGTTTATATAGCACATGTGCTAGCTAGCTAACACAGGAGCAAACCCAGTTGAATTGATGAGTAGATGACGAGTAGGATGTAGAGCAGTAGAGCTGTTTCAATGTCTCCAGCTAATATGGCTAATCTAGCGCTCGGGTTATAGTTATTTTCACCCACCCAGTGATTTATCACTCTAAAGAGGTTAGCTGACGTCGCTGTAATCTGATAGCTGTGAAGGATTTTTTCCACAAAGCATTTATGTCCTTTATATGTCCTTTAGTTTATTTATTTAGACTCCCACACTGTTGCGTGTTTGGTTCTCCGAAAGTTCTGGAAACATCTTCAAATTTCAATCTTGGCAACTATGACCAAGATAAAGTGCCACACCTTTCTGTGGCGGCTGAAGTGATGTGAACGGCTGTATTTCTGAGGTTAGTAATTGTCCGTAAGGCAATAAAGGAACTTGTTTTACCCACTTCTGCTTCTTGTGAAAAGGGCCTCTTTAACTTACTAACACTTCAGCCAGACTAGCTGGCAAAAGCTATAATAGCTAGCGCTAGCTAGCGTACCTGCTATTCAAACTCTGCTAGCCAACTGGTTCAAGTTGTTTTTCCTCTTTCTTTTTTTTCATTATACAAAAAAATGTTCATACACATTACAGAAAAGGCAGAATTAAAGGAACGAGACAAAAAACTTTCTGATTAGTCTGAGGTTTATATAGCACATATGCTAGCTAGCTAGCATAAGAGCAAACCCAGTTGAATTGATGAGTAGACGACGAGTAGAATGTAGAGCTCACTCAATGGTTTGAGGTCAAAACAGCCTTATCTCAGTTTCAGTGGTTTGTCAGCTGACGATGAGCCAAGGAAAATGGGTTTTGTGCTATTAATAAAGGAATAAACTTTCATAAGGAGGAAAATAACCCCTGTGAACCATTTCAGTGCTGCTGACTTGCGTTACACTAAATGCAGTCTGTGCTTTAAAGTTGGCGCTGCAGCCACTTTCAGAGGAACAGTTTATATTTGGAAAATGTCTACAGTGGCGTTACGGACCCTGACGACCCGGTACGCCCCCCTGCTGGTATGTGTGTGTGTTTAGCTTTTTGCCATCTAGTTCATTGTTAGCAAGCTGTTTCAACATCTCCAGCTAACATGAAAGACATAAATGCTTTGTGGAAAAAATCCTTTACAGCTATCAGAGTACAATAATAATAATATCAGCGTTTGGGTTATAGTTATCTTCACCCACCCAGTGATTTATCACTCTGAAGACGTTAGCTGACGTTGCTGTACTCTGATAGCAGTAAAGGAATTTTCCACAAAGCATTTAGGTCCTTTATTTAGCTTGGGCTCCCACATTGTTGCGTGTTTGGTTCCCCAAAAGTTCTGGACACATCTTCAAATTTTAATCTTGGCAACTATGACAAAGATAAAGTGCCACACCTTTCTGTGGTGGCTGAAGTGACATGAACAGCTGTATTTCTGTCCATAAGGCAATAGAGGAACTTGTTTTACCCACTTCTGCTTCTTGTGAAAAGGGCCTCTGTAACTTACTAACACTTCAGCCAGATTAGCTGGCAACAGGCTATAATACCTAGCGCTAGCTAGCGTACTTGCTTTCCAAACCCTGCTAGCCAACCAAAGTTGTTTTTGCTCTTTCCTTTTAACACCATATTTACTGCATGTAGGGCTGCCTTCTCTCCATCAGACAGCAGGTTTTTCTATAATAAAAGGCTCTTTATTTAAAGCTGTATCAAACCTGTGTCAAAGGCCAGAGCTACATTAGGTTGGAAACTAAAAGATTTTATTCATTTTCTGCATTAAGGCTGGTGGTCCTAATTTAATCTGTTTTGATGTGTTTTTCCTCAGGCTGAAATTTCACGAGTCCAAACGAGTCACGAGTCATTTCAGGGCTAATCTGACTCAAGACGCAAGACAGTCAATATGCGGAGCATGGAAAAAAGCAGCAACGCTGGCTGTGATGACCATATACAATAATGTGACCTCACCCTTTCTCCTGGGTCTCCTTTAGGTCCTGGAACTCCAGCCTTGCCCGGGAGGCCGCTCATGCCCTGAAAAACAAAAAACATACAAAACTACTATAAATATTTAAAATTTGTAAAAAATTTGCATGTACAGTGTGAACTCATACTTACATCTTGTCCCGATGTGCCAGGGATTCCAGGGGGCCCTTGGGGGCCTAAACAAAGACAGCACAGTCAAAATGGAAAGACATTACACTGGGATGTAATACAGTACTAAAGTCATCACTATCTGATGGTATTAGAAAAGACCAAAGTCTTTTGAATTACAGCCCATGATTTTCATGCCAAGCCAAGAAATTTATTACATTAAGTGGTTACAGATACACTGTCTGGTGTCTGAGACAATGGTTTATGATGTTTTTATGTTGTGAGGCAAAATAATCCCCGAAGAAAACATATTTTTTCTGATTTACCACAATTTTATCAGTATTAACGTTGCATATCGCTGCTATTGGAACAAAACTTTGTATTTCCAAACTGGTAACTTTACAGGAGAAGGAAACACCTTCTTTACTCCAATGTAAGTCAATGGAACCAGAGTTCATTCCAAGTAATTTTGGGACATTTCTTTTGGTCCATTCATCGTGAAACTTACACACCATGTAAAGGACAACAGGCGATTTCACATTATGTCAAAAACTGAAAAACAACAAAAATGGAGATATGAGGTTTTGTTCCGACAACAGTGATTTAAAAGCTTAGGTTTAGGTTCACTGGTGGTTTTGGATAGTTAATAAAATGGCTATATCTGTGTTGTAGACATTGCGACATCTGGTTCCTATCATCACCACTGTAAAGAAATCTGAGTCTGTAAGTTTCTCTAAAATGAACCATTTCATATCAAAACACTCTGAAAGACTGTTTACATCTCAACAAGTAAATTATGCAGAGATTTTTTTAAAATTAAGAGCTCCTCTTTATGTGATTCTCTCATTTTTATGTGACAAACTGTAACTTTCTTTTCAGGTAATCCTTTCCTTATTAACTTGTTTAAACATAATGGTGAAAATATTGCAGCATAAAAACGTGTGTGTGTGTTCTATCATACCTGAAGGACCAGGTGGTCCCGGAGGTCCGGCAGGGGCCGCATCTGTGCAACCACACAGAAATAGAAACGGTCAATAACAGTACTGTCTTCTTCTGTTTCACACAGAGGGTTTCTTTAAATAATAAATCCAATTCAAACATTCTTTTATATTCAAACATTCCACAGTCAACTTTCCACAGTCAACTTTCCACAGTCAACTTTCCACAGTCAACTTTCCACAGTCACCCCTGCTAAAAAGAAGTTTTGTTGGTTTTTTAAGGTGTAAATAGGTCAGTGTCACTGCTGGACTGAGAATAGTCCACCAACCAAAAATATCCAGCCAACAGCGTCCTGTTACCTCTTATGAAGGACTAGAGGACGACCAACATAAACTGCACAGCAAGAGAGAGCTATCGTCTCTGACAATACATCTACAAGGTGGACCAACAAGGTAGGAGTGTCTAATAGAGTGGACAGTGAGTGGACAGTGAGTGTTTAAAAACTCCAGCAGCACTGCTGTGCCTGATCCACTCGCACCAGCGCAACACACACTAACACACCACCACCATGTCAGTGTTACTGCAGTGCTGAGAATGATCCACCACCCAAATAGTACCTGCTCTGTGGGGGTCCTGTGGGTGTCCTGACTATTGAAGAACAGGGTAATAAAGTATGCAGAAAAACAGATGGACTACAGTCTGTAACTGTAGAACTACAAAGTGCTCCTATATGGTCAGTGGAGCTGATAAAATGGACAAAGAGTGTAGAAACAAGGAGGTGGTTTTGGATTCAGATTGGTAGCTTCACCAAACCATTCCATACTATCCACTGGAAACTTTAACACAGCACTTTAACACTCCTCCATGCTGGAAGGATCCGGTCAGTTCAGGGTTACTCTGTCCAGTATATGATGTCACCGCCCCTTTCTCTCCCAGTGCCCATTAACCCGGTCAATGTGAGGCATTAATACAGACAAAGCCATCGATTGAGACCCACTCCAATGACCTGCCAAGGAATCCGTCACACCATACACGAGGGATACAGTCGTACCCTTTCATCCAGAGTGCTGGAACTCCATTTGTCCATTTGGCCACTTGGCCGGTTGTGTTAGGGACTGGGACAGAAACAGCTGTCCTATGCGGGCCTGAGCCGCTCTCTCTCAGGCTTAGCTGGAACAGGGCCCACATGCTCCACATGGCTGTCAATCATTTCCAGTCACATGAATGCGTGAGCTGGAGAGAAGGTATGAGCTGGGATGCGAATGATCACCACACAACAAAGGAGAGGCTATTTTCCAACGAAATGTGTGTCATATTTAGACTGTTTATGTATGTGCTTGAAATTGTTCTTAATTTCGGTAACACTTTGTTTGGAGTGTCCTTATTAGTAGCACATCAACAACTCACCCTGGTCCTAATCCTAGCCCTAACCTTAACCTCAACCCAAAACCTAATCCTAATCCGAACCCTAACCCTAACCTCAATCCAAAACCAAATCCTAATCCTAATCCTAACCCTAACCTTAACCTCAACCCAAAAGCTAACCCTAACCCTCATATGTTTTGAGTACATACAAGTCCGTTCAGAGTTTGTTTGATCTAAAACGGACCACTCAAAACAAAGTGTCACCTCTATTTTATCAAATAACATATTAAATACTGCTTTTAGGCCAGAATGCCCCTTTCAACTATTAGACTTCTATTGGGTTCATAGGTCGCCACGGTCAAACAATAACAAAAGTTCAACCCTATTTTGTGGGCAAAGATGTAGGTCATTTCTAGCCTTTATAACTTCAGAACAGTTTAAGCTACAGACATTATCAGGACATTCAGCAGACCCGGCCCAAACTAGCTAGCAAGATGTCATCGAGCTGTGACCTCAGTGTCAGTAAGTAATTCAGCTTGGAAAATCACCCAAAATCCTGATATTAGTTGTCTGCTTTTTGGCCTTCATATTCCAACAAAGAGTTAAAACAACCCCATGATTCACCAATCAGATCACTCATCAGACTCTGCCCTCACCATCCAGAGTGACTTCATCCACCTGTGACCATCCATCAGCCAGCAATCCAGCTCCAAAATCACCCACAACCCACACGCTACTGTTATACTACATCTCTGCTTTTAGCCTTCATATTATTAACAGAGGGTTGAAAATAGCGACATGATTCACACATCAGGACACTCAGAGGAACCTGCTGTCACCAGCCAGAGTGAGAGAAACCAGCTCTAACATCCAGCAACCCAGACATACAGCACACAGCCAGATCCCTGTAAAACCTCCTATTAGCTCTCTGCTTTAGCCTTCATATGGCAACAAAAAGGTTAATATCACTGCAACAGAAGCAGCGTTCTAGTCTAACTAGCTAAGTATCCCAAAACTATGCTCAAACCGTTCCTCCACTATTCTGGGAAGGCTTTTGGGGTGTGTCTCCATTACTGCCCATTCAGTTTAAAGAGTATTTGTGAGGTCAGGCACTGACGATGGAGAAGAAGGCCTGGCTCACAATTGATGTTCAGATTCATCTTAAATGTATTAAGGTCAGGGCTCTGTGTAGGCCACTAGTGTCCCTCCACATTGAAAGTGCCAAGTTCAAAGCCACTGAGTTCTCCAGTGTGACTAGAGTTTGCGTGGCTATGTGCTTGATTTTATACACGTGTTATCAATGAGAGTGGCTGAAACAGCAAATCAGCACCAAAACAACTATTAAGAGGGAAATTCACACACCTTTGGCCATATAGTGCTTCATACATTTGCATCTGAGGTCAAGTACTTTCACCACCGATACTGGGAACACTGAGATTTGTTTGATGTTTCAAATCTAGCAGGACTGAACCCACTTTTCTCAATTATCAACGAGCAGTGAAACTGTCCATTTTTTTTCTAACTGCATTAAACTGACACGAAGAGAGGGACTATGACCTGAATAAAAATTAGGAAATGATTCATACTTTCTTATCAAAGGAAACCTGGGACAACCTACTGGTTGACCTCCCCTGTTGAAGGCCCAGCTTGGAGCCCAGCGTCTTACCGTCTAGTGTCTGGTATCACAAGCTGTAGAGTCATCATCTCTCTATATATACAACATAACGAGTCCCCAGACCTTCTAAAGCAATGTCTTTGAAAGGGTGCAAGAAAAATCACACGCAGCCACATTCAGGCACACCTCCTGCGCCTCTGGAGACCAGGCACAGCAGGAGGTCTCTGGTATTGTCTGGGGTCTACTCCAAACCTCAGTGCTGTGCATCAGCACTCCTTTCTGCCTGAGGGGAAACGAATCCACACACCTCCTCCTGCTCTGTAAAGCTGCCGGAGGAGCCCGGCAGGCCTGGCAGCGTCCCTCTGGAACCAATTTCTGGATCTGCAGCGCTCCGCCTCTCCAGCCCAGCCCCCCAGGGGGTCCTAGCGTCTCGCCCTCGCCTTTTACACACGGCTGCTCTTTGGCACGGAGGTTCCGAAAGCAGACTGCGGCGCTGACAGCTTACAAATTAGAGCTGATTTACAGCCAGCTGACTGGAGTCTGCGCCCGGGCCAGCGGCGAGCCAGGGGCCTAATCAAAAGCAGCTCTCTGTCAGGCCGGCCCAAGAGTGGGACTCTGCCGCCCCCTGCTGGTTGCTCTGAGAAGTGGAGCACCATGCAGAATAATGCTTCAGCTTTGATTAAGACATTTTTAAGCTTGGTTTCTGCACAGATTGGATTACAGAGGATTAAATGGCATTGAATCGGGATTCTTCAATATAATTTGTGATCTAGGAAAAAAGGTCCTTTGACACACCATAGCAGTCTGGATACCTGCCTTAAGTCCTTAAAGGGAAAATCCAATCATTTTTTTAGATTTCTGCCTAGTTCAGTCGCTGAGATGTACACAAAGTCATTCAGGGTGGTTTGATATGAAATGATTCATTCTTGTTAGAGAAACTTTCTGACTTTTTTTTTACAGTGGTAGTGATAGGAACCATGGAATGTTGATGATGGGAAAATAGTGGAACATTTGAAAAAGTATTATTTAGGGACTATTATGCCTGCATGTACCACAGCATCATGAATGGGCTAAAAAAGCCAAAACGTTCCTAAAACTATTGTAAAACAATGTGTGTGTTTACATGCTCTCAATAATCTGATCATAACTGGATTTCTGCAGTTATATGATTATTCAAATGGTCATGTAAACAGCACACTCCGATTTCTTAGATAGGAGTAAGGTCTAGAAATCTGATTAAGAATTACGATAAAGAGGCTGGATTTTAGCTCAGTAATCAGATTTCTCAGTGCATGTGAACTCTTACTCTGATTTCTTTCTGATTTCTCAGTCTGCACATGTGCAAAACAGACGGTGGTACTGGAAATGAGCAAGCAGTGTTGCCACGAGACGCAGCAAAACACTTTTGGAGTGACGCTGAAACCAATACATACTTGACTAAATAAATTCTTCATCTTCTAGATGATGTATGTTCATATTTTCAGGTAAAGTGGTGCGATGTTTTAAAAAAAAGCTGTGGCATGAAGTTTGAGTTTTACATTATGAGTTTTCCCATTATCTGATTGCAAATGTGCATATAAACACATTGATTGGATTGCTGACAAAATCTGATTTTCTGTAGTTGCACTCAATGTCTCAGGCATCAGGCAGTGTATTCATAACCATTTGATATAATAACTTTCTGGAGGGAGGTGGACGTCTGGTTCCTATCATCACCACTGTGAACAATTCTGACACGCCAAGTTTCTCTAGAATGGAGCATTTCACACCAAACCACTCCGAATGACTTTGTTTACATCTTAATTATTGAATTATGTAGAAATTTTGAAAGATTGATGGAATTGCCCTTTAAGTACTATTCAGATGGGATACATTTTCTGAACATATATGTCACAACAGGATGTCTGCAATGTTTATTTCAGGATGAGCTTACCTAAAGTCCTTTTAAACGTCTTCTGGGTTTTAATGTTTGGTGCACTTCGGGCCAATACAACTTGATTCGGGCCTCAGAGAATGTAAATGCTTTTTCTCGAGAGCCTCCAAACCACAAAAATTCTATTCCCACATGATACGATGGGATGTTTACACATTACTACTAATTGTGTAGTTATAATTATGTAGAATAATTATTTAACTTATTTTAAATTATAAAGAAAACAAATAACACTGTTCAGAGGTCGATATGTCCCATAATTGCTTTTCCTTTTTAAAAGAATAATGTTGTGAAACTTCTTCATAATAAGAGTGCAATGAGGTTGACGTGAGGAAATTACAGTCTAACACAGGAAATAAAGCAGGGGAAAAACAACCCCTGGTCTCATCGGCCTTAAAAAACAAACTACAGAGAACTTCCAAAAAGACGAGACACGCAAAAGGCAAAAACATAGTAACAGGAGTAAAATAAGTTCTCGAGAAATGAATATTTTTCTCCTGTCTTTCCATTTCTGTGCATCTGATTTCACACAATGCGCTATTACTCTCGACAACACTGCACTTTCACTGCTGATTGTGGGAAACGCTTGGCACTGAAGCGCTTTTTCCAAATGATAGGTAAGTCAACAGGCAACACTTAAACTGTTACTACATCTCATTAAATTAACATGAAAGGAGAATTCCACTAATTTTTCAAACTTTCTGCATAACTCAACCGTTAAGACGTAAACAGAGCTATTCAGAGTGGTTTGGTGTGAAATGCTGTTCTAGAGAAACTTACCGAGTCAGAATTGTTCACAGTGGTGGTGATAGGAACCAGACGTCCACCTCTAAAAGCTCCCTTACAGAGAGTTATTACATTAAATGGCTATGACTGTGTAGCCTGATGCCTCGGCTCATCTTACAAACCTCTCTTGGTCATGCAGGTTTGTCCTCTACAATATCTGGGGGATTCCACCCTTTCTTTCTAGGGAGGCCACCCAGGTGCTGTTTAAGTCTCTTGTCATCTCAAGGCCTGACCACTATAATTCGCTCTTGGCTTGTCTTCTAAGGTAGGCCATCAGCCCCTTCGACTGAGAAGCACAGCTTGTCTTCAGTCCTCTTAAGTTTACTCACGTCACCCCGCTGCTGTGTTCCCTTCACTGGTTTCCTGTACTTCCCTGCATCAGATTTAAAACTCTGATGCCTACAAAGCCAAAACTGGACCAGCCCTTCCGTACACAATGGCGATGGCCAAAACGCGATCCGTACCTCAAGCCCTTCAAGCTTAACTTAACCCGTGATCTTTCAAGACACATAGAAGACTCCACTCTGTCCTGGCTCCCAGGTGGTGGAACAGACATCCACTCTCTGTCCGAACAGCCGAGTCCCTAAACATCTCTTTGTGAAACACTTAAATGTATTGCATTATTTTATTGTCATTAAGCTGTATCTTAATTTAACATTGTGTACCTTTCTTTGTAGTTTCTTTCTAGATATCAGTACTGGCTCTTGTTTCTGGCAGCATCTGAGCTCAAGGGTAGTTTGTGCCAGCTTGGTCACATTGTCTGAGCGGACAACAAAGCATGTCAGTAAGTTGCTCTGGATAAGCATGTCTGCTAAATGCAGTGAATGTAAATGTAAATGTAAATTTGAATACATGACCAATTAACCATTTATACCATCATCAACATTCCATATAAACCCTGAAGACAGATGTAGGTTCACTGGTGGTTTTGGATAGTAAATAAAACGGCAATATTTGTGTTGTAGTCATGGTGACCCCTGGTTCCTATCACCACCACTGTAAAGAAATCTGAGCCTCTACAATCAACCATTTCACACCAAAACACTCAGAGTGACTCTGTTTCCATTGTATTTTGCTTATTTTTTGGAAAAATAGCTGGAACTCCCTTGAAGGCAGGGTATGAAGTCACATTGGCAGAAATCAAACCCACTAAATATCAAATGTAAACATGAGTATAATACACCATATGGCCAAAAGTTTGTAGACACCTCCTTATGAAGGATATTAATAGGGAGTTTGTCCCTCTTTGCTGCAGTAACAGCCTCTACTCTTCTGGGAAGGCTTTACACTAGATGTTGGAACATTGTTGTGAGGATTTGATTGAGCATTAGTGAGGTCAGGTACTGATGCTGGATAATCAGTTCTGGATCCTGAGTCATCCCAAAGGTATTAGATGGAGCTCCATCACTCCAGAGAACACAGTTCCACTGCTCCACAGCCCAATGCTACTTGGGCCACATGTGCTTCTGCTCCAGAGCATCCCATTTAATTGGCTTTTCCATGGAGCTTATACAAGCTGCGTACACGCAATTAGAAGAATTAGAAGGGCTGTCTGGATACTTGTGGACTTACAGTGTACATTCTTAAGAAAAGCATGCATTCATCTGTCAGATGGCGAACATTCCATAAAGCAGGCTGTATTGTGTGTGATGAAGAGAAGACTACTCTAAAGTTTTACAATGGCAGGAAAGTATGCTGCTGAATATGGAAATTATAATTGCCGTACCATAGGTCAAAGTCATGGAGCAAATCTAGCTAAAAACAACGCAGTTGTTCTTGGCAATCATATTCAACAGGGTAAATTGTGTGCAACGATCCCCGACAACATCTGTAAGAAATTGGGTTTGCATCTCTGAGAGTGTACATGAAATAAGGAACCTATTGCTGAGTTTCCTATTAAGTGAGTTCCACCAGCATACGTATTCACCCAAAACTGTACCACTATAATTCATATCTGAGGTTTTTTTGTCTGCATAGACTTTTTATGGTTTTACCACCAAGCTTGACTTTAATCGTGAAATGATTATTTTGACTCATTTGAGTTGCTCTTACTTGTAGCTACACAAAAATACATATAACAAATAAACAGTGCTATGAAAAAGTACATTCGATTTCTTCTACTTCTGCTAATTTGTCATATTTCAATGTTTCAGATCGTCCAATTAATTTCTATATAAGATAAAGACAACATTCCATTTATTGAAGATAAAGATTTATTCAAACCTAAATCACCCATGTGAAAAAGTACTTGCCCCCCTAAACCTAATAACTGGTTGTGCCACCCTCGGCAGTAACGACTGCAATCAAACATTTGCAATAACTTGCAATGAGTCTTTTGCATGGCTGTGGTGGAATTCTGAATTCTTTGCAGAATTATTTTAATTCAGCTACATTGGAGGGTTTTCGAGCATGAACTGCCTGGTTAAGGTCTTGCCACAGTATCTCAATGGGATTCAAGTCAGGACTTGAATTTTGGCCACTCCAAAGCCTTAATTTCATTTCTTTTCAGCCGCTGAGGGGTGGACTTGCTTGTGTGCTTCGGGTCATTGTCCTGCTGCATAACCCAACTGTGTTTGAGCTTTAGGTCATGAACTGACAGGTGGACATTCTCCTTCAGGATTTTCTGATAGAGGGCAGAGTTCATGGTTGTATCATTTATGAGAAGTTGTCCAGATCCTGCAAAAGCAAAGCAGCCCCAGACCACCACACTACCATCACCATGTTTCACTGTTGGTATGATGTTCTTATGGTGGAATGTGGTATTAGCTTTACGCTTTACCCGTGTCCTCCAAAAAGTTCTACCTTTGACTCAGTCCACAGAACATTTTCCCAAAACTCTTGGGGGTCATCTACATGTTTTTGGCAAATGTGAGAAGAGCCTTTGTGTTCTTTTTGGTCAGCAGTGGCTTGCGCCTTGCAACTCTCCCATTCCTCTACCTTAACTGAGCCAGTTGCTTTGAGAAGCTTATGGTTGCTGAGTGTTAGCAGTTGACAATTCATAATGATGGCTCTTGACCTGCCTAACCAGTCCTAACGGGTGAATTAAGGCCCGATAAAAATATACCACCATTACTATTTTATCTTCTCAATCAGGTAAGAAGCTGATGTGTATTGAACTGTTATTTTTTTATTAATTCCACATTTTAGTCAAGGTCCAATTCCACCTGCTAGTTTATCTCCCCCATCAAACGATGCCACCTAGAAAGCTTTCTATGACTCATGTGAAGCTCCACCAAATTTTCCTGAGCTCCACGTAATGTAATGTCTGTGAAAAGCTCAACACGCTTGGAGGAGAATGCTAACTGAGTGATGGGGGAGGGAGGGCCATCTTATCCACTCAGACGTCTTACGCTTTCTAGGATTCTCAGCCATGGAAGGCTTTTTAGCATGGTCTTTTTATTAAGCTGGTACCATGTGTGGACACATAGAGCAGACTTTTAGACAAATATTGATCCAAATTGTACGGGCGAGCAACCGAAAGGAGAGTAAAATATATCAGAGTTTTTTAATGTGTGCAACATGTTGCTGCTCTCTTTGTCATATTACAATAGCATTATGATGTGCAAACTCTGAGACATTTCTCCTGAATTCATCCTGAATTCCATCTGATTGTACCACAAAGTAACTTTTTTATCATAAGTGTTTAGATTTGTGAGTTTTTAAAGTCACAGAATTCACACCTGTATTATTTTAATCTCCCCCTTGGCAGCTATAATACAGCACTGTTTTGAGACATATAAACAACACACAGTAAGAGCTAACCAGGCTATAGCACATCCTCTGTAATCTCCACTGTCATTTCTTATCTACAGATGATTTATAACTTAAATTTTATCATGATGTAGACACATAAATCCTTGGTTTATTGTGCTATTTGCTGCAATGTCAGAGTCAATGTTTATATTGGTGAATCCACTCACTTGTTTCGTCCCGATTTATCGCCTGAAATACATCCCCCCTCAGAGGGATGGAGTTGGGCAGGCCAGGTTGCCCTGGAGGCCCTGGAGGTCCTGGAGGCCCTGGAAGACCGATTTCACCTGGGAAGCCTCTCTGCCCCTTTGGGCCTGCGAACAAAGGTGAGTGTTTCCTTATATGAGATCCAATTAACAGAATTAAAACTACAATGCACATGTAACAGTCACAGTTACTATTCCAGCTTCTACCAAGAGGACTGATGCAGAGGGCTGGCAGATTAATATGAAGTGGTAAACAGCTCACAGATGTCGGTACAGCGTATTTCACAAAACAGGATTTCTGAAATCGATATGTAGAATATTATTTGGATCAATGAGCGTTCTTTGCTCCGATCCGTCATCTGAAACTGCAGTATTTGCTTCTTTGACACATAGCAAAGAACTGCCACGAGGGAACGTCCTGTCACACAGAGAAAAAGGCATCAGAAGCACTTTATAGTCTAATGTTAAGATATTGTAACGTCTTTTTGATGTCTATGGATTAACAGATGCAGATTTAAAGCACTAAAACCTTCACATCAAGTCTGATGTGCTTTTCATTATTAAAATTGCAGAAAGAAGCAGAAGAAGAAGAAGGAATTTGTTTGAGGAGTAATGGTGAAAAAATGTTGCCAGGTGATTCAAAGACAAAGAAACTTGGCAACAGCCCATTCTGCTAAAAATGTCAAACAGCACTCCCACCGGTCTCGGTCTCGACGGGGAAAAGCTTTAAGGCTTTGTCGTCCCTCGTCTGGCACACATGAAAACTGGCCTAGACATAAAATTGCCCTAATAAAAATGGACCCTAATATGTCTTGGAGAAAGGGGAAAATTATGCAAATTAGAAGTACTGAGAACTGAGAAGTACAACCGCCCATCCCTCCCAACATATACATCTGCTGAATGTGGGTCAGGGAGCAGAAGAATAGTCTTTGAACACACATGTTATTGTGGTCATTAATATGACAGAAAAACCTGAATGTGATTCTTACCCGTGGGTCCTGGTCGCCCTGGAGCACCCGTCTGTCCTGCAGGTCCAGGAGGGCCTGAGGAGCCAGGAATACCAGGAGGTCCAATAGGCCCTGGAGGACCTCTTGTACCTGTACACAATAAGTGGAGGCACACAGTGTGGAATATACATGAGAAACTACAGTTTCTAATCTTTCTTGTGTGAAACCTAGAAAGCATAAAATATACAAGATAAAAGTTTTGTATATGACTGATCTTATTAAAATGCTTTATGAATATGAAATGTTTATTATATTACTTCGTCATCCATTAGCCACAAATTCAGCATAACTTGGGTCAATGACATCAGTTGTACTATGTATTTGCACTGTTAGAAATAAAGGTTCTGTGCAGGTACATTTTTAGTTCATCAAGGTACAAACAATGTAGATGTTCCCTCAAAGGTACTACAGTGGTTTTAAGGTCCAACTGTGAACCTTAAATAAGTTTTTCCAGGTGAAAAGTTTGTATTTGTATCTTTTCATAACCAAATATTTTAAAACAGAACGATAAAATAAAAGACTGGAGACGAGACGGGGTGTGTGGAGTCAGTACAGCTTAGAAAATATCATTTCAGTGGATTATGGTACAGTTATGTTCCCTGACTAAAGGTACTGAGATGTACCCTTGAGGGTCCCAGCCCCAGTGACAAGAGGGGCACTGCCCCAGTGACAGTTTAGTACCTTTATTTCCGAGAGGGTGTGTATCATGCCACCAAACTTGCTGAATCTAAATGATACACTCTGAGTACTTTTATTACTTATAATATCTTCAAACAATTAATTAAATAGTAATTTTAGGCACTTGCATCATTTATGGTCCGGTGTAAAATGCAATGCAACAATAAAGATTTTCATAAGAAAATTTTAAGAAAATAATTAAGATTATCTTAAGAGAATACTTGAGAAATTTTCCAAGCTTTTTTTCTAAGAACTGCATTTAAGACCATTTTCATGCACTTCTTAGTGTTCGTCTTAAGAACCTTCACAAGTTTTTTCTGGAACAATGGAACAATTCCACCTGTACTCCACATTTCAGTTTGCCTGCATCTGCAGTACCTTTTAAAATTATGCGAAAGAGCTAATATCCAGAACAACTGCGGAGGATGTGCTGCCAGACGCCGACATAAATTCACATGTTGGCCATGCTGGATCCTGTTATTATGGAATATCATAATATTCACATAGAGTGAAACGTAATCCAGCAATCTAATTCATCCTCATAGGCTATGGGCCCTTTGTATTATTGTATAGAACAGCTTTTGTATTGCCTCATTGTGGGAGTTCACCTCAAATCTATTAAGTGGATTCGACATAGTTAAGCCAGGTCCCTGCATGGGCTGCCAGATTAAACACTGGATGGGCTCATAAAGATGTAAATAGGCAATATGATGAAGAAGGGCTTCATAGAATAATCATAATAATAAAAATAATAATAACATTTCATTTGAAGCCTTTTCACATGAAATTCAATCTTTTATTGAAAAAGAAATAAAGTTCTACTGAAAACAACTGTACACTTATTAATTTTCTGTATTTAACCACTGGGCAGAACCGAATGCCTAAAAAATTTGATTTATGAGAATTGAAGGATACATTTATGACAATTTGCTGCCATCAATGCTTGGCATACACCATAATGTGATAATTTGGTGGCTACTATAAAGTAGTGAAAAGTGAAGTGTATTTGTTAACCTTACATTGCCCCCCTTTTTACAGTTATATACAGTAGTAAAAAGGTGAAAATGTGGAAAAAATGTCATGAACAAGCAGTTCTTTTGATTTCTAACACTGCACCTGGATGGCTGGGTCAGCACTCTTTTTAACACGATTAAACACCAGGTGAGAATTTTCAGACACAAGAAACTTTTGGCTGCTTCAGCTCCAAAGAAATATGAATATCCTTTCTTCATGTCTCCAAGCAACAGCCTTTCATAGACTCAACACATCATTCCTCCTCCGCTCCTATGGCAATTACTTTCTTCTCATATGTGGCCACAAATCTCGAGGAGCTCGCTTGCTGGGATGAAACACTACTCTGAGTTAAAATAATGGGGTGGATGCTTTATAAGAAAAGAGAGGAGAAGTTAAATGATGTTCATATTGCCTCACCTGGTTGCCAGAAGGGTAGGGGGTCCAATAGTGGTGGGGTTGGATGTCTCCACCTCGTTGTCTGTTGATCCCTCTGGCAACTTATGAACGGGCGGTGGCCGAGGTCTGGCCACCTCCAACAGCTTGATCTAACAAACACAACCAAACACACCAAAACTCACTAAACACTTGTTAACAATCATCAATAGAATTTTGACTGTAGTCAATAATGTCAGTGATGTTGACGGTATTTAAGGACTGTATTTAAGTGCCGCATTCGTACAATAAACCTAAATGAATCATAGATGCATACAATTAATTACACATTTAACTGAAATACTGAATACTTAGTTTAGTAGTCTATGTCTTAAAATACATGACATTCATTGTGGTGTACCTCAGGGCTCTGTACTGGGGCCCCCTCTATTTGTATATGTTTCCCTATTATATGTATATGTTTCCCTACTTGATTCGCATATTATTAAGTTAAATAAATATAGAAAACCTGACCACATATCTAAAAGACATGACATTCATAATAGGTCCCCTTCTATTTGTATATGATATAAAACATCAATGTCAACGTGAAAAAACTGACCCAATCCATATCCGTTTTGTTGCCTGCCATATATCTAAGTTTCTATGCTCCCAAAAAAGGCTTCAGCTCATTTTTTGTTGTTTAAATGGCATCTGCACTGCATGCACATCAAAAAGTGCCATCATAAAGACTTATACATCAAATCTCTAGGCCTTGCTCTTACCTTAGACTCAATGGTGTTCAGACGACTGCTTAGGTCAGTGTAACCGGTACAGTTCATACACTCTACATGAGAGAAAGAAACAGAGAAAAAAGAGAGATTTTTCCTTTTTCCATTTCTCAAAGCACTTAAATTATCCTCTTGAGGCTTTTCATAAAATAAACCCCACAAAAGCCCAGCTTGTTTGATCAGTGCATGGCTACATCGTGCCTCTACGGAATGGGTGTTTTCATGTCTTGGGTGTCTTGGGAACATTATCCACATGAAGAATGAATGCCAGTTAGCTATTCGGTTAGCCACATCTATTCAGCCACCATATAGTACCCACTGCCTCACATGAACAGGCATACACGGACAAACTCGATAGGCCAGAGTGTTGTTGAGGAATGTTCTCCAGCAGAAGGGAGTGAAAGCGTACCACAGTGCCAGCAGATGAATGACTTATATGAGTCCCCTGAGCTAACATTTCACTAAAACAACAAATTACAGCTCGTTATTGTATTATTCCAGTACTAAATCAGCCCATTCGTCAGGAGTCTTGACACACCTACATCTGTGGACAGGCTCTCTCCCCTCCTTCACTTCCTCCGCCATAGTTCCTTTTATTTACCGCTGCATTGCTCGTTCACTTTCCCTGCGCTTGTTTTCCGTCTGGCTGCCCCATGCCAGCCTTCCTACTGTGAGTCTAGACTCTTGCCATCATGCACTACATGTCCTCTAAATTCGCCATGCCAGTTTCTGTCAAGCTGGCATGTCTAAAAGCCAAAGTGCCAGCCAGAGCTGAGCGGCTAAGATACACAAGCTAGTGCAGTATGAACGAAAATATTATATGATTGATTATATAATTATGATGGTTTTAGACATTACTGTGTATGTTTAATTGTATCTTGAAAACATCACTAACTGAATAGGACAAAACACACTGCAACTGAATAAAGATAAAAAAATACAGAAATTATTTTAGCCACGAGAGGCTCAGACTAGCTGCCTGTCTGGACTCAAAAGCACTAAAATCTTAAGAACTAATGCATAAACTTGGTGTACTAATGGATTTTAGTTTTAGCAGTCGTGTCAAAGCAGTTACTAAATCAGCATTTTATCATCTTAAAAACATCAAGAGGATCAGAGATTTTCTGACTAAAGCAGACCTGGAGAAACTCATCCACGCCTTTATTTCTAGCAGGATTGATCACTGTAATGGTCTCCTAACTGGACTCCCAAAAAAGACAATCAAACACATTCAGCTGATTCAAAACGCAGCTGTCAGAGTCTCACTAGAAGTAAAAGAAGGGACCACATCACCCCCCCCATTCTTAAATCCTTACACTGACTAGCAGTCTGTTACAGAATAGACTTTAAGATACTATTACTGGTCTAAAAATGGCTTAATAGTGCAGGACCAGTCTATTTGTCCTATATGCTGCAGTGATATGAGCCGAGAAGAACTCTCAGATCATTAGGAAACTGGTCAGGTAGTCCTGCAGAAGGTAAAGCATGGAGAAGCAGCATTTAGCTACTAAGCTGCTCTTAAATTGAACCAGTTGACAGAGAGTGTTAGAAGAGCCCCGACATCCGGGCTGAAAACGTTTCTACTTGAGCAGCTTTCAGCTCAGTTTAAAAGCTATCAGCTCTTCTGCACTTCTCTTCTGTAACAGCACTTTATTATTCAAATTTCATTTTTATTTAGATTTTTAATGGTTCTGTTAAAATCTATTTTTATTCATGTTTCAATCATGTTTTTAATTTCTATTCTCCTTTACTTTGTTACTTTTTAAACTATAATACGAATTATCTTTGTATTTCATCATTGAATGAGTGCAGTGGATGAAAGGTGCTATTTAAATAAACTTGCCCTGCCTTGCCTTTAATAATGCATTTTCATTTCACCATAGGTATTATATTTATGCGAATACCACATCTCTACAAATCTATCCAAAAATTCCCACTCCTACGTTCCTTTTTCTTCCTGCCCCAAAGATGTGCTACCGCCCCCTCTCGCCCTTCTAACATTGGTTAAACAACCAGATTTTAGTTTTCTTTCACATTCCATTGATCCTATTAATTCTGTGATATTTTAAGCCTAATTATACCAACTGTCTGCTTCATATTTAGGCACAAAAATAGGGCTCCATGTCTTAAAAACATATGACATTCATTATGGTGTACTCCAGGGCTCTGTACAAAGTCCCTTCTAGTTGTGTATGTTACCCTTGGGTAGACTTATCATTGAGCATGAAAGCAACTCCACCATTATTTACTTCAATGGTGACTTTTTAAGATGATGATCTTAGAAGGTTACCAGACTATTCAAAATGAAAAAGCATCACAGAGTTTTACATCAAAGTATATCTTTAAAAATAAATAAAAACAAAACTGTCCAAGACAGCAAAACAACAGTCCCAAGTGAGCGACAAAATAGGAGGCCACATGACAGTTGAACATCACTTCAAATTATTTTTCAGCTATTCTCAGACAGGCCTGTTTTTGTGGCTAGGCCTGCAACAAAAACAGAAGATTTCAAACAGATCTCTCTACAATAATAATCAAATGAAGGAAGAGGCGAGGCTGAATGACATGTTCTGGGATCTCGCCTGGCCCCGTTTTCTTTTTTTCTAGGGAGCTTACCTTCGGTGTGGATTGGTTTGGTGCATGACTGCATGGCCTGTGAAAATGATTGGTCTGAGATTGGTGAAGAAACCGTAAACAGCCCACAAGAACCAAAACCCTCGGAGGAGACAGGATTTCCGTTTGGGAGGATTTAATTACATGGGCCGAGAGAACACGCTTCCTCAGGCTGTGTATAAAAAGAGGAAAAACTCAATGCAAGCTCCATGTTTACTGACCTAAACCTAAAGACAATGTATCATGTTTATGAGGCTTAGAATCCATAGAGAATATAAATCTGGAAAACATTTTAAGACTGCATGGCTGTTCAAATACTTTTCTGGGCCTCACAAAGAGTAGCAGGTTATAGCTACATTTGTACCACACAGTGTGGCATAAAGCCCTGCAAAATCATGATAAAATCCAGAATCCAGGCAGAACTGGATTCTTTTTAGTGTTGCCATTATGTGAGTGAGGAACTGAACCCTGTACCTTGAAGTTTAAGCCTAACTTTGTGTGATAAGATATTAACTTTAAATGATTTACATGATACCTGTTTGAAGGACTGTTGCAACTGTTTCGACTTTTTAGAAGAGAAATCAAAAAAGCTGATTTCAAACCATAGGACTGCATCATATGATATCACAAAAAAAACAATGACAAACTACAAAGCTTAACAGTTAATATTGTTTAAAGCTGTAAGCTATGGGGATCTGGAGACCTCTCTGGTGGAAATGTGTAATTGCATGCAATGTGAACATTTTGTAATGTGGGCTGTGGTTTAGACCCCTTCCCCGAGCGGATGAATCTGATGATTGTGAGTGCGTTGCAAAAGAATTAATCATATCTTTATCAGTATAATGTCAATTTTGTATTTGAAACCTAAACATCGAGCTGAACCCTCTTTTTGAGCCTGTGCACATGATGTTAATATGTAAAGATGTATGACGTGGCAAGAAAACCACCCGAGCTGATGCCTCTGATTTTTAAATCACTATTTCAGGCTTTACAGGTGACTCGCAGCAGCGCATGGACACCATATTTTACCCTATTTTTTTATTCCTGCTTCTTTCAGATTATCATAAAATCCTATATACTGGTGCTTTAATTGCTGGTAACTAGTTAGCTTAGCTAGCAAGTATGTAAATTTACAACAGTGCATTTGGCAGTAGTTTGGTTCGTTTAGTTCTTTCATTGTTTGAAGAATACCTTAATTTAATTTAAGCTTCAGTTTCATGTAAGTTTCAAGCAACTAAATTGCCATGTATAAACGCAATTTCAAAAAAGTTGGGACAGTATGTAAATAACCAGTAAAAACAAAAAGCAGTGATTAGTAAATTCTGTCTGACCTCTATTAAAAAGTTTAGAAATAAAGGTTCTGTGCAGGTATATTATTTGTTCATCAAGGTACAAACAATGTACATGTTTCCTCAAAGGTACTACAGTGGTTTTAAAGTCCAATTGTGAAACCTTAAATAATTTTATGCAGGTGAAAAGTATGTATTTGTACCTTTTCGTAACCGAATGTTTTAAAACAGAACAATTAAATAAAAAGCCTGGAGACGAGACGGGGTGTGTGGAGTCAATACAACTTAGAAAATATCATTTAAACTATGTTCCCTGACTAAAGGTACTGAGATGTACCCTTGAGGATACCACCCCAGTGACCTGAGAGGTACTGCCCCAGTGACTGTTTAGTACCTTTATTTCTGAGAGTGAATCTGAAAACAGAAACAGTGCCAAAATGCAGTATTTGATGTTTTAGCTTATGAAATTTAATGTCTTCTTGTAAATATATGTTAATTCCAAATATAACGCCTGCAGACAAAAAGTTGAGGCAGGAGTATATTTCCTACTGTATTACATCATTTTTCTTTTTAACAGCACTTTTGGAATATTTTAGGACTGAAGAAACAAACTGATCCAGTTCTGAAAGCAGATTTTGTTTGTCATTAGTTGTTGTTGTAATTTACACTTCATAATGGGCAACATGTTTTACACACAAGCCAGTCTAGCACCTGCGCACTGATTACACAGCCATGCTGTTGTGACACGTTCAGAATGTTCTTGCCATTGTCACGTTGAAATAACTGAGTGTCCCTGAAAAAGACGGCGTCTAGAAGGCAGTATATGTTGCTCCAATATGTGTATATATCTTTCAGCATTAATGAAGCTTTCACAGATGTCTGAGTTACAAACTAATACCTCCATCCATACCATGACAGACCTTGGCATTTGAATGTTACCCCAGCAACAATCTGAATGGCTCTTTTCTTCTTTGGCCTGGAGAAGACGACGTTCATTATTTCACCAGACCACAACACACGTTTCTACTGAGCATCAGTTCATTTCAGATGAGCTTGAGCCCTGAGAATTCGGTGGCGTTTCTGGATGTTGTTGACATTTAACTTAAGAGTCTTAACATGAATTTGTAGATACAGCAATGGACAATGTTTACAGACAAAGGTTTGTGAAAGTATTCCTGAGCCCATGTGGTGATGTCCATCACAGAAGCATGTTTTTATTGCAGTGCTGTCTGAGGCTTTAAAGGTTATGGGCATTTAGTTGTGGTACTTGGCCTTGCTGAGATTTTTCCAGATTCCCTGCATTTTTAAAATAATATTATGCACCACAGAGAGTACAGATGCATTTGTGGCAAAGTGGCTAGCTTTGAACCATCCTTGCTTATAAAGGTCTAGGCCTTTCCTTATCCGGGACGTTCTTTTAATACCCAACCATTTAGCGATGTTTCTAGTTTAAAATTGTTCCTGCCCCAGCTTTCTTGGAATGTATTGCAAGCATCAATTTCAGAATTAGCGTATATTTACCAACATTAAAGGTGAGAAGATAAAATTTAAATCTGCATTTCATTTACTTTCCCAACTTTTTTGGAATTGAGTTTGTACGTTCCATCATACAAAACCAACCAAAGGAGCTTACATTTTGGAAGAGGGCAAAAATTGACTCTTTCTGATGTGCCTATAGCCAAAAATGGCACTTGCCTTCTTAAACCATATGCTTGCTGTTATGTACACTTCAGCCTATTACTGCACTATTAGAACTCACACAGAAACACACACACCACCCATCAGTCTTTCTCTCACATAGTTGTGGACAGACTTCCACAAGCACTTTCTCCCTGTGGACTGCTGAAAACATTCCTGCTCAGCATCATCGCTGGAACCATTTTAAGTACATTGCTATTACATTGGATAATTGCACCTCCAAGAACCTCTCCAAGGAGAAACAGACTTAAAATACATTTTAATTTACTCCGCTTCCCTGGGGTTTGAAAGTTTATGCTTTCTACATGTTTTCACAAAGGCCGTGATTATACTTGGCATTAAAGTGTGTCCTGTTCCTGGACATTGTCAGTTTACACGTTTTAAAGACAAGTGTCAGCATTTGTGATCGATCGTGATCCCAAAGTAATCAAACATGCGCTGCGATCAGATAATGTAAATGCAAAGCGGACAGCTTGGTTACATTCCTGGCCTAGCATCATGCGGGCTCCACCCACAGCTTTCAATATTATTCCTGCCTCTTGCTGAACGAGTTATTTTTAGACGCATGCATGCATATTTAAATATATATATATATCACGAATCAGGCATAACATTATGACCATTGATCCTTGTTTCTACGCTCATTGTCCATTTTATCAGCTCCACTTACTATATAGGTGCACTTTGTAGTTCTACAATTACAGACTGTAGTCCATCTGTTTCTCTGCATACTTTGTTAGCCCCCTTTTACCCTGTTCTTCAGTGGTCAGGACCCCCATGGACCCTCACAGAGCAGGTACTATTTGGGTGGTGGATCATTCTCAGCACTGCAGTGACACTGATGTGGTGATGTTGTGTTAGTGTGTGTTGCGCTGGTGTGAGTGGATCAGACACAGCAGTGCTGCTGGAGTTTTTAAACATTGTGTCCACTCACTGTCCACTCTATTAGACACTCCTACCTTGTCAGTCCACCTTGTAGATGTAAAGTCAGAGACGATAGCTCATCTGCTGCTGCACAGTTTGTGTTGGTCATCCTCTAGTCCTTCATCAGTGGTCACAGGACGCTGCCCACAGGACGCTGCTGGCTGGATATTTTTGGTTGGTGGACTATTCTTAGTCCAGCAGTGACACTGAGGTGTTTAAAAACTCCAGCAGCACTGCTGTGTCTGATCCACTCAGACCGGCACAACACACACTCACACCTCACCACCACGTCAGTGTTACTGCAGTGCTAAGAATGATCCACCACCCAAATAGTACCTGCTCTGTGAGGGTCCATGGGGGTCCTGACCACTGAAGAACAGGGTAAAAGGGGGCTAACAAAGTATGCAGAGAAACAGATGGACTACAGTCTGTAACTGTAGAACTACAAAGTGCACCTATATAGTAAGTGGAGCTGATAAAATGGACAATGAGCGTAGAAACAAGGAGGTGGTCATAATGTTTTGCCTGATTGGTGTATGTAGGCTTACAAACGCAAACATTGCAAATGAATTTGCTGTCTGTGTACAAAATGCTCCTTCAATATGAATGGGCGGGGCTAAGCTGCTGTAGGCTGAATATGTGGATATATGTAAATGAGTTGCTTCAGGCTAGTTTTGCTGCTTGGTTTCCATATCTGGACTGGCAGAAGCTTTTTAAGAGTGCCAGTTCAGATGTGCAGTGTTTTGATTGGATGACGAGCTGATCACCACGATCGAATCACTGTCATCAGATGTTAAGTAAAGAAATCTAATTTATACAATATTTCATTTAGTCCAAATGTAGTCAGTTAGCTGAGGCATCTTTGCTCTCCAAATTTTGCTTCTATTGTTTTAACTGAAGCTACCACGCTAATGTTGCTAACACCAGAAGCAAATAGTCAGCCAAATCTTCTCCACAGATACATCCCAAAATGTCTCTTAACCTTCTTAAATGTATTTACGGAAAAGATGGCTGTTGATGTCTAAGTGTTTGCTAGCAAAGTTAGCGGTTAGCTAAAGAAGCCAAATTTGTCTCGGCTGATCGACTACATATGAATTAAAGTGGAAAACTCTGGAAATTTGATCTTCTGCTAAACTATTCATAATAATAATCGAGACCACACCGAAAAAAAGAAAAGCCCACTATGTTACCATATAGTGACATATACAAAACGGCTCAATGCACAACTGTCAGAGGGCTAATATATCCCCCCCATAAGTCAGACCCTGGCACCATTAGACACTGCAGCTGTCTTCTGGCATGCCAACGTTTTCAACGAACAGTTGTTCAAGACAACATAAGGCTCACGTCTGGAGGGTCAGAGGTCACTCAGGTTTAGCCTTCCCTTGAGTCACTGGGATTTAATTTACTATCAGCCTGGATATAGGGTGACACAAAGGAGGGACATGAACGTGGGAGCCGGGCCGCGTACGCTAATTCTTCACTAAACACATCTGCACAGAGCCGATACATTAGCGCTACATTTAATGCGAGATGGTTGCTTAAAGGCACGCACTTACAGCGGGTCGGCTTATTCATAAATATTACCGTAATAACAGTGCGCAATGATTCTACCCATTTATCCCCAGACGGCCAAGTTATTTATATCTCCCAGTCGAGAGGTCAACATATGTTTTGGAAATGAAAACAGAGAAGAAAAGGATGGAGGGTGGGAGGACAAGAGCGAGAAAGAGAGGAAAAGTGGGGGTAGACAGAGAGATCCTCTGGTTTGGGCGTGCGGCCCATTGGACACTTAAAAGAAGAGGAGTTCTGAATTTCCCCCAAGATACACACAGAGTGAAAGGGAGGGGGGGCGGTGACATGTGGCCAGCCGTGACCCTCGGAATGCCTCCTGCTGCCAGGCCACTCCCAGACGTCTGTTCTGTGCGTCTGGGGCAGTGTGCGGCCGGACATGACTGGTTGATAGGCAGACATGCCAGCATAACTCTGTCCAGTCCAGCATAACCAAGCAGCTGTTTCTCTGAGCTGAACAGGACATTCTTACTGTGCATTCACCGTGCATTAACTATTAGATGTGCACAGCTTTTTAAAAAAATAGTTGGGAGAAAAATCAATTACTCATTTTCCACCTTACCCCAAACAGTCAGTCAGTCATGTGCCTTTTTTATTTTTAACCAGTTGTCTCCTCAATGTAGTCATGGCTAATTCCCACATGCTAGCCAGGTCTCCTCTTATGACAAGCGATACTGCATCTTTTTAAAACTCTGCTAATGTAATGTTATTGGACAGCTCAACATGCTTGGAGGAGAATGCTAACTGCTAACCATTACATCAGTTAATAGACAGTGGCATTGGCTAGCATCGATCTGACTAATGAGGGAGAGGGTGGACCATCCTACCCACTCCGAGAGAGCGAGGACACGTGTCATATCTTTGACTCCTGCTGGTCAACTACCGGGTAAATGCTAGGCATGCGGGCCAGAATAGGGCCAGATCCTGGACAGCTTCATATGGTTTGTCTCGTGTCTACAATCATGGGACAATTCTGGCATGAATGTTGTGGACCAACAATGTAGTTGGGCCAGACTGGGGCCAAATTTGGGCCATATCCATAAGTTCTACTCACTTTACAGCGTAAAGGCCAGATTTGGTCCAAGGACCCAGCCGTATATTGGGCTAAAACAAACCAAGGATGTGGCCCACAAGTGGGCCAGACAAATTTTGCTAACTGTGTAGGGCATCACCTTGGATCAGACTCGCAATCTCCCAATGATAGGGCAAATGCTTAAACTGTTGTGCCACTTGGAAGCCCAGACACAACATGTTTCACGCCTGAAGTTTGTTTCTTTAGTTTTGCACTGGAGCCAATGTAGCCTTATAGCTCCAGTGGCCTCTGAGACCTCAAGTAATGTAAGCTTATGCACATCAATTAGCATCATGCTAACTGCCTGCCGAACACACTTGCCTCAAATTGTCTATTGTTGAACTTGGAACTGAGGGCACCTTCCCAACAGTAGGAACTCCCAGTTTAGAGGGCATTTTCTTTAGTTTTTCCTGGTCAGAAGTCGGACATTCAGAGTTACAAGCTTTAGTTGAATGCAACATAAGCTAACATTACTTGTTAGCTACATTAGCATTGCAGTACATTTGGGGTAAGAGGAAAACTGAAAAACTGGATCACCAAACTAGTATTTTAATACAAGACAGCTTCTCACAAACTCAATGTAGCTCTATGAAAAGGAAAAGTTGACCTACAGTGCAAACAATGAATGCGAAGTAGCTACAAATGAGATGCTAATTGGTCTCTTTTAGCTTTAATCCATCACTACCTTTATTAATCACCCTTTTTCAAATTTTTAGACTGCTCTTCTCATAGATGACATCTTTGTCCTCCCCCTTCCAGATGTCCAGGAATAAATTAGCTTCAGCTTTTGCTGGTTTCTTTGTCAAGCAGACAAAAGCTCACAGGAGCCACTTTGCTGAAGGAGGCCTGTTCTTAAATCAGTGACTCAGAGGTAAGTGCCCCCTGCATTTCCTCCACAGACCTGCCATCGTGACCAACGTCTCGCCATGTCTGAGCAGCGAGGGAGCAGTTTCTCTGCCAGCCAAAGAACCACAGCACAGTAAATCTGTGCAAATAATCATCTGCAGAAACATGATATGGTGCGACATACCTCCAACACCAAATACAGTACAGCATGTCAGACTAAAGTATGTCGCTTATGAGATGTGAGTCTGGTTAACCGGTGAAAAGAGTCGATGTAAGAACGTGAGAAACTCACACAAATGGAAAAAATAACATTATAAAAATGTTTCATAGCTTTTTTAGTGATTTTAATGCAACAAAATGACAGACATCATTTCAGACTATGAGAAAAGCACAGTTGCTGAATGATTAAAGATGAAGAAGCTATGCTTCCCTTCCAATCAGAAAATGACGCATCGTTGGTGACCCTCAAATCCTGGAGGACACAAAGGGCAATTCCACCAATTTTTTCAAATTTCTGCAGAATTCAGTCACTGAGACAGAAAAAAGCAATCCAGAGTGGTTTGACCTAAAATGAGCCATTCTAGAGAAACTTATGGATTTCTTTACAGTGGTGCTGATAGGAACCAGGGGTAGCAATGACTACAACACAAATATAGCCATTTTATTTACTATCCAAAACCACCAGTGAACCTACACATTTCTTCAGAGCTGCCACGTTATGTTGGTCATGATAAAATAGTGATAAATCTGAAAAAAATGTTTTCTTTGGAGGCAACTTTGCCTCAGAACACCCTGCATGTACCTCTCCGCCATGAATGAAGTATAAAAATACATTTTTAGGCCAAAGGTTTACCTCAAAACTATCATAAAGCAATTTCTCAAGCATCAGACACCATATTCAAAACCATTTTATGTAATGAGGGAGCTTTTAGAGGCAGATGTCTGGTTCCTATCACCATCACTGTGAGCAATTTTGAGCATTTCACATCAAATTACTCTGAATGGCTTTCTTAACTATCTAACTATGCAGAAATTTTGAGAAATAAGTGGAATTCCCCCTCAGTGAGAAGCATAACTGTACTGCTAAGCAGGTTTATAATGGACATATCTTTGACCTGTATCAACTAAATTTCGCAAAGGCAGTCATTACATACACTGAATTTGATCGTAGCTGTCAGAATGTTTCTGTTTTAGAACTCCTGTCATTGTCTCATTCCTTTGGAATGCAACAATTCATCACGTAGCACATAAGCAAAAGCCAAGATAACCTCTGAGCTTGGCTTTCCTAAGTGTTTGATGAGACGACTAGCATCACTGACACAGACATGAAGTCATAGCTAAGCTGTGGTCACAGAGCAGCACTTTTGACACATTAGCATGGTGTGCAGCGCTGGGCAGTGCCACTCAGGTCCTCAAGAATATTCACAAAAGACTGTAGAAACATTTTTTTCCCAAATGTGAGTGTAAAGAAATGCCATATCCTAAAGGCCTATTCACACCAATTATGATTTTTCTGAACGATATAATTTTTAACGCAGTGGATCCTTCACATCTAGTCCAATGTGTTTGTTTTTAAACACTCCGAGAAGATGGGAAGTGTACGGCAGAGGAAAGAAACTAAGTCTATGAGTAGAAGTGACTGAAATTATCATTTTGCTTTCAAGCACAGTAACTAAAGATTGAAGGAGAAAGATAAAAACATTACACTCTAAATGACATTAACAGTACAATCATAAACAGGAAAAAATTCTAGACAAATACGAGCCTAAATAAGCATGTTTGTAATCTAGTATTCAAACACATATCCAGCTTACATTCCTAACATTCTCTGGAATTCTGATCCAGAGTTTATAAGCTATATAAGAAAATGATCTTCCACCAACTGAGCTGTTAGAGATCCAAAGAGTTTGCAGTAAGCCTGACTCAGCTGAGTGAAGTGGTCTGGATGAGCTACAACACTTCAACAGGTCAGCAAGATCAGCTGGAGCTTATGTCTGCATTTTGTAGTCAATATTTTGCTTGATGTTTTGTGCTCTGGCAGATCTTGACACAAATTGATTAAGGTGTGGAAAAGCAGGGACATCTTTACTTGGTGGACAGGAACCTTGCGGTTCTGAGCTCCTTGGCTTCATGCTCCGACACTTTTAAAGCTACATATTCATTCTGAACATCTGCTTATGGTACCGAATAAAGTGACTATTGTAAATAATAAAAAAAACACATTTTTCTCATAAATGATTAATTAAACTTCAAACAGGGAACACATTTAAAAAAGACAGTTCCTCAATGGTTCCTTAGTAAAGAAAACAGTTCTATATAGAGCCATGAACACTCAAAGAACCCTTGCATGATTAAAACCTTCATAAACCACTGGGATCCCCAATATAAATAAACCATTGGGTGGGTTCCCCTTCTGGAACCCCAGACTCTATAAATGACTCTGTTCCTCATCTGGAAACCCAACCTATATAAACCACTGGGTTCCCCTTTTGGAATTCCAGAATATATAAACCACTGGGTTCCCCATTTGGAACCCCAGACTATATAAACCACTAGGTTCCCCTTCTGGATCCCCAGACTATATAAATCACTGGGCTCCCCTTCTGGAAACCCAGACTATATAAACCACTGGGTTCCCCTTTTGGAACCCCAGACTATATAAATCACTGGGTTCCCCTTTGGACCCCAGACTATATAAACCACTGGGTTCACCTTTCTGGAACCCCAGACTATATGAACCCATGGGTTCCCCCTATAGAACTCCAGACTATATAAACCACTGGGTTCCTCTTGTGAAACCCCAGACTATGTAAACCACTGGTTTCCCCTTCTGGAACCCCAATCTATATAAACCACTGAGTCCTTATCTGAAAGCCCTGACTACATAAACCCATGGGTTCCCCTTCTGGACCCCCAGACTATATAAACCCATGGGTTCCCCTTCTGGAATCCCAAACTACATAAACCACTGAGTTCCCCTTCTAAAACCCCAACCTATAAAAACCACTGGGTTCCTTATTTGGAACCCCAGACTATATAAACCACTGGGTTCCCCTTCTGGAACCCCAGACTATATAAATCACTGGCTTCCTCTTCTGGAACACCAGCCTATATAAACCACTGGGTTCCCCTTCTGGAACCCCAGATTATATAAACCACTGAGTTCCCCTTCTGGAATCCCAGATTATATAAACCACTGGGTTCCCCTTCTGGAACCCCAGACTATATAAACCACTGGGTTCCCCTTCTGGAAACTCAGACTATATAAACCACTGGGTTCCTTATTTGGAACCCCTGACTATATAAACCACTAGGTTCCCCTTCTGTAGCTCGTGACTATATAAACCACTAGGTTCCCCTTCTGTAGCTCATGACTATATAAACCACTGGGTTCCCCTTCTGGAACTTCTGACTATATAAACCATTGGGTTCCCCTTCTGGAATCCCAGACTATATAAACCACTGGGTTCCCCTTCTGGAACTTCTGACTATATAAACCATTGGGTTCCCCTTCTGGAACCCCAGATTATATAAACCACTGAGTTCCCCTTCTGGAGTCCCAGATTATATAAACCACTGGGTTCCCCTTCTGGAACCCCAGACTATATAAACCACTGGGTTCCCCTTCTGGAAACTCAGACTATATAAACCACTGGGTTCCTTATTTGGAACCCCTGACTATATAAACCACTAGGTTCCCCTTCTGTAGCTCGTGACTATATAAACCACTAGGTTCCCCTTCTGTAGCTCATGACTATATAAACCACTGGGTTCCCCTTCTGGAACTTCTGACTATATAAACCATTGGGTTCCCCTTCTGGAATCCCAGACTATATAAACCACTGGGTTCCCCTTCTGGAACTTCTGACTATATAAACCATTGGGTTCCCCTTCTGGAATCCCAGACTATGTAAACCACTGGGTTCCCCTCCTGGAACTCCTGGCTATATAAACCACTTGGTTCCCCTTCTGGAACCTCAGACTATATAAACCACTGGGTTCCCCTTCTGGAACCCCAGCCTTTGACATTTTTCCATGTTCAATGTCTGAGACTCCACAGCAAACTGGACACAGACGTTATTCTGGATGTTCCAGAGACCCTACGCCCAGGATCTATCAAAGCCATCCCGGCGTTCTTGTTTACATGTCCTGCTTCCATCAACACCGAGGCTGAGGAGAAAGTTTCTGCTGTTGTTAAACAGTGAGCTTCCTGCTCATCAACTCTAGGCATTGAACCGCACGCTAAGGGTGGTGCCTACAGAGCCAGAAGTTGACCCTTTTACAACTTCCTGCTGTGATTGCCTTACACACACAGCTTAGCAGCTCTTGGAGCCAAGGGCGGATTGGGCACACTGTTTCCTATCACACATCAAGTTGGCAAATGACCATGATAGATTTGGCAGATGTCTTCTGTGCAGTTCAGTGTTCAACTCAGAATCTAGACTGGGGCTCTCAATGCAATTACCCAGGATCCACTAGCCAGTGGGGCTTCTCCAAGGTGGGCCAGTTGAAAAAATTTAAGGACAACTAGTTTTCCATGTATGAATTTTGACTCATTCAAGTGCATCTTAGTCACTGCTTATTAATATTTCTTCTGTCACCACAAACTGCTACTACTTGTACTACTACTAATAGTCTAATAATAAACTACTATTACTACTTTTATTATTATTATTATACATTATTATTAATATTGTAGTGTAAACACAGAGTGTGTACTAAACATTTTGTTCTTCAATTAAATCAAGAAAACTTGTATTTAACAGTAGAATTATAAGGGACTCTTATTATGATAATACTGGCGTTTCTGCTGTATATGAGTTAAGTGTTTGCGAGTGAAGTGCTGGCAATGGAGAGCAGTTACTCCCTTCTCAGTGGGTTTGATTCACTTCTCTTGCCTGATTACATTCTAATCATCAGTGTAAGCTGATTTTATATAGCTTAACATTGCGAGAAGCAAATTTGCATGATAAACATTTTATTGCTCAATTAAATCAAGTAAACTTACACTTAACAGTAGACTTATAAGGGATTCTTATTATGATAGTATTGCCATTTCTGTAAGCTGATTTTATATAGCTAATATTGCGAGAAGCAATTTTAGCCATCAAATGCATATTTAGCTGCAGAACAATGAAAAATAAATAAATAAATAAAAGATTTGCGGGCCGCGTTTAGGGATAAATTGTCAATGTGTGATGGGCTGTGTGAAGCTGTCTGGCCTACTGAGCACTGAGACCCCTTTCCAACCTTGCATGTGGCTTTGCCTGCCAGTTCTGACGCGGTCATGCGCAGGTCACTTGCGGCTCACAGCGTCAGGTTCAGCACGGCTTCAAAAGCGCAATGCAGTAAATTAGTTTTTTAAAGAAAAGGGGAAAAATAACTTGGAACAGTGGGCTTGTAGTTTGGACAGCAAGTATGCTAACTAGCACAATGGCTAATTTAGCTGAAATTGCCTTCTAATCTAGCTGAGGTTCAGTTACAGATCACATTCATTAAAACTTACAAACGTTTCTGCTGTTTTAGCACCAGCACACAGACTACATGCTGGCCAGCTGTTTGTTCTGCCTTTTTCCTTTAAGGACCACATTTGATGTGCTTAGTGCTTCATTTCTGTCCTTCAGACTGAAGGTTTTCTGTAATGAAAGACTCATTATTTGAAGCCACTTTGAACCTGACAGGGTTTTAGTTTACTTTTGTGCAACTCCAGCTAATAATAAGACTAAATAAACATTTTCTACTAATCCCATATGAAAAAAAAATGTATCTCCAAAATACCAAAAACGTATCTCCAAAATATGCCCCAAACTTTACAGGAGAAGGAAAAAACATAATGTTCTTTTAATGTAAATCAATGGAACCAGACTTTTTTTTTAAGTCATTTTGGGCAGTTTCATCATGAAATTTACATATAATGTAAAGGGTAGCAGGTATTTTCAAATTATGTCATGAACTGAAAAACAACAAAAATGTAGTGGTGAGGTTTTGTTCCAACAGCAGCGATATATTTGCCATTTATAAAAATGAAGCAAAATGCATTCATATGTATTTTTCAATTGTATGTAGCTTTAATAAAGGTTACAGATATAACTAAATGGTACTCACTTCTGTGTTTTGCATTGTAACTTGCATTAACTATGTACACATGCAGTAAGACACTCACACGAAATGTATTTCAAATAATCAAGACATCAAATCGTAACTGCATTTTTGCAGTGTATCAATACCTAAAACACTTGCTGTGTGTATTTCTGCAATGATTGCAATGCATTTCAGATGTATTTTGAATATATAGAAATACAAGTCCATGTACTTTAAAGAATGAAGATTCAACTCACACTTTGGCCTAATCCTATTTCTTATTTTTAGCCCTACCCCTTGTTTTCGAGTGTCACCTTGCCTTTGAAACTGAGTTACAAGGGGCAGTGGTTGAAATCTCCCCCTACGAAATGGGACCCTCAAATAAAAAGAACATTACTTCATTAACAGCTACTAGTGCTGCTCTGTAGGCGACGTGACAGCAGAGGAGGGTAAAGTTCAGCTCCTCACTGCTGGGCTTTATTTACATTTAGACATCATATGCCTTCAAAGTGGGGGGGGGGGCAATTATCTATTATCGCCCACCCCTAATTCTTCAGTGATATGAAGCTATTCGCCAGGTTCTTGTTCGAATTTTCCTGCTCCACCTTAAATAGAGCAGCAGTTCTGATGCCTGAGGTGCCAGAATGTAACTGCAGCACCATTTAAGGTGGAATGGGAAATTTAGCTAGCTAGCTACTGAGACATCAGCATACTATTAGTGATTTTTTTATGCTTGTTATGAAGCAAAGGACCATAATACATTGAAACGACATGAACATGCAAAAAGGAGAGGTAAGGGCTAAGGGGATGAAATGGAATTGGGCCTTGGCCTCTAGGGACTCCAGACTCAACTCAGACCTGCATGAAGCCACTTATGAACATGTCTTGAAAGGCTAAGATAGTAGCAGATGGTATTACTCCAAGCCAGTGCTTCCCAAGCGAGTCCTAGAGGGTCTCAGGGTGGGCCACATTTTCGTTCTATCCCACACTTGAACCAAGCAATCCAGACCTAGAATACCTGTGACTGGTACGCTGGCAGCTGTGATAGAGAGAGAAAATGTGGACTGAGGACTCATCAACATCTTCCAATGGACCCGATCTTCTGTCCTGGAGCCCTGAACCTCAATAATTTCTCACTCTACTCTAATTCCAGTTCATTACAGCAGGCAGAGTAGAGGTTGCTGAACTCTTAGCCCTGTCAATATCCTGACACTGCTGAAGCAAAAGGTTGAGTTATTTGTCCATTACCTACCGGCCCTGGGACTACATGCTGAGATATCCATCAGCAGGCCAGTGTGAAGGGTGAGGGGGGAAGGAGCAATGGCAGGGAAATTGCTACCAGATTTTCTACTGACGTGTTCCATGCCGTCATAAGTACACAAACTCTTGATCCGCTTCAGCACAACTTGAGGTGAGATTCCATGAAATGTGAGCCGTCTCCCTGAGATCTATTCCACGGCTGAAATGTAGTTCGTGTTTAAACAACTAGTCACAGACTATGACATTGCAAAGAGCCCTGAATCATGTGAAAAGGACATCAAAAACCTCCTTAATATGGAAAAGCCACCCTCATTCTATCTCCACTCTGCATTCTATTGCATTCATTAAGTAACATAAGCTGCCGATTAATGTGCTCAGATGTTAGTTTAAGATGCTCTCACTAGATTCTTAGAGGCTTTAAAGGAGTCGTTTCATTGCTCGACTGTTGATCCTGCCCAAAGTTGGAGTGCTGAGGAAAAAGAGAGGTGAGTCACGTTGCTTTGTGGTGAAAACTTGAGTGGCCCCCTTTAGAGATGGGTGGGAGAAGAAGCGGTGGAGGATGGGGTGCGTCGACTCAGAGAGGAATCCTATGGCTTGTGTGCGCGTCCAGAACAGAGCACTGTATCTTTTAGTTTGCTTTGGCTTGGTTTCTTTTCAACATCCTTGCTGTCCAGAAATGGAAGTAAGTGGTCACGGTGACATGGGGAAGGGATGCATGAGCTAGGGTAGGGAGGACGGAAGGAGACGAAAGGAGTAGAATGAGACGTTTCTTTAGTGCTGAACTAAAGATGACCCACTTCTTAGAGAATGATGGTCCGAGACGTTACATGATCAGAAGAGCAGGGTGCTTTTTTTGATAACGTTGTTAATACGTAGTTAAGAAGCAGGACTCTGCTAATACTAACATTAGCTAGTTTACTGAATGTTAGTGCTCCAGACTAACAAAACTGGACAAGTAAAATGTGGATTTACTTGTCCCCAAAAAGCTGAATGTCAAGTCTGTTATGCAGGGAGATTCACTCGAAAGAGGCCCCAAATATTCTACTGTAACTCCCATTAGGATGAAGCACTCTGAACCAAAAAAAAAAATGCTACATACCTTGACGTATGTGTAATTGATTATATTACATGCAATGCTGGAAGTGATCTCCGTTTTCTGCCAGACACATTTCGACACGACACTCCTCATCGCTCAGACGCAGGGGCATACTAGCTTGTTCGAAGCTCCATACACTGACGAGCGCATTGCACATTGTTTTGTTCAGATTGCTTTGTTCTAGCGAGAGTTATTACAGAATATTCGGGGCCTCTTTCGAGTGAATCCCCTTGTATTATATTACACTTTACTATTCCAAAACACAAGAACCTTAACGTGAGGACGCACTGTTGAAGACTGAGAACTCTGCTAGGAAAACTAGCATAGACTAGCATAGCAGGTCACCAGCTACACCAGCATATGTTGTGGTTTGGATGCTGGTATGCTAAACTAACACCGGACCAGCACCAGACTAGTTTAAGACCAGCTTAGACCAACCTGGAATTTATGCTGCTGAGATGTGTATTTTAGCAGGGAAGGCAGTGATAGGAGCTGAGACTTTTTTGCTAACTAAGCTGACTACTTTAGCTGACATTCAATAAGTCTAGAAACAGTGAAAATACGTTTCTCTTACAAAGTAATACGATGAGTCCGCATTAGCAAACAGTATTGTACTAGTATGCGGTAATGTTAGCATTAGCTCTTTAGCTCAACTGAAGACGCAGCAGTAATTATCCAACACAGAAACTTGGCAAAACTAATTTTAGCCTCTAAACACTAATGCTGGTAACTAAAAAGTAAGCCTACATCCCTGCGCTAATCTTGGCCATTGTGTTGTTGCTTTTCCATTTACTGTGGTTATCTGGATATCCTGATATTAACTCTCACAGAAGCTTTACATGATCAGAAAAGCAGGGACGATGAACCGTGCCGGTTTATGATGTTTAACCAGAGAACTTGTAGAGAGGAGAATTTCCACTTTGCAATGTCTTCCGGGTTTCTCAAACGCTAGAGGGCGCTCCCGAGCGAGTCCAAAACGAATGGGTTGATATGGAGCATTTGAGCAAAATCATAGTTTATAAATGTTTAAACATTTTTATGTAAAAGAATACATACATCATTTCCTGAACACAGAACAGCATAAAACATTTTAACACTGCTGTTATATTTTTAAGAGCTTTTAAACTCGAGTTATAGGAGTTTAAAACGGCGCCTCACATATGTTCGTGATGTCAGTGAGCGCGAACAGCCAATGAGCTGCTCTGCTCGCCAATCAATCATCACGCTCTAGCACTAATGCCCGCCTTCTGCTGCCCAAAACCCGTTTTCTGTAGAAAAAAGGAAATATAAAGGTAAGATTTCTTTGTTTTTTAGTGAAAAACAACCTTTTACTTTCTAAAATTAAAGGAAAGTTCTGGGCGAGTGATTAGAAACTATTATAACTTTTCGTTTTTGGCCGTTGAGCGCCATTTACACCCATTCATTGAGGACTCACTCGCGGGCGCCCTCTGCTGTTTAGCAGTCCTGTTTTTGATATAACGCGGGGAATAGGAAGTGGCCAGGCTCCCCATAAACCAGATCTGGCTTAACTGAGGCCCACCATTTGAAATGCTAATGTTCTGACTTTAAATGTCCCTGATTGTTAACTCAGATTAACAGAAAGAAGTCTCAACTAGAGATTTTCAGACTTAAAATGAGGTGGTAAAAATGAAAGGAATCCATTATTCAAACAGGACACCAGATTATCACTGGTGAAAACAGGGCCACTCTCAGCATTCACCGAAACACAGCAAGAAAGAAGGGGTGTGTATTCGTACTCAAGTAGTCGGTTAACTGTTCTGGGCGCCATGAATACTGAAATCACTGTTCAGGTATTAGCTGCATTTCATTATAGGAATGTGACAAACAAAAAAGCCCAACAAAGTAGTGAAGAGTAGTAAATTTAAAGTAAAGCTATTTTCAGTGTGTACCTCAAAGGGGAATTCTACCAATGTTTAAAAATGTCTCTATGATTAAATGGTTAAGATGTAAACAAAGCAAAGCTAATCAGAGAAACTTACTGAGTTAGAATTGTTGTCAGAATTTCAAAACCATTCTAACTGATTAGCTTAACCATAGAATTTCTGCCTAATTAAATCTGTGAGATGTAAACAAAGTCATTCAGTGTGGTTTAATGATAAATGCTTCATAACAGAGAAACTTACAGAGTCAGAATTGCTCACAGTGGTGGTGATGGGAACCAGACGTCTGAAGAGTTTAATGTTCCCTCATAGAAAGTTAGTATAAGTACAATAAGCGGTTACCTGCACACTGCCTGATTTCTGAAACACTGCTTCATGATGGTTTTGAGTTAAAACACAATTTCTGTAAAATAGTTGTAAAATAGCTGTAAATCTGAAAAAAATATTATTTTACTTTACACCACCCTGCATGTACTTCTTCACACTGAATACCAAATATATATAAAATATATAAAAATATATAAAGGCCAATCTTATAACAAAACTATCATTAAAAATGTCTCAGGCACTAGGCAGCAAACTAATAACAATTTCATCTAATAACTTTCTGTGAGGGAGCTTTAAGAGGCATTAAACTCTTCAGACGTCTGGTTCCCATCACCACCACTGTGAACAATTCTGACTCGGTAAGTTTCTCTGTTATGGAGCATTTATCAGTAAACCACACTGAATGACTCTGTTTACATCTCAAAGATTTAATTAGGCAGAAACTCTCTGGCTACGCTAATCAGTTAGAAAGGTTTTGAAACCACTACAACCTGACCAAGTGCCAGATAAAGATCCAAAACAAGCCTAAGAAAGCTAATTTGACTGGCTGAGCCACGACAAAGAGTAAGGGATGTTTACTTGCTATGCGCAACTCAATTTAAATGGAAGCTGCCAAAGCAACCATCAAACCACACAATTTGCTCACAGGTCATTCTACAGAAACCTCCATTTTTGTGTCCCTAGTGTTTACAGATATATTACACTTGAAAAACATGTTAGGTTTACAATTCTTTTACATTTTCAACGAAAACAATAAGTTATGTTAACAATTACACCTTCTTGATCCATCAATTTCCCACAGAAGTGCTCGTCCTCACAGTCATGTGTAAAGGGTGAGGCCATATTTTAAAGAAAAAAACACATTTTTCTGCAATTTTAACTGCAATAATCTATACATGACTATGCAATATATAAATTAAATGACAAAAAGAAAACAAACGCCAAATAAATATTATAAAATATATTATGAAAGCTGTGGTCCCCAGGAGTCGTGTCACTGGTGTTACTGCGTAACAAAAAAATCTCTTATTTTGAAATAAAAGTCACACTGATGACATCACTTGACCTGTTTTCTGAGGATCTATGAAGAAAAGCACATGGTGAGTCCACTGTGTCTTTCAGTTATCAGAGATTTTCTCATTCAGCTCATGATTTCATATGAAGCTTTTAGCTGAAGTCACTGGTGTGACCGACTTTATTCTGAGGTAACTGTGAAAAAATAGAATACAAATGGATTAAATGACATATTTTAGTGGACATTCCATGACTGACGACATGTGGTTTGATGCTCTGTAGCAGCCATTTTGTAAAATGCATTGTTCATTAAAAATGTCTCTGGTGTTACCTTTCTTATGTGTAACACCAATGAGGATCAGTGACCAGTGACACCTATGGAGAGATAGAAAAGTGGACGTTTCTGTAGAATGACCCTCACATGACATGTTATAGTTGTGCTTTTTTTAGATAACATTTAGTTAATGTAGAGTTAAGAAGCAGGACTAACGCTAGCTAGTTCGCTGAATGTTAGCGCTCCAGATGGTAACTTAAACGGACAAGTTAAATGTGGATTTACGTGTCCAAAGGACAAGTTCCCAAAAAAGCTTAATGTCAAGTCTGAAGAGAACCTTAATGTGAGTGCATTCCCAAGGATGCACTGTTGAAGATGTGACTGAGAACTCTGCAAGTAAAACTAGCATAGACTAGCATAGCAGGTCACCTGCAAAACAACCATATGTTGTGTTTTGGAAGCTGGTATGCTAAACTAACACCACACCAGCACTGGACCAGTTTAGGACCAGCTTAGACCAGCATAGAGTTTATGCTGGTCTATGTTTTTAGCAGGGAAGGCAGAGGTAGCGCAGCTGGAACTTTTTTGCTAACTAAGCTAACTGCTCTAGCTGACCTTCGATAGCTCTAGAAACAGTAAAAATATGTTTCGCTTACAAAGTAACTCTTTTGCATATTGTCCACTGAGGAAAAGACCTCCTGTAGAGGACGAGGAGTCCTCATTAGCAAACAGCACTGTACCAGTATGCGGTAATGTTAGCGTTAGCTCTTTAGCTCATCTGAAGCCTCCAGTAATTATCCAACACAGAAACTTAGCAAAACTAATTTTAGCCCCCAAACACTAATGCTATTAGCTAAAAGGTTAGCCTACATGCCTATGGTCATTTTGTTGTTGCTTTTTCATTCACTGTGGCTAACTGGACGTCCCATTCTTAACTCTCACAGATACTCGAATATCAAAAACAGATCATCCCTAGAAGAAAGACATCCAATCATTCCTCAAAGCAGGGTTCAATCAGGTCACTCCAAAGCTCTCCTCTGCTCTGAGTTAAGGCTATCTCTCTTGGAGTGCTTCCAAATGTGGCTCCGTAAACTCGGTCACTTCTTTCGAGCTGTAGATTTACAGCTTAAAACAACGTCTCCTCTGCATGCCATCCACTAAGCTGGAACAAACGACGCTGGGTCTCATCAAGCTCAAGATTCTGCCCTCTGGAAATGCTGTACCCCGATGGAAAACTGCCTCTGTGGGGGGGTAAACGCAGCCGGCCTGGCCCTCATCAGCGTCAAACGCCCGAAAACCTCCTGAAACTGAGGCGCCTCTGGATCGATCCAGGGGGACCTTCAGCTCGCATGCTCCAGTTGCTGCACCAGCAGGGGTGTAAGATGTGGGGGCCAGGGACAATTGGATCGGTTCAAGCGCGACAGCGGCGGTTTTTGGTTTGATGGTGTGTAGCGGACCGGAGCAAGCCGACGCGTAAAGTTGTTCAAGCTGCTGCAATGACATCATTCCTCAGGCCCAGGGAAGTTCTCTCTTCGCAGAACTAGGGAGTCAGTTTCAGCCCTGCACATCTGCTTGAGGACCCAGTCATGAATAGGTGCTTAGAATCTCACTTTTGGCCTGAGATATGAGTAGAACATTGTGTTCCGCGTCTGTACTCCTGAACAACGGTGACTGTATCGACGTCTGAGGGTGCAGCAGCGCAAAGTAAAAACGTGGCATTGGACCCCATTAACCCACTTTCTCTGCCTCATTAAATTTTGCCCCGTGATCCTCCATCTTCTCTTATCTTTTGGCTCCTTTCTTTTTCCCGCTATTAGAGAGATGGTAAAAGAGCACTTTGAGAGGTGCTTGTTTGGTGGGTTTACTTCTCGCTCTGGAGCGCTCGGACTGTTCCTTCCATATGGATGTGATTTTCTCAGTACTTATGCCATTAGTGTGCACACATACGTTTTGCCAAAGGTAAAGCAAACAATGAAACCCTGCCTTTCCTTTCTCACAACTTCTTCCGTCTAACGTAAACAAGAACAACAAAACAGTGTGTCAGTCGTAAACTTGATGTGGGTTCAGTTTCGACTGTTAATGAATATGCTTATATATAACATAAGTCCTTTGAATGAATATTTACCCACTGTGCTCGTGGCACACATTTGCAAGCAGACTAACAGTAAATACCAATAAAAAAAAAGCTAATTTGGCATTGGAAGTGATTATGCTGGCCAAACATCTCAGCTTGAGGAATCTATGCCACCAGGGATGCTGGAAGGTGTTTTAAAGGGTATATTTTTTTCTCTACGATTCAAAGAATGAGATGTAAACAACTTCACAAAGTCATCTAGAGTGGTTTAATCTGAAGTAGTTCATTGTAGAGAAGCTTACAGACCCAGTTTTCTTTACAGCGGTGGTGATAGGAACCAGGGGGAACAATGTTCACAATGCAAATATAGTCAGTGAACCTAAATGCATGTTCTGAGTTTGCATATGTGATGTTGATGTTAGGAAATTAGTGGTAAATCTGAAAGAATACTTTTTCTTTGGGGGCTACATGTACGTTCCCACCAAACATAAGCTTTAGTCCAAAACCACGAAACATAAGACAATGTCTCAGACATCATGCAGAGTATTTGTTACATTTAATATAATAACTTTGTGTGAAGGAGCTTCTAGAGGCATTACACTGTCGAGACGTCTGGTTCCTATCACCACCACTCTGACTATGTAAGTTTCTCTAGAATGGGGAATTTCACATCAAACCATTCTAAATGACTTTGTTTACATCTTAATGATTTATTTATGCAGAAATGTTGAAATATTGGTTAAATTTAAGTTGTAGATGCTGAAATTTGAAGTCGTTTATATGCAGTATATGCAGTAATGTCATAGTCATGCAAACTGATATCCCAATTTTTTTTTTATTTGAAATTTTTGTATCATTTACATCATGCTAGTAGCAAGAGACAAGAACATACACATATAATTGACATCAAACCACTGATGCACAATCTGATATTACTCATTCTGGACAAACTTTATGCAAATTAACCAAGCAGCGTCCAATTGGATTGCTCATTTGTGATAAGGTAAGTGATTTTGTCGTGATAGTCAAGCTACACAATGAGATTCAATACCAAAACACACTCCGAGTGGGAAATATAATGGTTGGAAAAACAACTAAAGTATTCAAAACATGAGATTATCACACTAATTGGATTTTTGAGCTTAAACAACAATACAGGTCCACTTTGTTGCTCAGAAACAGCCAAAAACTTTGTATACACTTTCTTAACTTCAAGCTTGCTTGTGTTTTAGTGTCATGCCCCCAGAGCAGCGAACAGCTGGTGACGGAAGGTGTTAATGTAACAGTTCATGTTTTAAAAATGTAGAAATAAAACATAATACAAACCCCACCCTAAAGAAAGCCCACTAGGGTCTTTTATATGCTAAGACTGTTTGTAAGTTCAGTTCTTTTGTTTTTCTTTCTTTTTTTCACTTTAGCAGTCACAGTTAAACAACCCTGAAACCAGGGAGTGCCGTGGCCCCACAGCACCCCCCTCGTTCTGTGCCGACGGCTGCGCCAACTCCCTGGGAAACTCCTGCTTCCCCATGTGCTGCCCCTTGGGGGGAGGAAATGAAGTGATATGAGAGAAAACAGAGTGCGGTGGTGAATGTACACAGATACATCCAGCACCTCTGTGGTCTTTCCCAAAATAAAAGAGGACAGAAAGGAGAGACGAGAGAGGAGCAGGGAGGGAGTGCGTGGTTTTGGGGAGTACCACTTAGAAACAAGGCCATGGCGAATCCCAAAGGGGATCAGCCTGTATAAATACGAGAACAAACATGGGGCGACCTGCAAAACATCTCAGTGTTCCTCCTTCTCACCAAGAAAACTCTCTGCTGATTCCACACATGTTCCCACGCGGGAACACATGTACACACAATATGAAGATATGGTATGGCTGGCATATTAATAAGTAACCCATAATCCTCGTCTTATTGCCCAAGTCACACACAGTAATTCCATAAGGAACCCTTCAGGCTGTGGCTGCGAGCTTGTGGAAACAATCACTAATATGTTTGAGTGTTTGTGTGTTGTTCCCTTGAAAAGAGCTTCTCATGCTCCACCAGCAAGTAGAACAAAGGCTGAACAGCAATAAAAGGCCAATCTGTTAACCACAAGTGCATTCCGATAATGTAGACGCCTCAAGCCATTGTGTATTTCACTCTGAAGGCCTCCAAAAAGGAGAGGAGAACACTGCAGCCCCTCCATGCAAAGTTCATCTGGTGGCATTTGATTCCTACTGTGCAAGAGGTCAGAAATAAGCCGTGAGAAACATAAGTTCAGTAACATACAGTCAACTGTGCGAGCCAATCAGGTTACAGGAATAGTTTGGCAAAAAAAAAAAATCTGGTTTTATGCCAATTTGATGCCTGAAGTTTACTACTTTAGCAAACTGAAGCTACGACTCTAATGTAGGTAGCCTCTTATGCTCCAAACCGCATTTCGTCATATTCTTCATAACTTTCATATTTCATAAGATACATTCAAAAGGTGGGTGTGATATGAGAGCTGTAACTGTCTTCTTTCCAGTCAAATAGATGGGTGACGTAATTTCAAACCCTTATAATAAAAGAAGCTGAACTCACAATTGTTTTTTCTACTGAAAGTCGACCCATTTTTCCACAAATCTGGGCTATAAATTATAAACAGATGGCGTCTCTTCAGTGATCTGCTCTGTAAAAATTATTTTTATAAAATAATACAAAGAGCGTCTAAGATTTTTGGCTTTCAGCAGTAAATTGTAAGCATATAGCAATATGTGTGATCATAAAACACATGTTCTGTTAATATGAGGGGACCTTTAACCAAAAAATAAATAAATAAATAGAATAAAAATGTGCATTTATTTCATGCAGTTACTGAATAATTTGCCTTAAGATTTGGGCATGTAAATTCAGATGGAAAAACCAAAATATACCCTGGAGCATAAGAGGTTAACAAGTAATCAAAACTTATCCCAATTAGCATGGTGCTAACTACATGCCTAAATCATCACGCACACACATCTCAAACCTTGAGGAGTTGTTAAGCATCTCAGATAGTCTTCCTTATGTGGTTTCCGACACTGTTTGACATGCAAACTGTATGTCATCAATAAAAATGTACAAACTTGTCAAATTAGTGTAACAACACAACATTGTATTGTTCAATATGAGCCTCTCAATTCAGTCATACAGACTTTGAACAATACACTCAACAGTCTGGAGCAAATAAAGGCAGTTTTAATACTGCATGAAGCTTAATAAGAATTAAATAAACATTCCCAAAATAAAGGCAGGCCATCTATCCAGCTCAGGGTTAACATATTAGCTTGTGGCAAACACATTATTATGAATTACTGTACTTTTTAAAGTTGAATGCTGTAATAAACTCCCACTGGTGACATCTCTTCTTTAAACAAATAATGTGTGGCCACAACTTAGTTAAGTTGTGGGCACAACATAGGAAAGGTGATTGAAAAAGATACATAAGTTGTTCCCACATCTTACTAAGTCATGGCCACAACTTGACTAGCTAAACTGAATTATCTTGTTCTCATGTCTTAACTGTCTCATTCCAACACCTTACTGAGTCATTTTTACAACTCAACTTTCTTGTTCCCACACCTTACTGAGTTGTGGCTACAACTTACCTATCTGATTCGCCAAGCTTACTGACTCGTAACACGACTTAATTTTTTTGGTCCAACACATTGCTGAGTTGTGGCCATCTAGTTCCCACACCTTACTGACTCATGGCCACAGCTTAACTATCTTGTTCCCATGCCTTACTGACTCAAACACATGACTTATTATCTTGTTCCAACACAGTACTAAGTCATGGCCATGACTTCACTACCTTGTTCCCACACCTTACCAAAATATGGCCACTACTTAACTATCTCATTCTTATGCATTACTAAGCAGCACTGCTGTGTCTGATCCACTCACACCAGTGCAACACACACTAACACACCACCACCACATCAGTGTTACTGCAGTGCTGAGAATGATCCACCACCCAAATTGTACCTGCTCTGAGGGTCCATGGGGGTCCTGACCACTGAAGAACAGGGTAAAAGGGGGCTAACAAAGTATGCAGAGAAACAGATGGACTACAGTCTGTAATTGTAGAACTACAAAGTGCACCTATATAGTAAGTGGAGCTGATAAAATGGACGATGAGCTTAGAAACCAGGAGGTGGTCTTAATGTTACGCATGATCAATGTATATTTTAGTATATTTGCTCATACTAAAATATATGTGCAATAAATGTGATGTTTTAAAATATATGTGTTAAATATTTTTAACCGGACCATTTTGTAAAGTATTTAAATACATATGTAGATGAAATATATGTATAAATGTTCATTTTAATATTAACATATGTCAAACGTATATGGGACTAAACTACAAACTTGTCACACATCTGAAAACATTTATGGAAATATATTTCCTTTACATTTGGATTTTTTACTTTAAACAAAAATAAACAAAACATTTAATTTGACCAGGGGAACCCAAACGTTGCATACAGCTCTAGGGAGAAAGAGCAAATTGTGAACTTTTACTTTCTGTTAAACGTTAATTAGACCTCACCCTTCTAACATCACTGATTTAGCCTCTCTCTGAGCTCTTCTTTGTCTGATGTTCAGTAGTTTGTGGGGACAGTGTGCAGCCACTGCGGCTGCTTTCCCACCAGCTTCAGTCCTTTTAACAAGTGAGTAAGGAAGGGTTTTATGTGCTCCACAGTGCCCTTGTTATCATTCTCATGCTCTTTAATATACTCCCCTGCACTAGCTGTTCCCAGGATGAAACGGAGAGAGAGAGCGCGTGTGTGTGTGAGCGGCGCGCTCTCCCTAGCTGGCTCGCTCGGTCGTGCACCGAAAAGGCCCACAGCGCTTCCAGATGTTCTGCAGCGCAGCCAGACGTGGCCGCAGACGGCTGGCCCGGGCTCAAGCATGACAGCCTCTGGGCCGAGCGCTGGGGGACGCAATATGAAACACTCAACATTTTTGTCTCTTTTCTGGGGGGGGTAGAAGGGCGTGACAGGAGAGCAACCCCAAAGACACAGCCAGGAACTGGAGATGAAACTGGGCGAACGAGGAGAGATAGAAGGGGAGAGAGAAGGCTTGGGACAGGGTTAAGGAGGTTGAGATGTATGGAGTGTGGATTGGGTGATGGAAGAGCTATGCAGTGTGTTTTGGTGGGGGGGATATTCCATGCCTGTGGTGGATGATCTCACTCTTTACAGAAAAAAGAGAGACACTAAAGAATCCTGATTAAAGAGTGTGAAACCGCAGAGCACTTATTACTGGCATGTGGTATGTCAGTGGGGGTGGAGGGGGGAGAGGTACAGGACAGAGTTATCTAAGGTAAGATGTTTGGCCAAGAAAGGATGAGAGATTTAAAGAATTTCCCACCTACACCTAACGTGGTTCATCAGCTAAGATATGTTTGGTGTCTGAAGTTTGCATCTTTTGTCTTACACTGGAGCTAATGAACACCAGTTAGTCTGCATTCCTGAATGGGAATTACACCAATTAAAAAAAATCTGCATAATTCAATTATTAAGATGTAAACAGCCATTTAAAGTGGTTTGATGTAGAATGTTTCATCATAAAGAAACTTATTCAGTCTTTACAGTGGTGGTGATAGGAAGCCAGTGATCACTATCTCAACAATGCAAATATAAGCATTTTATTTACTATACAAAACCACTGGTGAACCAACATGTGTCTGAGTTTTTATATGTAATGCTGATGGTAAAATAGTGGTTTTCTTTGGGGGCCATTTTGCCTTACAATGGCCTGCATGTACACCATGAATGCATTTAACCTTTTTTTTTAGTCCAAACTGTTATGGTAAAAACAATGTCTCAGCATATTCATAGCCTTTCATGTAAAAACTTTCCATGAGGGAGCTTTTAGAGGTGGATGTCCGGTTTCTATCACCACAACTGTGAATTCTGACTTGCATGGAGCATTTCTCACCAAACCACTCTGAAAACCTTTTAAAGGATTAAATAATGCTAAAGTTTTAAACAATTGGTGGACTTCCCCTTTAAGTAATCTCAAAAAGACTTGCTTATGTGATATCTGACAGTGGCTGTGCAAAGATTACATGCAAAGATTTTTGCCAATCCTATTGAATACATTCCAATTATAGATTCAGACTGAGGTGTTTATTCTCACTCTACTCAACAATCTGATGAAAATCTCAGTTTACATGAACGCTACAAGCAATCATATCCAAAATTACGTGCGTGCGTAGAGAACCGCTTAGTGTAGAAGTTACCATGACAACCATCACGTGAGTCCAATCAGAGTGAGACGAGCAGCAGTGAGCAGCGCTTGTGTTTTTATTTGCTTTAAAATGATGTCAGACTCAGGAAAACGTCCTTCACATGTCCTTATTAAAGAAGGACGAGAGGAAGACGTCGTGTTCTGAGACACATAAGCTGGACGTTCGTCCCACCACCGTCTTTTAAAGATCAGAGCATAAACTTCATCGTCAACGTCTCCTCTGCAGACCAGTTTCTGCTCCGCCATGTTAAACGTTATAAACTTTCACTATGACGTGACGCACATGATCAGAACGTACTTAAACTTTCCGATTGGGAACGTAATCAGATACAGGCGTTTACACGGATATTATTCTTCTATTTAACGGGTTATTTACAGGATTACACACCTCGTTCAGTCGGATAGAAACTGTATTCTGAATGGCCTCAATCAGACTAGCCTATTCCGATTGAGGTGTATACATGGACGTATTCTATTAAGATCGGATTATTAAGGTATTATCAGGCTGCACGCACACGTGGCTACTGTGTGACACACTGTTATTTATAAAAATGGACAAAAGTATGTTACCTAAAAGTCCATATCCAAAATATAAACAAGAGAAGGCCAAATCATTCTTAACTTTTAGTTACTGTAAAAAGATTTTAGCATTTCTACTGGTACATTCATCATGAATGTTTTACAGTGTACTGGATAGCTGCAGTGTTTAAGTGATACACAAAAAAAAAATCTGAAATGTATTTATTTATGTTTTTGAACCAGCGATGACACTAAAGAAGCAAACTTCAGGCACCTAATGTGTCTTGAATGCATTTGGGGCAAGGCGGAAAAAAAATTCCATATGGTTTTATGCCAAACTGTTCCTTTAAGGGTTGTGTAAGCAGGCCCTCACAATTGCTAAGTCATTCTGCTGAGCCTACATGACTCAGTTCATTTTTCTCATGGCAGACTGTGCTATGAAAAAATACGCTGAGAGCCAGTTCCACCAACACTTCTACAAACAATAAAACCATGGCAGCAACTGATCTCCAATTAAGTCCATTTCCCATGTCCCCTATAAGATGTCCAGTAACTGATCCACATTTCTGTGGGTTTGGCAATTATTGGCCAGAATATAACACTATGTTCACACTGGGAGCCACAACAAGCCTTAGATATTCAAATATTAAATCAGATTTTCAATGGTTTTGGTACTTTCAGTGCAGCACATGATCTTTCATATACAATCATAGGTGATATTGTATTGCTATCTGTGGAGCAGGATCACATTCACCCACCTTCACTGCAGTCACTGCCCAGGAAGCCAGGACAGCACCTCCACTCCAGTGCGGTCACCTGCCGGTAGGCCACCTTATAAGCAGGTCTGACCAGTGCCCTGTAACTAAGACGAGAAAAATCACGTAGGCATGGTAACCTGTCTAGAGCGTTTACTTGTATTGGCTTCAAAAACAAGACATGGAGGCTTCTGTGGTGAGCTGGTTTGTTAGTTTTGAAACTGGAAGGTGAATATTAGTTTTCAAACCTGATCTAATTTAAATAATTTAGATAATCTAATAAATGGCAAATAGATCATTCCTCGCAGGCCGATATCTCGTCCATCTCGCTGAAACTGTCCAAAGTTCTGTCGTTGCTTTCTGATAGCAAATATGCGGCGAGTTTATTGGCCTCAAATTCATTGTTGTAGTGTGAAAAAATGAACGAGGTGCAGTTCACTTCTCAAACAAAATAAATAGCTGGGAAAAAGATATTATTTACAATTGTAATTCTTTTATGGATCTAAATTTAACTTGTGTTACTTGGCGATCAATGTCTGAAAGTGAAAAGGACACACTGAAGGTCAGTAATGGCCCTGCAGAAGTTACCTGATGAGTTTTGCGCAGGGTCCCGGCCACCGACAGCCTTGAAACACCCTCTGCACCGTCGTCTCTGTGCCGTTGTGCACCTGGCACGTGACCGTCTTCGATACCGTGTACTGACACCAGTTTCTGAAGGAGAACACAAGAAATCATTAGAGGGCGCTATTATACGTTTGAGGCCAAATGACCCCACACATTTCATGTTGCCATACATTTCGTCTATCAGTCAATTAGTGCATCTGCTTTGTTCACATCAGTAACTTTAGATCAACTGATTAGACAATAAATTACTTCAACTTCAATTCATCACGTCAGATTTCCAGTGGGTCAAGCATTTATATACAAAGGTGATCTTCTTAAACATTCGGGAAGATTCCAGAAATGCACGTATCGACTTTTAAAAGCTTCTGATTAGCCATCTCTCATAATTAGGAATTCATCTGGAGTGCATCTTTGGCCATATGTAAGGGCTTACCTTTAGAACCAGGGCCTTCTTGCCCTTGAAACCACAGTAAAATCCAACTCAGCCAAAACCTCAAGAAAAAAAAAAATCGCAGACCTCCACAAGTCCTGTTCCTACTTAGGAGCAATTTCGAAACAACTGAAGGTACCGCAAGCATCTGTACAAACAACTGGTCCCAAGGCTAAACAAAAGGTTCCACTGAACCCCCAGACAACAACAAAGGAACTGGTGAAGAAGTTGGAGGTGTCAGGTACCAAACTATTTACATCCACCATTAATAGAGTTGGTAACACTTTATTTGGATGGTCCACTGATGCTTTGCAGATGTTCAGTATATCTTTAGGTAACATTCAACTAAATATCTACTAAATGCAACTGAACTTAAAGTTGAGTGTGGAAGATTCTATCAAATCTATCCCTAACACTAAACCTAACTCTAACCCTAACCTACACCTACTCCTAAACCTAACCCACAATGTTGTAGATAATCAAATTGGTGTCACCAGAATTTAGTTAATGATCTAAGTATCTACAGATCATCTATAAGGGACCATCCAAATAAAGTGTGACCATAGAGTTTTACTTTGGCATAAAAAGGCCAGATTGAAGTTTGCAGATGATCACCAGGACACAGATCTAGTCTTTTGGAGGAGTTCTCTGGTCAGATGAAACAAAAATTGAGCTGTTTGGCCATAACGATCAGTGCTATGTACGGAGGAACAATAGTGAGGCTTTTAATCCAAAGAACACCATTCTAACTGTAAAGCATGGTGGTGGCAGCATCACTTCAGAATACAAATGGCCTTAATAAGAATTATCTAGAATTAATGAAGAACCACCACAAGATATCAACCAGAAAGTTACAACATGGTGACAGCTGGGTCTTCCAGCAGGACAATGGGCCTCATTCACCAAGTGTTTTCTCGAAGACATTTCTTCTTAAAACCCACTCACGCAGTTTTCACAAAGATTCTGACATCCACCAGTGTTTTCTTATCTGGGATTTGTTCCCAGAACAGAATCTACACACACTCAAGAGCACAAAGGTGAGAACAGTTCTGCAGTTTAAGAACGTCAGGAATCTGACATAGACTTTTTCTTAGGACCTTTCTCAAGAACAAATTTCAGAAAAAACTTTGGAATATATTGGTGAATGTGGCCCAATGATCCTAAGCATTCCTCCAAAGATGTGACTGTGGCATGCGCCCATCCACTGGGCCCCGATGATGGTCTCGAGAGCCTGCAGGAAGGCGGGGCCCAAACACCGTGTGGTGTCGAACCCCAACGAGGACAGTGGGGAGAGAGGCGCCAGTGAGTGAGGGACGGCACACAAATCCTGACTGCTGCCGAGGGACGGCGGTAGGAGAACATCAGCCGTGAGAGAAGGGACGACGACGATGACGCCAATGAGAGGCACGAAAGCAGGAAGCGAGTCCCGAACTACGCCACCCAGACCCGCCCCCTGTTCTGCAGCGAGGCCTCTCTCCACCTCATGTTCGATCCAGGCGGATGAGCTGCAGTGTGGGGGGGCGGTGACGAGGAGGTGGAAAAACGAGCTCTTGTTCACTCTCTGTTCTTTTAAGAGGGAATGGCGGTGGACATGATTTGCGCATGACTCACTCGCGGTTCTCTCCCCGCCACACTCATCGGGGCTCGTCACCATTCGTTTTTCGGGCCCTGCCTTCCTACAGGCTCCCTCAGCCGTCATCGGGGCCCAGGGGACAGGTGCATGCCACAGTGACAAAATGGCCTGATAGGCCATCACAAACCCTGACCTGAATCCCTTAGAAAATCTGTGGACTAAACTGAAAAAGTGTGTCCGAGCACGGAGGCCTACAAACCTGAGTTATACCAGATGTGTCAGGAAGAACAGGTAAACATTCCGCCAAATTATTGTGAAAACCTTGTGGAAGGCAACTCCAAGCATTTGATTCAAGTTAAGTAATTAAAAGGCAATGCCCCCACATAAAAATTTGATATTGTATATAAAACCTGAAATAAATCTGTCTGTTAGGTGTTATTTTGAGATGACCTCTTATGGAAATAAAGTATATACTGTAACTGACTTAACACAGGACACACAAAATGTGTGGAGCGGTAAGAATTTGAGTTTGAAAGTCTTTATCCTGGGTGGATGTAAACGTTTGGCCTCAACTTTATGGACAGCAGCAAACAAACAGGTTGACCATGTGGACAAGTTCTGTGTAGAGAAAGGAAGTTCATAATTCATGAACATCTGATTCACTGATTCATAATTGATGAACATTATTCTGCTCCATATAAATGACTGATTCATCACGATGTCTTCTACTTCTGCTCACTACAGGAGTCAGAAGTTTTTTCTACTTCAGTCTCAGCATATAATGTATGCAAACAGTAGTTAGGTACTTTAAAAAGTTTGATTCATTCGTTCTTGTGAATCAGGTTGATAGGTTATTGAAAAGGACCAGGCTATAGGTTGGGAGGGGGCAGGTAGCATGCATTAAAGATTGCATAAAAAATTAAATCTGTATAATTTAGTGGTTGAGATGTAAACAAAGTAATTCAGAGTGGTTTGGTGTGAAATGGTTGATTGTAGGGGCTCAGATTTCTTTACAGTGATGGTGATGGGAACCAGGGGTCACCATGATTACAGCACAACTATAGCCATTTTATTTACTGTCCAAAACCACCAGTGAACCTACATGAGTCTTCTGAATTTATATGGAATGTTGATGATGGTAGAACAGTGATAAATCTGAAACAATACGTTTTTTTTGGGGACAATTTTGCCTTAGAACACCTTCACGTATCCCTCCACCATGAATGGATAAAAAATATGTTTTAGAACAAAATCGGCTCAAAACTATTGTAAATCTATGTCTCAGACACAAGGCAGCATATTCATAGCTATTACATTTTATTATTTTCTATGAGGGAGCTTTTAGAAGCAATAAACTCTTCAAACGCCTGGTTACTATCACCACCACAATACTTTATTCACCTCATATTGATTGAATTATGCAGACATTTCAGTACATTTGGTGGAATCCCGTTTTTAAAACCACACCATCACTCTGAAAATATGTTATTATTACTATCATGGTCATAGAAACACTGTGAAAACAGTAGAACGCTAAAATATCTAACAAAAAAGCCACAGCAGAAGTGGAGTTACGGAACAAAGGTGAACATTCTTGAATAGTAGTCAGACATGAGAACCTGCAGAAAGCCTGGAGAACTACAGCACATCCTGAATGTTAAAATCACAAACAGAAAGACAGACACACATCTCGAATGTTAAAAACCTCCAGTTAAAGCAGAATTCCACTGATTTCTCAAAACATCTGCATAACTCAATCATTCAGAGTGGTTTGGTGTGAAATGCCTCGTTCTAGAGACACTTACAGACTCAGGACTGCTCACAGTGGTGGTGATAGGAACCAGACGTCCACCTCTAAAAGCTCCCTCACAGAAAGTTATTATAAGAAATGGTTGCAGATGTGCTGCTGGATCCCTGAGACATTGTTTAACGAAAGTTTTTTATGAAAAGCTTTGGGCCTGATATGTATTTTTAAGTTCCATTCATGGTGGAGGGATAAACGCAGGGCGCAGTGAGGCAAAATAGTCCCCAAAGAACACTTTTTCAGATTTATCACTGTTTTACCATCATCAACATTCCATATAAACTCAGAAGACTCGTGTAGGTTCACTGGTGGTTTTGGATGGTAAATAAAATGGCTATATTAGTGTTGTAGTCATGGTGACCCCTGGTTCCTATCACCAGCACTGTAAAGAAATCTGAGTCTCTACAATCAACCATTTCACACCAAACCACTCTGAATTACTTTATATATACATCAATCAATGAATTATGCCAGCCCCCCACCCCCCGCCCCGCCTCTACTCTTTGGGGAAGGCTTAACTGGCCACTTTATTAGAAACATCTACCTTTACCTCCCTTACCTGGTCACTTTATTAGAAACACCTACCTTTACCTCCCTTACCTGGTCACTTTATTAGATACACCTACCTTGAGCCTCCTATAACTGGCCACTATATTAGAAACACATACTTTATACCTTCATTAACTGGCCACTTTACTAGAAACACCTACCTTTACCTCCCTCACCTGGCCACTTTATTAGAAACACCTACCTTGAGCCTCCTTAAACTGGCCACTTTATTAGAAACATCTACTTCATACCTCCATTAACTGCCCACTTTATTAGAAACACCTACTTTATATCTCCATTAACTGGCCACTTTACTAGAAACACCTACCTTTACCTCCCTCACCTGGCCACTTTATTAGAAACACCTACCCTGAGCCTCCTTAAACTGGCCACTTTATTAGAAACATCTACTTCATACCTCCATTAACTGGCTACTTTATTAGAAACACCTACCTTTACCTCCCTTACCTGGTCACTTTATTAGAAACACCTACCTTGAGCCTCCTATAACTGGCCACTATATTAGAAACACATACTTTATACCTTCATTAACTGGCTACTTTATTAGAAACACCTACCTTTACCTCCTTTACCTGGCCACTTTATTAGAAACACCTACCTTGAGCCTCCTTTAACTGGCCACTTTATTAGAAACATCTGCCCTGTGCTTCCATTCGCTGGCCTCTGGCAACACTAGATGTTGGAACACTGCTGTGAGGATTTGATTGAGCATTAGTGAGGTCAAGTACTGATGTTGGATGGTCAGTTCTGGATCACTCCAACTCATCCCAAAGGTACTCTATGGAGCTCCATCGCTCCAGAGGACGCGGTGCTCTGCTGGGGGGCTTTACACCCCTCTAGCCCACGCTTGGCATTGGGCACGGTGACCTTAGCCTAATGTGTGGCTACTCCAGAGCGTCCTATTCTATTGGTCTTTCTATGGAGATCATACAAGCTGTTTGAACGACTCTGTCAGCATAGAGTGCGTCTTAAAGTAGCTGAATTCAGTAATTAGAAGGACCGTCTAGGTACTTTTGGGCATGTAGCGCAATGCAGAGCCAATACGAATGGTACTCAGGAAAGAACAAACAGTTGAAAGTCAACCTAAACCAGAAAACTTTGGTAAGAAGAACGATGTGAAGAAGAGTCCATACCTGCGCTGAGAGTTGATGTTAACGCCAGCAGCTGGGGGTCCAGCACTCTGTTCTGAGCTCACATGTTGCACTGTTAGTCCTGGAAACTGGTAAATAAAGCCGGTTCCGAGCGAAAGTCCACTCGAACGCATTAGGACGCACAAGCAGAGCCAGAAGGCGCACTGCAACATCGCTGCTGAGGCGATCGGGCTCACCGCCGTCTGCAGAGGCGCTGGAGGGGCCGAGCAGAGCGCGCTGTGTGCTCCTCACTGCGGCGCTCGGCGGTGTGAAAGTCCGCAGACGGAGCGGAAGAAGCGGCGAGGCTATCAGAGCACACGACCACACGGTACAAGAGAAGCGTCCACAGCGAAAGAGCTCGCGGGTCCCCACATATACCACGTGCGCGCGCGCGCACACACACACAACGCTGGTATTCCTGTCTTTGTGAGGAAGGGCTGGACGATACTGATACAATTCAGTATCACGATATTTTCCGAAAATATCACGGTATCACGGTATATGATATTTAGGTTAGACTAAATAAATCAACGAATTAATGAATTAATAAATGAATGAACAGATGAATTAATCAATTGATTTAAAGCTGCACTGTACACTCTTTAAAAGATGGTTCTTCAAGAGTTCTTTAGTAAAAGGACCATGAGTTCTACACAGAACCATTTCATGCTTAAATGGTTGGTTGCATGGTGAAATGTTTCTTCAGACTGATGGAAAATGTGTTGTGTTTGGTTCTATGTAACATCAAAAAGGGTTCTCCTATTGTTACAATGTCAAGCTTGTGTACAACAGCAAAAACCTTTTGGTGCTACAAAGAACGATATTCAGAAAGTTTCTGTATAGAACGATCTGCAACACATTCTCCATCAATCTGAAGAACCATTTCACCATGAACTTGCATTTAAACATTAACTGGTTCTATACAGAACCCATGGTTCTAAATCAAAACATTCCTGTTACTGAAGAACCCTTGAAGAACCATCTTTTCTAGAGTGTAGAAGGTTTTTTTTTCGCTAACTCTCTGAGGGAATTTTATTCACATCTTCTTAAAATTCTCATTTAAAGGCTCTTCATATAATGTGATCCTCATTTGTTTCATATCAAAGTGCTCCGTTATCTTCATCACTACTTTCCAAAACCGCTGCAGCAGCTTCAGCGGCTGTAAACTCTCTGCTCGCCATTTCACATGTGTCTCCGAAGTGGACTAGATGAAGAACGAAAGGTTTCCGGCGTGATGGTCAGTTCTTAGTGATTTCCTGAGTATCCATTGGTCAGTTTCACACAGAATGTAGATGAAAACACAAATCCACCAGTTCCACACGGTGAGAGTCAGATGACATGTATCTCAGCCCCTCTTCACAGGCTCATAACTCTGGATGTGAGCCACATATGATCTCCTGATGAGATGGAATGGAAAGGGCGACTCTACAGACTCAGGAAATGTTTGAACTGGATTTCTGTGCTGGATCATCACAAAGATACAGAAACAGATATAGAAACATTAAATTTGACGTGTGGGTGCATTTGTGGACCTTAGAGGGTTGAACTTAAAGAAATAGCAGTACTGAGTGAGGTTGAAAAAAAAAAACCTCTGTCAATCCTGAGATAATAATTTAAAAGTCTGAGGCATTGGGTGGCCAGTTTTTCAGACCACATCATACGTCTTTATCATCTCACACACAGGCTCAAAAAGAACCAAGTAGGTTCTGGGTTCAAATGCAATGTCAATGCAGTATGTTTAGGGTTCAAATGCAATGTCAATATTATACTGATGAAGACATTATGACCACACAGTCCACATTACAACATGTTCTTCTGCACATTGTGTGCAATTACATATTCCCACCAGAGAGGTCTCCAAATCTCCAAAACTTACAGAGTGCATCTTTAATAAGGCCATTCTTCCTGTTTTTTGAATAACGTCATATGTCTTCACCATTGGACACACAGGCTCAAAAAAAAGGTCCAGCTCGATGTTTAGGTCTCAAATGCAATGTCAACATTATACTGATGAAGATATGATGACTGTAGTAGATAAACCACTCGAATCCTCAGAAGACACATCCTTCATGTTCTATTTTGACTGAATTCTCTTTGAATTTTCTTTCAGAGCACTTGCAAACATCGGATTCATCTGCTTGGGGAAGGGGTCCGAAGCACAGTCCACGTTACAAAATGTTCTTCCGCACATTGTGTGCAATTACACATTTCCACCAGAGAGGTCTCCAAATCTCCATAATTTCCATAGTGCAGCTTTAATAAACCCATTCTTCCTGAATGCTGCTACTCTAATAAAGAACTTCTCCTGACGTAGCATGTTATGATTTCTTCTGTTTTCTTCTCTTAAAATTACACCTAAGGGATCCTAAGGTTTAATTTTAAAAGAAAACATAGTTTTAAATACTACTATTTATTTCACTTTAATACACACTCATTGTCAAAAATAGTCTGACCCAGAAGGAAGTGTCAGATTGCAAAGCTATTCGGAAGGAAGATAAAGGTTACCAGAAAATTAAATGATTAAAAATTTAGACTGATGTGGGCAGCATTTACTGAGCTATACATAAAGAAGTAGTGACTCTCAGTATGGCGTTGGGCTGCAGAACTCTCTGCACGCCATTTCACACGTGTCTCCGATGTGGACTATATAAAGAATGAAGGGTTTCCAGCATGATGGTCAGTCCTTAGTGATTTCCTCAGTGTCCATTTGTCAGTTTCCCACAGAATGTAGATGAAAACACAAATCCAGCAGTTTCACATGGTGAGAGTCAGATGACATGTATCTCAGCCCCTCTTCACAGGCTCATAACTCCAGATGTAAGTCACGTATGATCTTGTGATAAGATGGAATGGAAAGAGTGACTCAGGAAACGTTTGAACTGTATTTCTGCACTGGATTGTCAGAAAAAGAGAGAGAAACATACATAGAAACATTGAATTTGACATGCAGGTGCATTCTTGGAGGGTTAAACTTAAAGAAACAGCATTACTGAGTGAGGAGAAAAAAACACGCTCTCTCTCAGTATGGCATTGGGCTGCCTTGTTTGCTAACCAACATGCCAGATGTCTCAGCATGGCGTTGTAGAGTTTTCTAATGGTGTCCTGTGATAATCCATCCCATGTAGCTTTTCCTTCCCCTGCAGATTTTGTGGTAGGGGTGGAGTGTTAATAGCGTGTCCAATAGCATCCCACACATTTTCAATCAGGGATAGGTCTGATGATGTCTTCAAGCCGAGCTCTTGAGACGGCAGCAGTATGTGGACGAGCGTTGTCCTGTTGGAGTAGCTCACTGGAGTGTGTGTTCAGGAAAGGCGGGGCCACTGGCTGCAGGACCTCATTATCATAACGTTGTGCTGTCAAAGTGAATGTATTGAAGACCAAAGGTGATCTGGCATCGTACGAAATTGCACCCCACACCATGACACCAGGCCTTCTGGACGTGTGACACATGACAACAAACCGCTCATCCTGGCGCTCGCTGAATGTCCGCAATCATGGCTGTTGGGCCACTCTGCTCATGTCGAACAATCTGTCGGTTCTCCTCTCCGTGGTTTGTGCAGGTCTCCCAGATTCTTCATGTCGTTGGTGCATGCCTTCTTCTATCCACTGCCACCAACAGCATGCTATAGTACTATCTGAACGACCAATATGGTGCACAATACGTCGATAAGACCATCCCGCTTCCCAGAGCCCTACGATGTGACCCCTCTCAAACTCTTCCAACTTGCTTTCGAACTCTTCTCCAAGGCAGACTTTGCTTGCAAAGGAACAATGGTTCGACCTTATATAGTCAGTCAGGTACGTCTGAGTATGTGCTGATGTGCTAGTATGGGCTAAAAATATAACACAAATGAAAATTCGGACTTACTTTGCTCTGCTTTAAGCTTTAGCTGAGCTATAGCCGCTTTTTTTGCATCTCCTGCAGGAAACTTTTCTTAAATAGGCGAATAGTGTCTTGTAAAATGTCTATCAATGTTCGACTTTTTACGAGTCTGAAATCAGCTTCTCATTCTCCAGCTTCTTGTTCAAAACCTTAAGTGGTGTAGCAGTTACATTCTGGCGTCTCAGGCACCATTTAAGGTGACTTCAGCTTTGTGACTTTTTGGTATTTGATAGACACTCATTGAAGATTAAACGTATCAGGAAACCAGCTGGAGTGATTATAAATGCAAATAAGTCCATTCATCTCCAAATTATCGATATTCATCTCAAATCATTCTCTTTTTGTTAGCTACTAGCTAAGTAAGATTTCTATGGTGACCTGCAGTCTGTGCGCTGATCTTCAGGGTTAAAGGGTCAATTAGCAGTTCTACATTAACTCCAATGTGCAAGGCCGCTTCATTTTCTTGCAAAGGAGGATTTATTATTATTTTTTACCTAAAATCTAGTTCTGCTGTGGAGCCGCAACAGGGCAGTAAAAGAGCTCCACATTGCGCACCCCAGGGTCAGACAGAGCCCAGGTCCACTACTTCTTGTTGCCAAAACAAATAGCATAACATTAACACCACAACAAACATGCCATCATCTTTAGGCTTTTTCTCCTCATCTTCTCTTTTTTCTTCTGTTATTTTTTTTCATGTCTTTTTGAGACATGATTAACAGCGCTTTTTCCCCTCACTCAAGAAGTTGTGACTAACAGAAGTTGTTAGGGGGCCCCCTGGTGGCTGCGGGCCATAAACAGCTGCTTATGTCGCTTGTGGTCAACATTAAGAGCTGGCAACTTTCATTCATAGTTTAGCGATGATCCAGCACAACGTTGTCCTTGAAACGGCAGTGTCGATCACAATTATGATTCTGATGAAAAATCAATAATGTCAACATTATTATGCTCTGTGGGTACACACGCTTCAGCTAACTGTTCTGATTACCAAGAGTAAAGTGCACAAAATAGAATTATAAAGTGCAAAAATAGAATTAAAAAGCTAAAAATTAACTGCTTGGCAAAATGAACATCACTATTTTATGGCCATTAAATATTACATTTTAAATATCATATATATGTGCAACGTACCGGTATAGATGATTTATGGCCCAGCAGTAGGTAATTCCAGCGCCTTCTGTACATGCTTAGCAAATAGCGTTCTATATAGTACTAGAAGGTTCTTTGACTTTTAACAACAGTGGAGCCCTTTTTGGTGTTGCGTAGAACCATTTCTTAAAAGGTTCTCTAAAGAGCCAAATGCAAAAGGTTCTCTGTCATAGCATTTAACCAGAGAAGAACCACTTAACCCTTGTGTGGCGTTGGGGTCTGTAGGACCCATTTTTAATGTTTACCAAAAGAAAAAATCATGCGATTTATTACTATATCAACCTCAGATTCTTGTCCTTTGCTCATTTTCTGTGAAGAACATATAAAATAACCCATTTTCAGTGTCTTCACTCTGTTCATTCCCTACACATTTATATTACACATGAGGTGTTGGGGGAACCCGCGGGGAATAAAAGTGTGGAGGTGCTGTGTCCTTCGCTCTGTTCTCCTCCTACATGGCTGTTAGTGTGTGTGCATCTGTGTGTGCATGTGTTTGTATATGTGTGTGTGTGTGTGAGTGTGAGGGTGGACAACATGGACAGGCTGCTAACAGGCTACAGCTGCTAAAGGAGAACGCTATGCTGGCCACTTGTGATATTTTAAACGTCTGATATTTTTACATAAGTTGTTACGGCTGTATTGATTTAAAAAACAATGATGCGGTGGATCCACCAGACCACTGAGTAACAAACACATCAACACCACACAAGCGTTAAGCATTCAAATGGTAGGTTGAGTTGTCATTGTTCTATGTATGGACATGTGCAAAAGTATGGGCACCCCTAAGCACAATCGCCATTCAAGTGCTGAATTTAACATAAACCATAAGAATGTATCCTTTATGTTTCTCACACTAACAGAAATGATAAATATGTATGATACATTTAATCAATTCATAATAATAATAGAAATTGTGCACTAACATTTGCGGAAAAATAAAATCCAATTTTTTTTTGTTTGTTTTCCTGCGTCATTTGAGGACAGCAACTGCCCTTTACGCTGTGTGAAAATGTCCTGATGGGTTGACCAGTGGCCAACAGAAATGCTTTAAAATCTCTTGGAATTAAATCTCTTGACATTAGCTTACATTAAAAGTGACCGTTATGGAGATAGTTGGGTTTATTAGGACAGAGATAAAAGGTAGAGGGTGTGTTAACTTATTTTCACTTACATCAAATGTGATTTGACTAGGGGAGTTCCAGCTTTTGGATATGACTCTATCATTATAGCCTTTACTAAAGAACCCATTTTTAAGGGTGTATCTAAACGTGGCTGTGCTGCGTCTGATTCAGCCCTGATGAAAACGTTTGGCCTTTTAGTTCTAATAAAGAGCACTTTTTCCTTGTGGGGACAAGAGAAATGTTTCCTCATCTGTAAAATGAATACGTTTTCCATCAGTGACATTTACTTCCTACGAAGAGCTTAATGCATCTCATTATGTTATTCTGTTTGTAGAATGCCATTCGTCAAATGTTGATAAATACTGAAGGAATAAGGAAAACCTATCGACTTCTGCCGGCAACATGGCGCTCGGAGGAAAGCTGATCATCACATTTCTCAAACAGAAAGTAGAGTGACTGAGCAAAGGTGAACATTCATGAAAAGCCTAGTCAGATATATAGAGAACCTGGAATACTGTAATACATCTTAAACACTGAGAGAGAGAGAAAGAGAGAGAGAGAGAGAGAGAGAGAGAGAGAGAGAGAGGGAGGGAGGGAGAGAGTGACAGAGAAAGAAAGGGAAAAAAGAGAGAGGGAGAGAGAGAGAGAGGGAGAGTGACAGAGAGAAAGAGAGGGAAAAAGAAAGGGAGAGAGGGAGAGAAAGAGAGGGAGAGAGGGGGAGAGGGAAAAAGAAAGAGAAAGCAAAAGAGAGAGGTACAGAAGTCCAGAAAGGCCATGAGGTAGTTTTTTTGATATATCAAGTTAATTATCTTGTTATCTCAAGATAACAAAATTGTAAACAAAATAACAAAATTGTTATCTTAAAATAAGTTACTTATCTTGTTATCTCAACATAACAAAAGTTGTTATCTTGAGATAACGAGTTATTTATCTTGTTATCTCAACATAACAAAAGAGGAGGAGAAGAGTGAGTGAGAGGAAGAGAAGGAGAGAGAGAGAGAGAAAGAAAGAAAAAGAGAGAGGGGAAGAGTGAGCGAGAGAAAGAAAGAGAAGGAGAGAGAGAGGGTGAGAGAAAGAAAGAGAAAGAAAGAGGGGAAGAGTGAATGAGAGAAAGAGAAAGAGTGAGGGAGAGAGAGAAAGAAAGAAATACTGTAATACATAAAGACAGAGAGAGGGAGAAGGAGAGGGAGGGAGAGATGGAGAGAGAGAAAGAGAGAGAGAGAGAGAGAGAGAGAGAGAGAGAGAACTAGAACAGCACAAAAACTTGATTTACACATCTACAATAGACACAATGCGTCTCATGATTAAATCTGATGTCAAGTCATTCAGAGTGGTTTGATGTGAAATGGTTCAGATGTCTTTACAGTGGTGCTGATAGGAACCAGGGGTCGCCATGACTACAACACTAATATAGCCATTTTAATTACTATCCAAAACCACCAGTGAACCTACACTGAGTTTATATGGAATATTAATGATGGTGAAACGGTGATAAAACTGATAAAAAATGTTTTCTTTGGGGACTATTTTGCCTCACGACACCCTTCATGTACTTCTCTGCTACAAATGGATTTTAAAAATATGTTTCAGGCCAAAACCGTCCCAAAACTAGTGTGAAATAATAACCTGGGCGTCAGGCAGCTTATTTGTAAAAATGTATTGTTTTAACTTTCTGTGAAGGAGCTTTTAGAGGCATTAAACTCCTCAGACGTCTGGTTCCTATCACCACCACTGTGAACAGTGAGTTTCTCTAAAATGGAGCATTTCAGATTAACTACTCTAAATGACTTTGCTTACATCTCAATGATTTAATCATACCGACATTTGAAAAATGGGAAAAAATCCACTTTAATATGTAGCTTTACTTTACATAGAATACAAATAGACACAGCTCATCCATTCAATCAAACAGAGCAGTTTCTGGACAGTTGGGATCCATAAGTCGCAGCTCTACACACGAGAAACAACCTACAACATCGTATTCATTATTGAGTAGAATAAATAATAAGATCAAATCAATAAATCCCAAACACTTGTCAGCGCCACCTGGTGGCCTGACCCATATATGATTTACAGCCATATAGGCACGTGTATCAGAAAAGGTCAGGCATATATTTCAAAATATCTCTAAATACTGTATATGCTGTGTATATATTTATGTATCAAATGTTGAACATATATGCATGATATATTTATCATATACATATGTCTGATACATGGTTAAGTACACTATATATGTCACCATGTCATCCATTTAATTATATATATTAACATGTAAGGCAACAATATATTCATTTATTTCATGTTTTACTGATTTTATTGTTCATGGTTTTAGTTAAATATCTGTGTTACAGATGTATGTTTTTTGTATGTTCATATGTGGCTGAAATATAAGCACTATATTAGAAAATAGCCAATTTCAAATAAGTTGGTATGTGTCCATATGTGGCAAATATAAGTTGGATATAAGAGAAATCCGTTTATGCTAATGTATGTATGTCATATATTGGCATTAATCAGAAATTCAAATGAGGAACAAACGTCGCCCTCTACTGTTCAAAAGGTGTTATCAATGGATACAAGCTAAACAACATAATTATAGCTGTGTTACCTCCAAATATTCAGCTATACTTTCCATTATATATGATCAAAACGTTAACTGTCGGTTAAAGACGGAAATGCAGCTTTTACGTTTGCTTTCCCATAACGGACTACAAAGTCTGACGCGCTGATGACGTAACTATCATACATCCGGCGTAGCGGCGACTGCTCCCAGCCATGGGATTTGTAGTTCAATTGTAGTTAATGTAGTTCATGGCTCAGCAAAATACTCGTGTGATATTGGATTCATTGTCGCTGTGCTTATGCGGTCGCAAACCGACTGTTTTACTAAAGGTCCAGCTTTAAGCCATTTTAATTCTCAGAACTTTCCAAAATGAAGTCAAAATGTTCTGAACGCGACCAGCAGATGGCGCCGCTCTGCCTCCCTGCAGTAAGAAGCGGTCCTGTTAATAAAATAATAATTTATCAAATATTTATTATAATTGTTAGTCTAAGACTTTAACCAAATATTATTATTATTTTGGTAATAATAATGCTTGCTATTGATTATTGTAATATGTTATGTATATTATGTATGTATAAATAAACAGTTTATATATACACACCGATCAGACATAACATTATGACCACCTCCTTGTTTCTACGCTCATTGTCCACTTTATCAGCTCCACTTACTATATAGGTGCACTTTGTAGTTCTACAGTTACAGACTGTAGTCCATCTGTTTCTCTGCATACTTTGTTAGCCTCCTTTTACCCTGTTCTTCAGTGGTCAGGACCCCCATGGACCCTCACAGAGCAGGTACTATTTGGGTGGTGGGTCATTCTCAGCACTGCAGTAACACTGATGTGGTGGTGGTGTGTTAGTGTGTGTTGCGCTGGTCTGAGTGGATCAGACACAGCAGAGCTGCTGGAGTTTTTAACACTGTGTCCACTCACTGTCCACTCTATTAGACACTCATACCTTGTCAGTCCACCTTGTAGATGTAAAGTCAGAGACGATAGCTCATCTGCTGCTGCACAGTTTGTGTTGGTCATCCTCTAGTCCTTCATCAGTGGTCACAGGACGCTGCCCACAGGACGCTGTTGGCTGGATATTTTTTGGTGGTGGACTATTCTCAGTCCAGCAGTGACACTGAGGTGTTTAAAAACTCCAGCAGCACTGCTGTGTCTGATCCACTCAGACCAGCACAACACACACTAACACACCACCGCCACATCAGTGTTACTGCAGTGTTGAGAATGATCCACCACCCAAATAGTACCTGCTCTGTGAGGGTCCATGGGGGTCCTGACCACTGAAGAACAGGGTAAAAGGGGGCTAACAAAGTATGCAGAGAAACAGATGGACTACAGTCTGTAACTGTAGAACTACAAAGTGCACCTATATAGTAAGTGGAGCTGATAAAATGGACAATGAGCGTAGAAACAAGGAGGTGGTCATAATGTTATGCCTGATTGGTGTATATACACATAGTTAACCATGGAAACATTTCCATGTACAGGAGAAGGAAAACTACATAAATTATTTTTAAAGATATACATAACCAAACTGAGTAATTAGTGAAACAAAATAAGTACAAAAATCTACTATAACAAGTTAAAAAATAATAATAATAACAGAAGAAAAGCCTTGCAGGGTGCTGTGGTGTGTGTACTGCGCATGCGCGCTGGTGCTGTAAGGACACGTGTGTGTTTCGTCTCCCGCTGACAGTCCGGTCCGCAGACATGGAGGAGAAGGTTGATTTGGACCTGGAGGATTTTTCCTCCGAGCCACTTTTTGACTCCTTGGTCAAAGAAATAATAGAGCAAGACCCGACATTCCTAATCGGGATTTTCGTCGCCATAGCAGCTGTTATAATAACAATAGGTAAGCATGCTAAGCTAAAGCTAACGTTAACGTGTATACGTGTTAGTCTGGTTAGCTTAGCAGGCTAACAGGTTCTCTGACAGGAGAGGAGCGCTTAGCCAGTTCACTTATTCTGCTGTTTTCTTTATTCGAGTCTAAAGTTGGCTTTTTTATTCGCCAACCTCTTTCGGTTCCACCTTAAATTGTGCATTAGCAGCAAGTAACTGCTGCACCATTTAAGGCGGAACGCAAAATTCGGAGGAAGCCAACTTCATCCTCTGAAGGTCTGACCTGTTAACCTACTATCAGGAAGCCCCTAAGGTTTCATGGTGATTATTCTTTAAATAAGGTGTGGCGACGAATTAATGTATTGAGACAATGACTTAATATATCAAGGCCACGAGTTATGAAAAACTTAACTTGTCGGAACAATATAATAAGTCGTGGCCTCAATATAGTAATTTGTTATCCCAGTATATTAATTTGTGGCCTCAATATATTCATTTGGGGCCACGCCTTTTAAAAAATATAATCATCGTGTCGCCTTAGAGGCTCTGTAGTTTCATCTCCTTGAGAAGCCAGTTTCATCCTTGTCACCTTTTTGCCAAGTCACACCTGTTTTATTATGGAGTCCCTAAAGTGACGGTGATTATTCTTTAATATAATGAATATATTGAGGCAACAAATTACGAAACTGGGGCCACAGATTACTGGAGGGCCGGTGTCCAGCACAGTTTGGAGGTTTTCCTACTCAAACACACCCACTAAACCTGCCAATTAGCAGAGAAGTGTAATCAGGTGTGTTTGAGCAGGTAAATCACCAAACTGTGCTGGACACCCTCCAGGACTGGAGTTGTGCACCCCTGCCATAAGTTATGAGAAACTTAACTTGTGGACCTTGTATTTTAACTTGTGGCCTGAGTATAGTAACTTGTGGCCCCTGTATTTTAACTTGTGGCCTCAGTATAGTAACTTGTGGCCCCTGCATTTTAATTTGTGGCCTCAGTATAGTAACTTGTGGCCCCTGCATTTTAATTTGTGGCCTCAGTATAGTAATTTGTGGCCTGAGTATAGTAACTTGTGGCCCCTGTATTTTAACTTGTGGCCCCTGCATTTTAATTTGTGGCCTCAGTATAGTAACTTGTGGCCCCTGCATTTTAACTTGTGGCCTGAGTATAGTAACTTGTGGCCCCTGTATTTTAACTTGTGGCCTCAGTATAGTAACTTGTGGCCCCTGCATTTTAATTTGTGGCCTCAGTATAGTAACTTGTGGCCCCTGCATTTTAATTTGTGGCCTCAGTATAGTAACTTGTGGCCCCTGTATTTTAATTTGTGGCCTGAGTATAGTAACTTGTGGCCCCTGTATTTTAACTTGTGGCCCCTGCATTTTAATTTGTGGCCTCAGTATAGTAACTTGTGGCCCCTGCATTTTAACTTGTGGCCTGAGTATAGTAACTTGTGGCCCCTGTATTGTAACCTATGGCCTGAGTATAGTAACCTGTGGCCCCTGTATTTTCATTTGTGGCCTCAGTATAGTAACTTGTGGCCTTAGTATTTTAACTTGTGGCCTCAGTATAGTAACTTGTGGCCCCTGCACTTTAATTTGTGGCCTCAGTATAGTAACTTGTGGCCCCAGTATTTTAATTTGTGGCCTCAATATAGTAATCTGTGGCCAGGCCTTATTAAAACATAATTGCCATTTCACCTTAGAGGCTCTGTAGTTTTACGTCCTTGATAGTTGAATAACGTGGCAAATAAAAATAACCTTTTAAAGCAGCCAGTGTTTGTCGAATAATCAGCTGCTGTGTCTCTACATTTTAGTGTTTTTTAAGTTTTTCATCGGCACCCAAACAAAAAGAAGTAGCATTCTACTGGTGGGTTTGTGTGATGCAGGCAAAACTCTTCTCTTCAGTCGGGTAAGTTGTTTCTCCACTAGTTTTTATATAAAAAAAAATAAAAAAATAAAAATAATAAAACAGGTTTACAGAAGGGCTGAACTGTGTTGGTTTCTCTCTCTCAGCTGCTGACAGGAAGATTCACAAGGACCCAGACGTCCATCAGTGAGAGCAGTGCATCCTACAGGGCAAAAAGTGAGAGGGTAAGAAAATAAGAGTGGAATTACGCTGATTACTGAAGTTCAGGCTAAACACATCTGTTTCTTCATTAGTATCTTGAGTACAAGTTACAAGGAAGTACCACTGATTTTTACATATATATATATATGGTTTTATATATATATATATATATATATATATATATATATATATATATATATATATGGTTAAGATGTAAAAAGAGTCATTCAGAGTGGTTTGGTGTGAAATGCTCTGTTCTAGAGAAATTTACTGAGTCAGAATTGTTTAGAGTGGGGGTGATAGGAACCAGATGTCTGAAGAGTTTAATGCCACCATAAGCTCCCTCACAGAAAATTATTACACTAAATGGATTTGATTATGCGGCTAGATGACTGAGACATTGTTGTACAGTAGTTTTAAGAAGCTTTTGGCCTAAAATATATTTAACAGTTATTTTTTACATTTAAACCATCAGTGGCAGAGGGATGCATGATGGTGTTGTAAGGCAAAACAGTACCCAAACAAGACGTCTTTTACCTTTGACAACATTACATATAAGAACCTGTTTCTATCACCACCAATGTAAAGAAGTCTTTGTCTGTAACTTTCTTTGCAATAAGCCATTTTCACATCAAAGTTCATTTACATCTCAAAGATTGAATTGTACAAAGATTTTGAAAAATTTGTAGAATTCTCCATTTTCATCCATCAGTGTTTTCTCACTACAGTATGCACTTGTATCATACAATCCTTGGGAAACTCTTCAATTCAGAAAAACTACTTGGTACATCCAGCATCTTTCAGCATAGGAAATTAAAAAGCTAAAGCCATGAAGCAAGAAAACTTACACCAAAATAGAATAAAAATAGATGATTTAAAAATAATTAATATATTAAAGAAACACAGTAAGAGAGCAGATCACAATCACAAGCCCCACATCGTGCAAAACCGGATTTTCCTCACTTTTTTTAAATAAGAGTTTATTGTAGTACGTAAACATTGTTAAAGTTTCAAAACATACTATACCGTGCATATATTTATTTATAGAAACAGTCTGTTTTGATTTCACCACGTCTGTGATGTCACAAAAACCATCACGTTCACATATATCCACCTATTCAGCCTACAGCAGTTTAGCCCCGCCCATTCACACTGAAGTTATAAAGCATGTTTTAGCCCAGACTGCTTTTTTAATGAGGTACAGTACAAGGCAGCCAATCAGAACCAAGGTCATTTACATATCAGTCTTAAAAGTAACTAAAAAAACCTGTTTGATTGAAGGGAGTAAAGAGAGGCTGGAAAATTAAATAAGAGGCTTGAGTATCAACAAAGCAGTTGTGGAGCTGAACCAACACAGCAGATTGAAGTTAAACCCTAAAAAGGAATTAGGAGCTAAATGTTAATGAATACAATGAAACTGAAAAAGTATTTACAGAAAATAAGAGATCTGTTGGTTTTTTATTAAATTAATGGAACTGAGTAAGTTTAACTAACCTCTGCCTCTCCTGATGTGCAGGGAACCACCTGGACTCTTGTTGACCTTCCTGGTCATGAAAGTCTGAGACCTCAGTTTGTGGAGAAGTTCAAGGCGTCTGCCAGGTGAGACGGTTACCCTGAAGGTTTGAAGTCCGAGCACGCTGGAGTGTAATCAGTGGTAGCTTCAAATATCCCTAGCTTCAGTGTAGTTTCACTGTGGAATTGAATAGTGATTACAATTGGTCACTACATCTCAATCAGAAATGTAGCTGACCCTGAGTGGCCAGTTAGTAGTTAAGTCAGATACACTTGTCGTATAGGTGCCACTGTTAACGAGTAGCTCATCTGCTGTTGTGCAGTGAATCAGTCCTCCTCTACCCTCCTCTGACCTGAGTAGCCTGCCGCTTTATTACGTGTCTATACATATTTGCAGTTTGAAGGAGTGGGAGCCACAGAGTGCTGCTGGCTTCAAATGTGACTCTGTTTGCAGGGCATGATGAGAAAATTAGCCTGAAGGTTTTTTGCGCATGTCACAAGAAGCCTGTTTAAACCTGCTTAATAACCAACCGGCATAGCTGTCCAGTCTCACAGATAGACTAGGTTAGATAAGAACTGCTGGTTTCCTGTAAGAATGTTTTCACACTCGGACCCAGGACTGCTTGTTCTGAAAGGAAAGGCGCTGTGCACCCAAAAAGTGCTGTTCTTCATCGCTTGAGTGTTTGTTTCCAAGGAAAATAATAAAAAGCACCAACAGATGAAGCTAGTGCCGACCATCTCGCAAACCTGCATGTGGAAAAGTGACTTATGGAATTGCGTGATCGATCCACGCTTTAGATGGAATTCTTGTGTTTGAAGGCAAACCAGCAATAATGAGCCCCTCCCCGAAACGAGCCCAGAATAGACCACTGTAGTCGTGTCGTCATTTTGTAGATGGCGCCATGCTCTTATGCCCATATTAGGAACTCCAGGTCTAAGCCCAATTTCTCTATGGCCAGAATGAATAGGGTTTTTTTGAAAAATTGTCTTTATCACACCCTGTGTTAAATAAAAATGTTCAGAACCCGATACGTTTGACCTGTGAATATTCTTCTCTCGAATATCTCTGGATCCTCTGACTACAGAATGACGCATGACCACAGTGGTCTATTTCTTCTGGGTGCAGATTCACGTATTCCAGACCATCTTTTGTCTTTGTTTATGGTCTCATTTCGCTCTCCAGTGGCATCCCAGAAACTGTCAATACTGAGTTTGGATGCGTGTTTGCAGTGCACTGCCTAGTGTTACTAGCAAATTAGAGGCAAGTGTGCTGATTTTGCGTGTTGGCATTTACTGTTTAAACAGCCGCTCTTCATTGAGTAGCACTGACAGCAAATGAGCGGGCCAGACTAATAAGATCTGCTAGTACTGCTCATACATCAGACATACTTTGTGTGAGGGCTTGGACTATGAAGAAACAGTCTGATTGCTGAATTAAACATCCTGGCTGACTGATGCGAGGAGTAAACAATGTTCGTTTTTTAGTTTATTTCGAATCAGTTGGTTACTGTAGGACCAGGCAGTGGACCATTTACATTATAGCAGTGATGCCAGTTGTGTTGTATTGTGTTAGTACAGTGGTCTCTTTTACATGCTTGAACAGGTTCTTTCCATTTTGATGATGTATGTATAACTCACGGTTGTTATCCTCACGTGTCTAGAGCGCTCATTTTTGTAGTGGACAGTGCAGTCTTCCAGAAAGAGGTGAAGGATGTAGCTGAGTTTCTCTACTCTCTGCTGACGGACGGTGTGGTGATCAAGAATGCCCCGTCACTGCTGATTGCATGCAACAAACAAGGTATGACCCCACTGTTGCACTCACAGAAAGCACAACACTTATATATAACACTTATCATTGTCCATTTTATCAGCTCCACTTACTATATAGGTGCACTTTGTAGTTCTACAATTACAGACTGTAGTCCATCTGTCTCTCTGCATACTTTGTTAGCCCCCTTTTACCCTGTTCTTCAGTGGTCAGGACCCCCATGGACCCTCACAGAGCAGGTACTATTTGTGTGGTGGATCATTCTCAGCACTGCAGTAACACTGATGTAGTGGTGGTGTGTTAGTGTGTGTTGCGCTGGTACGAGTGGATCAGACACCAGAGCTGCTGGAGTTTTTAAACACTGTGTCCACTCTCTGTCCACTCTATTAGACACTCCTACCTTGTAGATTTAAAGTCAGAGACGATAGCTCATCTGCTGCTGCACAGTTTGTGTTGGTCATCCTCTAGTCCTTCATCAGTGGTCACAGGACGCTGCCCACAGGACGCTGTTGGCTGGATATTTTTGGTTGGTGGACTGTTCTTAGTCCAGCAGTGACACTGAGGTGTTTAAAAACTCCAGCAGCACTGCTGTGTCTGATCCTACAAAGTGCACCTATATAGTAAGTGGAGCTGATAAAATGGACAATGAGCGTAGAAACAAGGAGGTGGTCATAATGTTATGCCTGATCGGTGTGTATATATGTATGAAGTGTTGTGCTTTCACTGTGTTTTCATATATATGCTTCATTTGTGCAGCATTGATGGTACAAGTTTGGAGATTATTTTGTGAATGGAAGGCCATTACTGTGGGTCAGATGTTTAGGAATTCAGGGGGCTCAATGAACCTTATAAACTACAGATTGTCCTCTCAAAGTTGCATAAACAAGTTTACATTATACTGATTTGAAAATGATGGTTTCTCTCTATTGTAGATATTACCATGGCAAAGTCGGCCAAACTGATTCAGCAGCAGCTGGAAAAGGAGCTGTGAGTGTCCACTTTTCAAAACACTTCCACTTGCATTACTAATAAACATAATGACCGTAGCATCCAACTGATTGACTGCAGCCAAATTTGAAGAAATTTGAAGAAATTGTTTTATTTTAGTGGTGTGCATTAATTAAAAAAAACAAATTAATCACAATAATAGGTTGTGATTAATCATGATTAATCGTGAAGTTTAAATAATATTTACTTGTATTTTTAGGGGGAGATAAAACAAATAAAAGGATTCATGAATTGTGTGGCAGTGAAAAGGCGTGGCTAAATTGTGCTTCTGATGTGCCAGCATTGCCTTCAGTGTATCTTTGTTACGTTGGACCCGGTTTATCCTTTCAAGAGTTGAATTCCAGCGCGTGGGTACATCCTGGACGGGTGTCTCCTCTTCCTGACCATGAGAGGCTGAACTTTCAGCTTGTCCGACGGTCCGAAGTGCTTTTACGGCACTTGGTTAAAGCATCGACAAACCCGCTGTCATGGAGAGTCACTGTGATGACCCTCTGTATAATGGGGGGTATATATGCTTGAACGGTAGCTTTGTTGCTGCTGCGATCATATTGCGAGTGCTATCTGTTCCCATAGTGGTGACCTGTAGTCGTCCCGTTCCAGAGTGAACTTTAGTTTTATCTAAACTAAATCTGGAAGCTTTTTAAAACGAAACTCATTCGTCATTCAGCACACCAGGGGACGTTTCCTTAGTCATCGTGTTTGTTTGTTTGCACCTTTCAGTAAATTCACGCGGGAATTATGGGAGGAAGTTGGGGTCAAACTTGGTAATATAATTCATTTGCTTAAAGGTTTTAAGATGAATCACGAGCGTTAATGCGTTAACGTTGACAGCCCTATTTTATTTATATATTATGTTTTATGATGGATAATATACTGTAGTCATATTTTGGGTAATTTTCTTGATAAATTATCTGCCTTAAGATTTGATCCCAGATATAAGCCATTCAAAATGCAAGGTTACTAGAACGTCATTCTTAATGTTGTACAGCTTTGTCAGTCATTTTGAAATCATGTACATGTTTTTGGGCTCCTGACATCTCTTAATTTTTTATAGCTTTCCTACAAATTAGTTGAAGATTAGTAGTTGAAGACTAGTAGCTTCAAAAGAGCCATTTTATATATATAAAATGGGGTTTAAACTATGTTTACTTTATTCTTGTTTGAAAAAAATGGCACAGAATGCTGCAGTGGGAACACAATGTATAGTTTCTGTTTAGAAAGAATCAAAATGAAAAATGTTTCTAATATCTGATTCTGTAAAAATGATCCAGAATCATATATTGACCACTTTTCAAATGAGCTGGTTTTGATGTTTATCACATTTGGTTCCAGTCCAAGTCCCTGTTAACTTTCGTACATTCTCCAGCTCAGCATATTTGTAGAGAACTGTTCTTTTAAGGTGCTGATCCTCATTTGTCTTCACAGGAACACTCTGAGGGTGACTCGCTCTGCGGCCCTCAGCTCTCAGGACGGCTCCATCGGGGCTGCGGTGCACCTGGGGAAAAAGGGGAAGGACTTTGAGTTCTCCCAGCTGCCCATGAAGGTGAAGTTTGTGGAGTGCAGCGCCCGCGGCAGCAAGGGGGAAGAGGGGGACGCTGATGTCGAGGCTTTGGAGATGAGTCTGGCCAAGCTGTGAGGGACTGTTTGTTCCTGTTTCATCCCATTCAACAACTCCCTCTTAATGCCTCCGTTTGCATTAAAATTCTTTCCTTGCTTTCTAGTCAGTATTGCTTTTTCATTTTAAAACTTTAGGAGTATGAATGCTTTCTTCCGTTCACACAGGGACAAAGAAACTGACAGTCCATTTGCTCCAAGTTTACTGCAAGATTGATATCCAGGGTATTGGCAAGAGTCCAAGTCTTTGGACTGCTTTTGAGCTCCCCTGTCAGATTATGAACTGTTATTTATTTTTGTGTGCAGATGATGATGCTGGTTGAGGTACAAGACGTTTGTTACATTCATTTGTTTTATCCTGGTCTGCTTTGTGCCTTAGGTCTGAGAGCCAGATGACTGTAGTCTTGGTTGTGTATCAGCTTTAAACAGCCTGTAAATAAATGACTGTTTTGAGATTGCTGCCTCATTAAATTTGTTCAGGGTTTTGCACTGATTTTTCTGGGTTTAATTACATCATAGCCAGCTCTGTCTCTGTCTTCAAAATAGCAAGTTTCTTTTTTCTTGCTGACATTAAAGGGGAACTCCACCGATTTTTCAAAATTTCTGCTTAATTAACTGGTTAATGTGTCAGCAAAATCATTGAGTAGTTTGGTGTAAAATGCTATATTCCAGAGAAACTTACCGAGTCAAAATTGTTCACAGTGGTGGTGATAGGAAACCAGATGACCACCTCTAAAAGCTCCCTCACTGAAAGTTATTACATAGAACGGTTATGAGTGCACTGCCCGATGCCTGAGACATTTCTTTGCAGTAGTTTTGTGACAAAATGTTTGGTCTTCAAAAGGTATTTTACTAATTTATTTTAATCAATTTATGGTGGGGATGATACAAGAAGGGTGTAAGGCAACACAGTCCCCTAAAGAAAAGTTATTAAGCTCATTTTTTTCAGATTGACCACTGTTTTACCATCAACAGTTCGTAAATATATAAAAACCCAAAAATCAACATGGTGATTCTGGATAGTAAATAAACTGGCTTTATTTGCAGTGTAGACATCAGGACGTCTGGTTCCTAACCCCCCACTGTAAAGAAATGTAAGTCAGTATGTTTGTCTACAAATGAACCATTTCACATCAAACAAATCTTAAAGACTGAAAGAAAAATCAGTGGAATTCACCTTTTTAAACATGAAGCAGTGTTTGGGTCACTGTTGGTCTGTCAGTTGTTTACACTGTTTGTCAGAAAGACCAGATTACACACCTTTACTCCAGCATTACTGTAAAACACTTCTGTTAGTAAATAAAGGGGAAATAACTGCACAGCGAACATCCAAGTATGACTACTAGTATGACTATAAAATAATTCAGTGATTTACTGTGCAGTCACACAAATTAGTTTGTCCATTTACTGTCTATAAATTCAGTAATTTTGAAGCGCTAAAGCATTAAAGGCAAACTCTTCCTTTCAGTGTGTGTTCATTAGAGCACAGAAATGACCGCAGTTTAGATGAAACACAGCCTTGGTGACCTCAAGTTTTAATTATATCAGAAGACCGTCTAGACATGCACAGCAGACGCACGCAAACAACTAAAAAAGAAACAAATCAATAGATGGAAACAGCTCTGTTAGGTAAGGGTGGGTGATATGGCAAGATAACATCGGGATACTTGCCATTTTACAATACATGATATGTATCCAAGGTTTGTTATTGCCATATATGCCAATATTTTTTTTTAACTATTTAAGAAATCAAATGATGAGTATGAGTAAATGTAATAGCATAATGCACTGAGATCCTGAAACCACTTGTTACTATGCAACAGGTGTTTACAGGCTCTCTATCACTGGACTAGTTTTTTTTAAATTGCATTTGTTCAGTGGTCTGGAACAGCAGTTCTCAAACTGGAGGCCATGGAAAAATACCAGAAGTTGAATCTCTGCTTAGTAAGTTTTAATTTGGTCAAAATGGTTGTAGAAAGTGGTACTTATGTAATAATGGTAGCAATTATTAAAGGGGATCATTCAGGGCACTGAAATGAAGAATGTTGAACAGAAAACATTTCAGATTTACCCTCATTAACGTTACATATCAAACTCAGATCTGCAGGTTCACTGTTCATCAATAGATAAAATGGCTGTACCCCTGGTTCCTCTCACCACCACTGCAGAGAACTCAGTCAGTAAGTATCTCTACGAGTCGTTTCGCATCAAACCACGCTGAAGGACACTGTTTACACCGCAACCACCGAAATATGCAGTTCTTTGAAAAGTCAGTGGACAGTGGGGATGGGGTGGGGGTTGTAGTGGCACCAACTACCCACAAAAGGGGACTTACATTAACAAAGTGTCTGAGAGCTGCTATTCTGTCTAGATGATGCCTCTGAAATATCCAGAATGTGTACTGTAATTAATTTCAGCTGATTTCTGTTTTCTGCATTTTTTTTTAACCAGAAACTCATATTGTGAGGAATAAACACTTCAAACACACTAGCATATTTATAGTTTCCATGAGCCAAAATCACGATATAAATAACATTATTTGCACATTAATAGCCATAATATAGAGAGGAATTCATGCCAAACAGTGGAGAAACATGAAATGCAGTTCACACACGACGTTACTTTCCCAGTGTCATGCAGAATACATGCCAAATTAAAAACAAACCTCTATTACACTGTTTTCAAGTCGCTTGACCTGTTTACTGGAAAAACTATACACGAGGATTTGCATTTTAAAAATAAAATGCTGAATTCATGTCAGAATTGAATACAATCCACCTTGAAATGTAATAAATGCACAGCTTCATTGTTTTCCACTGTGCAGAACTTCAAACAATGTTTAATTGATGGAATTGATCTTTTACTTCTTTTTTGGTTTTCTCCATGTTATTGTTGCATGCATGTCATGTGTGCATTGCATTTCACTGTTTTGGTTGCATTTCAATGAGGCAAATACATCTGAAGTACCAAAAAAAATATGACGTGAAAACAGCGTAAATAAGTTTGGCTTCATTTTGACACGACAAGTCACATGGGCTGCATTTCACTGTTATGACTGCATTACAAAAAATCTCTTACGTTTTCTTGTGCGAAATAATCAGTCTGATCCTCCATTTGTCAAAAACTTCTCACAACACAGAATGTTTAGCCAGCACTGGCAGCAACCACTGAAAACTCCAGCAGCACTGCTGTGTCTGATCCACTCAGACCAGCGCAACACACACTACCACCCACCACCACATCAGTGTTACTGCAGTGCTGAGAATGATCCACCACTCAAATAGTACCTGCTCTGTGAGGGTCCATGGGGGGTCCTGACCACTGAAGAACAGGGTAAAAGGGGTCTAACAAAGTATGCAGAGAAACAGATGGACTACAGTCTGTAACTGTAGAACTACAAAGTGCACCTATATAGTAAGTGGAGCTGATAAAATGGACAATGAGCGTAGAAACAAGGAGGTGGTCATCATGTTGTGCCTGATTGGTGTATATACTGCATACTGCGGTAATATTTGGAGACTGTTTGAAGTGGATAGCTCCCAAACCCTCATGCATCCCTAATACTAATATTATTTGACATATTGCCCACCCCTACAGTCAGGCCACTTCAGTCCAATGCAGTCACATATTTTTCCCCAGACACACTCAGCACCCTCAGCTTATTCATAACAGAAATAAATTAAGCTAAACAGTTCTGTAGGTTCTCAAACTGACAGCTGAGTGGTGCTATAGTCCAGCCAGAGAGTAGACAGATAAACTGGAGCTCTGGTCTGCCACTAGCAGACTAGGCTGACCCTTTAGCATAGCCGGACACACCCAGTTCACCTTCTCCTCATGAATGAACTTCAGTTTGGGTCCAGTCTTTGTGCTTTTCTCCTGATTTGGATCTGCACTGCTGGCCTCCTCTGAAAGGTCCTCCTCCTCCTTCCTGTCAGTCTTTTCTCCGTCTACCTTGGCATCTCCGTGGCTCTGAGACTTAGCCTTGGCTTTGCCTTTGGGCTTCCTGCGGTGAGCAGTTGCTTTGACCTTTGACCCCTGACCCTTCCCGTCCCCGGCCACCAGGGGGTTCTCGCTCAGATCCCACAGCGACACCACTCCGTCATTACCCCCGGTGGCCAGCCAATACGGGTGGGGCATAAAGTTGAGGAAGTGGGCCTGGGACACCCCCTGGCTGTGAGCCTTTATCGCCCCCTGCTGTTCATGCCTGGACCCCGAGCCCACACGCGTGAGGTGCACGCGGCCATCCTCAGCAGCACACGCAAGCACATTCCCGCAGGATGCCACGGTGATGCAGTGGGCCAGCGGGGGGTTAAAGAGCTGACCTGCCTTCTGCTGGTGCCCGTCCTCCTCCTCGGCCGTCTCCTGCAGACTGTAGGTCCACACCGGCCGAGCTTTCTGCAGGTTCCACAGCATCACCTGAAGGAAAAGAGGGACACAGCGTGAGCAAATGAAGGCTGATTTATACTTATGCACTGAGTCGCAGAGAAAATGCTGATTGGCTGTCTGGTAGCATTGGGGGGTGGTGCAAGACTCAATAATACTAGACCCACACCAAAACTAGTGCAAAATCAAATGAAGCAGTTCTGCTTTGACTGGTAAAAGAGGTCCTACGAACATTTTTCAGACTCATCTTCCCAATATTACAAAAACAGTGAATTGATTATTAGAGAGAGAAGAAAACGTCCCTTTTCGCTTTCTGTACATTCTGGTTCAGACGCTGCCCTCTAGTGCCCACGTTCATGTTGCGTGCAAGTATGTTGGCAGACACCTCTGTGAACATCTGCGCACCAAGTTCACAGATACACAGATGAAGAAATATAATTCAACCCTAAAACTCAGCACAAATACAAAAGCAATTGTAATATTTTAGGATTTTACAATTAAATAAATTGCCAGATGCAACTAATTTTCACTGTAGTTTACACTGTCGCACGTTAGTGAACAAAAGCCTAAAGACTGGCCTGCATTGTTTTGACCAAAACTGTTCATGTCTGTTCTCTAGTTTGAATGCCTTGATTTATCAAAATTCCTCCCAAGATCATCTGTGATTCTAAATGGATGCTAAAAACACAAATAAACCATTCAGTAACTGGTCAGAGGTCTCATTTTCATACCACACTTCAGTGAAGATCGCAGTAAGGAACAATTTGAGCATCACCCAAAGAACATGGCTGTCCTTTTTATCATATGCCTTGGAAAAATAGGACAGCGCAGTATAACATGTTGTACAAACTCTGCTTATCATTATCTTTCGTACAAAGACACTAAATATGAGCAAGCCTTTACTACTTTATGGCCACTAGAGGTCAGCATTGTTTTTCTTTATTTCCACAGCCAAACCTCCATTGTATCTCTGCTTATGTCACTGAAGTTCAAATAACAGTCTATGATTTCCAGATAATTTTAATATATTTAACATGTACATGCAGAACTTGAAGCACAGCCAGTCCATAAATAAGTGCACTAGACAATGTTGCTGTTTTGGCTCTGTACTTTAGCACAGATATGAAAGCATCTGATGGAAACCTGCAGGAATAAATAGGCAAACAGAACCAGAAGTGGCTAAAGAAACATCTGCACTGACGTTATTTGGACAGATTGATTTGGGTTTATTCACAGCTTCTTCACTGGAAAGTGGAAGAGCTCTCCGCATATAAACAGCCTCAAGTATTAGTTGTGTGTGTGTGTAGCGCTTCAGAATAGAAGTACCAGAGTCCTCTTGTTCTTACTGTCCACAGATGTGGGTGCAGTAAGATGGGAAATGAAAAACCTGATCCAAGCACTGTGACAGCTATGGGCTTCTCTGTGTCTCACTGAGCCTGAGAGATAAAATAGGGTCATTCAATACCAACTCACTTCATGTCATGGATTTTAAGAAAATTTTAATAATAATTAAAAATAAAAAAACTTGTTAAATTCAGAGGACCCTGCAAAATCCTATAGCTCTACTCCAAGTACTTTTGTAGTTATAAAATTTTGAAGTTTAGCCCTTTTTCATAATGTTCCCGACTCTTTGTTTGTTTGTGCACTCCAAGCCTCACCAACTGCTTACTTTACGATGGATCGGGCTGAAATTTGTACTGAACATATAAGAAACCCTAAGGATAATTTTCACCATGTGTTCAAAGTAATCAAATTATATAAATACACTTTTTTTCCACCCGAATGATGAATATTTTCATTTTCAAAACTGAATATCTTTCAACCAGCTTCTGATTCAGTGTAGTATTAATATACTGCCATCACATCTTAGAGTTATTATTTCAGTGCTGAAAACCCACTTTAAGATATTCGGACTGTATATTTTCCCAAGAAGGATTATTTAAACTTTTGTACAGGAAGCTGTTAATATTCATTGTAGATATATAAAAATGTTAAGATGTTATATTACTCCATCATTTAATAATTATTATGTCATTTTCACCAGCATTTCTTAGTGACTTTAGTCCTGTCTGAACGCACCATGTCAGTCATTTTTAGTCATCCTCACCCCTCCCACCCTCTTAAAATGAGCTGTAGAAATAAGCTCAGACTGTTTTAATCCCAAGCAAATAGACATATCTGTAAAAACGCTGTGATATACTGTGAAAACGGAGAATAAAAGCACTTGAAGAAGCGTTTCCTTGTGTTCTCTGTGGCTAAAACCAAGCTGACATGTAACGTTACTATCCTATCTCATGTGTACGACTCGAAAAATGGCTCAAAAATGTTTGATTTTATGTGGTGATGTTGACTGCTGGCTGTTGATTCCCAAGCTAATGGTGATGCTAATGATGCACAGCATTCACTGACTCTTATATGCTCTTATATCGTTCCTGTAGCACAAGCCGTAAAATAATAACGAAGATGTGTTCGACTTTGGCTGGTGTATCGTGAAGCATATTTCTGGCCCAGCATCAGCAACCTGAGTGGTTACACTCAAACTGATAACCAATGACAAAGAAGCAGATCAAAGTGAGGTTTATTATTATTGTTGACTGTGATGACGCTAATCAAAAGCCCACTGAGTGGACTGAGGTTAGGCTATTTCAGATGAGGCACTAAACTAAAGCGAAATCTTGAGACCAAACATGTACTCTTGTGGAGTAGAGTAGAGTAATAGAGGCCGCGAGAGCCCGGGGGATGGGAGGCTGGCACAAGCATTTATAAACATTTATGTAGGGTTACGTATGTGGTCATGACAAGCTTATGTAGGCTTCATGTAGCCCTATGAACACTACCCTACAAAAAAGTGTTACCATGTTTCTGTGACTGAACTGGATCCTTTTCAGGCTCTGATTCTCAGGTTTTTTAGTGTCAGCACTTACAAAAAGAAAAGAAAGGAAGATTTTATTTTTCCGGTGGACCGCTATGTAGGTATAAACAGATGTGATTTGAGGTGGAACAGGTTGAAAACCCCTGGGTTAAATAAAATAAGGGTTAAATTAAATCTTTTAACATGTTTTCTACATTTTTTCAGTCAAGGCAGTGCATGAATCCCATCTCTGTCATTTATACTGAGATTTATCATCCCGTGCGAATCGGTCATAAACAATACAGCTTCCTGTGGTAAACTGGCATTACCCCACCTCCTCACAGAAAAAAACCCCAAACCACCTCCTCATGTCCTGCGGTGAACTGGCATTACCCCACCTCCTCACGTGAAACTCCCGCCCGAAATGGGCTTCATTGTTAAGATCATCTTTGTTTGTGTTTACTGTGATGCTCACCATTTAAAAATCCTCTTTATGGATTTGTGAGGCCTTTCGGAAAACCCAGCCTAGAGCATTAGCAAATGCACACTGTTGCTGTAGGACGGGGGGATGGTGGGTGTGGTGGGGTGAGGGACAAAAAAACCTTCTATCTTAATTTTGTTATTTTGTTCCCCACCTTTAATTTTTACGTAATTTGAAAATACCAGCTGCCCATGACATTATGTAAACCTTTCACGAAGAATGGAGTGACAGAAATGGTCCAAAATTACTGGGAAAAAAGTTTAATATTAACTTCTATTACAAGTTGAGAAAGTTTTGTCTTCCTCCTGTAAAGTTACCGTTTTGGAGATACGAGGTTTCGTCTTAGCAGCGATGCTGAAAGATACAGGAAAATATATTCATTTGTCATCTACTCTCACCTGCATGTCCAGCCCCGCAGACACGAGGCTCTGTGGTCTCTGTGGCCGAAAGGCTACTGACGAGCAGATATTGGTGTGCTTCCGCAGCGTCCGGCAGACCTTGCTCGTCTGCAGGTCCACCACCCTCACAGCCCCGGAGTCGTCAGCCAGGGCCAGCGAGGTGCCCGTCTCATTTACTGACAATGAATTAATCTCATCCTCTCCAACATTCTGCAGCTCTTCTATCGGCCCTGTGAGTTTGCGAGGGTCCAGCACACTGACCGTCTCCCCATGAGAAGCATACAGCAGCCCCGGGGCCGTCGGGGAGAAAGCTGTGCATGTGATGTCCTCCTGACCGCTAAGGTGCAGCTGGGCCAGAGGCACCCCTTCCTGGGTCCACACAGTCACTTCACCACCTTCAGCCCCGGAAGCAAGCAAACCTTCCGCTCCCCCTGCAGCCCCAACACAGAGCACAGAGGCGCAGTGGCCCCCAGCCCACCTCTGGGCCATGCTGATTACCAGGGCTCACTCGCCGATGCCGGGACGAAGATGTGAGCCGCACCTATGAGGAGGAAAATGATTTGAGCAAAAGGGTGAGATGGTACCACTATCTTAGACCACGTTCTAGATCTGAGAAAGGTCACTGATTTCATAATACGATTTACAGTATTACAGTACAATAATACTGTACTGTACAGTATTACAGTACAGTAATACTGTAAATCGTATTATTACAGTACAGTATTACAGTAGTTACAAATAAAATCCGTCCCCAAAATTTTCTTCATAGTTCAACTGTTGAGATGTAAAGAAAGTCATTCAATGTGTGAAATGGTTAATTCGTAGAGAAATTAAGGTCAGATTTCTTTACAGTGGTGGTGAGAGGAACCAGGGGTCCCGGTGTAATACCAATACAGCCATTTTATTTACTGTCTAACACCACCAGTGAACCTACATGTGTCTTCTGAGTTTTTATATGTAATGTTGATGACAAAGTAATGGTAAATAAAAAATAGATGTTTTCTTTAGAAAGTATTTGGACCTGCAATGTCACTCTGCCAGGAACATTATAAAAAAAAAGCTTTAAGCCAAAATCGTTTGGTGAAATCTCAAGCAATGTCTCAGACATCAGAATGCATCATTAAAATCGCTTAATTTGACTTTCGGTGAAGGAGCTTTTAGAGGCAGTAAAACTCTTCAGATATCTGGTTCCTATCACCACCACTGTAAACAATTCTCAGTAACGTTCTATAAACATAGAGCATTTCGCATGAAACCACTCGGAAGTACTTTTTAACAGTTACTTATGGAGAAATTCCCCTTTAAACATTACATCAAGACTTTAAAAGGAAAGAAAGGCTGTATCTTTATAAAGCACTGTTCAGAACAGTGGCTTTAACGTTGTGTATTAATTAAGCTTTTACTCTTTTTTCCTATAACGTCCTAATATATTAACTTTACGTTGTTTTTGTGTCTTTTCTGTTCCTTTTTATTATCATATTGATGTCATTATTTTACCCTCCTTACCTACGTGTAGGAAGGCTGGTAAATGGCTGAAATCAAAAGTATTAATTGCTGTGAGGATTTGATTGCATTCAGTTCATTGAGTTCCATCACTTCAGAGAACACAGTTCCACTGCTCCACAGCCCAATGCTGGACGACTATTTGAAGGTTAAATAGATCAGAATATCATTTAAAAAATCCAGCAAAAATTATGTCACCTTACTTTTATATGGAAGCCCATTTCCACCACTGGAGAAAAATATATAGCTATAGTATAAATACTTAGCATTTCATAATTATGACTTGCTATCTCATAATAATGAGATCCTATTTCATAATTATGAATTAACATACTATAATTGACTTAGTATCTCATAATAATGACTGAATTACAAACGTATCAAACGTATATTGTTATGAGATAGCAGATAATTATCATGGAATATTAAGTCATAACTATGAGAAACTAACATTATTATGATAAATTTATAATGAGATACAATCTCATTACTATAAGACAGCATGTCATAATTATGAGATGCTGAGTCATGATTGAGATGCTGAATCAAAATTAACGAGATGCTAAGTCATATTATGAGATGCTAAGTCATGATTATGAGACGCTGAGTCATAATTGAGATGCTGAGTCAAAATTAATGAGATGCCAAGTCATGATTATGAGATGTTGAGACATGATTATAGATGCTGAGTCATGACTCTGAGATGCTGAGTCATGACTCTGAGATGCTGAGTCATGACTGAGATGCTGAGTCATGACTCTCAGATGTTAAGTCGTAATTATGGAAAACTTTCTCATTATTATGACTTCATAACTGGAGATGAAACGGTTACCGGTTTCACGGTAAACCGCGGTAGAATTAATGACGGTTAGTAGTACCGTCTGAACTTTAAGGTATCGTTAAAACCGCGGTCGATTACCGCGGTGTGAAAAACTCGCTGTACAGAGTCAAACAAAGGCAGAATCATTCTCTCAGATGCAGCTCTGCGTGTGTGTAGAGGGGAAGGGGGAGGGAGAGGGGGGGAGAGAGAGAGAGAGAGGGAGAGGGAGAGGGAGAGAAGAGAGAACATGTCGGAATGTAGTGACAGAGATTCGGAGATATTTCAGCCTTCTAAGAAGACCAAGTCTGACGTTTGGTCATGTTCTGGGTTTTATTTATAGGATGCAGACGGAAAGTTAACTGCAGATGACCACCCTGTCTGCAGATGACCACCCTGTCTGCAGAACAGGCCAAAAGAAAATAGCGGCGAAAGGGGGCAACACATCCAACCTGACGAGTCATCTTCGCAACCACCACCTGCTACTTTAGAGAATGCAAGGTTAACTTTAACAGAGAAGTCTGTGGGGACTTCGAAACAGAAGAAATGTCATGGTTTGTGTGGTTTAACTTGTGCTTATGGTTCGTTAATAATATAAAATGAAGCTTTTAGCGTCAAAATCAGTGAATCAACTATGAATCAAAACTAAAGCTTATTTAGTTTCTGTGGTGCAGCGTCTCCAAAATGAGCTCCGAGTTAACAGTCAGACAAGCTCCGGAACGAGACGCTGCATAAGTTCAATCTGCACAGCTCCCCTTTCTCGCTTGCAGTGTTTACTTTCTGAGAAGAGAATAACACTCAAATCACTCAGTGTCCCCTACATAGTGCGCTACTGTTCAAACACGATCATCATTAACAAGCAGCTGAGTTTTAAATAGGGAATTTGTAACCTGTTGTTAATATATTGTTATTGTGAACATTTCCTGCACTCTTTGGGTGAAGGATTTGCTATTTCATGATCCACGAAGTGCACTACATAGGGAAGATAGTGTGCTTTGAGACGGGACCTCGCGCGAGTAAACGCTGTGCTGTTTTTAGAAAAAGCAGTTTCAGAGATTAAACTTCAGGAGTGTTTCTGCCGCAGCTCAGATGCGCGTTAATTTTAAGTTGTGTTTTAGTTTTTAATGCTTTTAGAGAAGCAGCTCCACAGGTGAAGACACACTGTGTGCGTTCTACACTGTCTGCAGCTCAGCGCGGTCACGCAGTTCCTCTGTGAGTTTGGCTGTTTTTCCTGGTGCGCTGTATTGATTAGGGGTTCAGCGCCACAACGGCACAATAATGCTGCAGTTGCAGTTCGGACAGAAACCCCCCGAGTGCAGCACTTCTTAGAAGTAGCAATTTTCTATTAATACCCACCTCAGAGTTGGTCCAGATTTAATTCTGTATGCAGGGAAATCCCTAGTTATTGTAATTAATAATAATAATTATAATAAAAAAATAATTACAACAGTAATAATAATAATAATAATAATAATAGTAATAACAGTAATAATAATACATTTGCTATTCTTTTGTTTACAGAGTATTACATGTATTGTAAGTAATACAAAAGTAATACTACAAATGTATTGACTATTTTTTTTATGTTTATGCAGACAAAAAGTGCATATTGCTGCCAATTCTTTTTGTGTTAATATAAAATTTGGTGAAACGAGTTTCAGTTTGTGGATCAGTATTTATTTATTTATTTATTTAACTTTTCAACACATTTGAACAATATCGCGATAATACCGATAATCGCGATAATTTTGGTCATGATAATCGTGATATGAAATTTTAATATCGTTTCATCTCTATTCATAACTAAACGGCTTAATAATGACTAAATGACTATAAAAATCATTCCTTCAGCGGCTGAAACGGGCTTCCATACTTTTAGCACCTCACTTATCGAAACGCTGCTAACGGGCTAACTTAGACGATTTAAACACCTTATTAGCACTAATAACTCTAATAACGTCTAAGAAAACAAAACCCAAAGCTAATAAAAAACAGCAGAGTGAATATTTCAGCACAGAGTCAGTAAGACAGTAAGAGTCTCTGCTATCTTCTCGAGTTCTGCTCTTCGCTTTAGCTACTGTAGCTATTAGCTACTGAACAGCTACACGAGGCTAATCTAAACAAGCGTCCACATCTAAACACGCGTTTAAACTCTCCACCCCGCATTCAGCGCTAAGTTAGCTCTCCCGCAGGATCAGTTACTCGGTCAATACGGACGGAGTGATTTAGACCTCAGTGATTTGGAGTCTCGGTCCTCCAGCAGATTCACCTCAGTGTTGTCTCTGAGTTGACAGATCAGATTAAACCGATCAGGCAGACAAAGATTCATTTACCTGATATGAGTGTTGAAAGAGCAGGTATTTCTATTAAAACCTGCAACTAAACTTCTCCTCAGGCTGAACTCCTGCAGTCGCACCGCAGCCTACACACGTGTGTACGTCCGACCGGGCCCGTCGCGCGCTGATGACGTCAACTGCGCTGGAAGAAAGCAACACAGACGATCAATAAATTTTAAAAAGAAGAAGAAGAAAGAAATAATCAGCGAGTTTACACTGTGAATGTGTTCTTACAAACGTTTAAAAATGTATATATAAAACACATATAAAATCTGTAATGATCATCCTGAAACCCTGTTCCATTTATTTTGGTTCTGTTCATATATGATGAAGTTCTGGCAAGATTTCTCAAGATAGTCTAGATAATTAGCAATATTTTAGTTGATTTATCTTTACTTTTTAACAATTTATTCTTTGGATTCATTGATATTTGCTGTCAAAACAAGAATCAGTTCTATCTTATTAATGATTTTTCTTGCTAAATTCTTCATTAATGAATGCGAACAAGATGCCTTTTCTTCTAATGGTTGTGCCTTCCAATGGAAACTGGCTTAATGCTGATTTTTCTGTAAAGCTGCTTTGTGACAACACCTGTTGTAAAAAAAAGTGCTATATAAACAAACTTTGCTTTCTTGCTAATGATTTCCTATAGAGACTAGTTTCCTGTAGTACACCTTTAGATGACATGCCCATCCTGTGCGTCTGATGCTGCTCGCCAGCCTTCTGGACCGGCTTGACCACCATTGAGCTTCATGCTGTACAACGCTGCACAAACCTCACCCTCATGAGCTGACCCTCCCAATGATGCTGCTGCTGTATAAACTAAAACTATTCAAATTAACCATTGCTCCACCTGTTTTCCCTGTTTTGTATTCTAATACTTTAAACTAACACTGTCTGCTCTCCGGTGTTGACCAGAGGAGGATAGGTTCTCCACTGTCGCCACTGGCAACACTCATGGGGGATCAGACCCGGATTTTTTTTCTGTAAAGCTGCTTTGTGACAACACCTGTTGCAAAAAGCACCATGTAAATAAACTTTGCTGGCTTGCTACATCTCTTCTTTTTAAGATTTTTTAAAAAGAAAATTATAAAACATTACAGTAAGTAACTTAGTTCATATCCGGGTATGTCTTATATGTGAGCGTTATGTATGTGTACTTGTGTATTGAACTTATTTATTCAGTTAGTTACTCTGCGATGGATTGGCAATCTGTCCAGGGTGTATCCTACCTTCTACCCATTGACCACTGGCGTAGGTTTCCCCACCAGACAGATAAGTGGTTTAAAAAATGTGTGTGTCTGTGTAGTTACTTGTGTGTGTGTGTGTGTGTGTGTGTGTGCATGTGTGTGTGTGTGTGTGTGTGTGTGTGTGGATGCAGGTCATGTCTTTTCATTTGGATAGGTGTAATATTAATTTGTTTGCTTATTCTTGCAAGCTGCATTTAAAGTTGTACCCTTAACCCTGTACATGTTTATAAAAAAAAAAAGAGAGAAAAACCTTTACATTGTGAAACCCATTAAAAAAGCCAAAACACATTACAAAATCATCAGGAACCAACAGAAACACTTCATGGTTTCTATGGGTTTTTTCAGCAGGGTCTACATCTTTGAATCCAAACACTATTTGTGGCAACTGAAAATTCAAATAACAATAAAAAGGCTGTAAAGACTCTCTATGCGCAATAAATACAGCGCGTTCACTTAATGCATGTATGTCCCCCCCAGCAAGTAGTGTCTGTTATTTCTTTCTTGTCCTCATCTCTGTATTGTTGAGACTTTTGCTCATTAATATTTAACATAATGCTTTGCTAGAGACTTTGTCCTGAATATAATAGGAAAAAGACAGAAAGCCTAATGAAAATAATGGGGAGATTCATGAACTTGGTTATTGTTATTGTTATTGTTTATTTGTATCCCACTGATATTAAAATTACAAACATGTATGTAAAGGTAAAAGTATATTTTAAACAGAGGTAAAGTGTCTTCACAACATTCTACAGCGCCTATGAAACACTGTTTTTGGCAGTCACTGTTACTTATCGAAATGTAATTATTAAAATACCATGAAAATCATATTATTTTTGCATTAATGTGTAAATAAATTTAACACCTCAGGCTTGAAACGCTGTTTTTCATGACTCATCCATTGTAGGTTAAGAAAATGTATCTATTTTTAGACATTCACTCAGTCCAGTCGGCTAAAAGCTACCACCCCTCTGCAATATCTCGAATATTCCACAATAGTCACATGCTCAACAGGAAGTTGCTTTATCGGGATTTCCTGAAGATCATGAGAAAAAGAGAAGTCTGTTTTTTCCAGTGATATTGTGATATTGATGGGCCTGGTCACTTCGAATGGTCCAGCCTGTTAAAGTAAATTAGTCATTAAAAATAACACATTTTAAGTCAATCGATAGAATGTCTTAATGTCCTCAGGTCATCCGTTTGGACGCTAGTTAAATATGGATTTCACAGATTTGCTACTTTTCTGCTCAACGCTATCACTCATTTAAGCCGCTGTCAGCAAACAAACCATGTAAGAAATGAGATATTGTTCCCGAGTTGGATCAACAAACATTTCAAAGAGTTAAATGCACGTTTTTTACTCAATGTTGAAAAATGATAAAAAATAAAGTTTATTTTGTAAGAGTTACAGAGTTACAGAGCGCTGAATGGCATCCCAGTCGTGGAATCACCCAGTTGCACACACTTTAGTTTACATATACATACACACACACACACACACACACACACATATATATATATATATATATATATATATGTGTGTGTGTGTACATAGGTGTGTATATTTATACACCATATATAATCCATGAAACTTTGCTGTGATGAAAATGCATCACTGTTGTCAGAAGATCTCTTTACAGGAGAAGGAAAAAACCTACTTTACTTTTAATGTAAGTCAATGGAACCAGACTTTTTTTCCAAGTAATTCTGGGTCATTTCTGTTGATCTATTCTTCATGAAGTTTACAGTGTCATTGTCTCTCTATAGCCACCATACAATGTATGTCCAAACATTTGTAGACATCTGCCTGTCGAGTCTTCCTTCTGAAATCAAAGTTATTAATAGGGAGTTTGTCTTCTGGGAAGGCTTTACACTAGATCTTGAACATTGCTCTGAGGATTTGATTGAGCATTAGTGAGGTCAGGTACTGATGTTGGATGATCAGTTCTGGATCACTCAAACTCATCCCAAAGGTATTGGATGGAGCTCCATCACTCCAGAGAACACTGCTCCACTGCTCCACAGCCCAGTGCTGGGGGTCTTTATACCATAATGTTAAATAGATCAAGAAATCATAAAAAAGCCTGAAAACTAATAAAATAGTGTTGATTAGCAAGCGTGTGCAAACTATATGCTCATATGGCTTGTTTGTGAGCAGAAAGTTCTCTCTCTCTCTCTCTCTCTCTCTCTCTCTCTCTCTCCCATGTTTGTGAAGAGATAATTGGTGTACACACAATGGCTGCTGATAGCTGATTCACTGGATGCAGTAGTTCTGATGAGTCGAGCTCATTTCTGGGTCAGCGCACAAACTGCGAGCATGACACTGAATAGGCCACTACCTAATAGACAAGGTCATCCAAACCATGCCTTTATTGTGTATGTGCACCCCCCCCTCCCCCATCACACTCGCACAATTTGACACGCTCTCAATATCTCACCCTCAAACATTCACCAAACTGACAAGGAGTGTGTTAAGAAGCACATCCGGCCAGCGCACAGTAAGTATCTCCTTCTTCTGCTGCATTCTTGTAAATGCAAGGTTAGCGTACAAATTATGTATAATGAAGCATATTTCTTATCGTTTTATATTGATAAATGGTAAATGATATGCAATCTGCAAGGCCTTGTATGTGGACCCACACAATTAACTCATAGTAGTTATAGCATAGTGTATATAGTTATTTAGATACTGAATAATTTACAGTAGTTATTAAATCATTTTCAGTAGTTGCTGGACCATTTATAGCAATTTCTGAATAATTCATAGTTATTGAATAATTTAGAGTAGCTGTTGAATAATTCCTAATAGTTCAGGAATATTTAACAGCATTTACTAAGCACTTCATTACATATAGCTACCTTGTTTCTACACTTATTGTCCATTTTATCAGCTCCACTGACCATATAGGAGCACTGTGTAGATCTACAGTTACAGACTGTAGTCCATGTGTTTCTGCATACTTTGTTACCCTGTTCTTCAGTGGTCAGGACCCCCACAGGACCCCCACATAGCAGGTATTATTTGGGTGGTGGATTATTCTCAGCACTGCAGTAACACTGACGTGGTGGTGGCGTGTTAGTGTGTGTCGCGCTGGTGTGAGTGGATCAGATGCAGCAGTGCTTTTGGAGTTTAAACACTGTGTCCACTCACTGTCCACTCTATTAGACTATTAGACTACCATGTAAAGTCAGAGACGATGGCTCATTTGCTGCACAGTTTGTGTTGGCCATCCTCTAGTCTTTCATCAGTGTTTACCAGACGCTGCCCACAGGACACTGTTGGCTGGATATTTTTAGGTTCTCAGTCCAGCAGCGACACTGAGGTGTTTAAAAACTCCAGGAGCACTGCTGTGTCTGATCCACTCAGACCAGCGCAACACACACTAACACACCACCACCACGTCAGTGTTACTGCAGTGCTGAGAATCATCCACTACCCAGGGGGGTCCTGAAGAACTGAAGAACAGGGTAACAAAGTATGCGGAGAAACAGATGGACTACAGTCTGTAATTGTAGACCGATGAGTACAGAAACAAGGAGGTGGGCTTTATGAAGTGCTCAGTGAGTGTAGCAGTTATAGAAGTTACTGAATAATTTGTTTGTAGCTGCTGGGTAATTTAGATTGTGCTGAATAATTTATAGTACTTGTGTAATAATGTATAGTAGCTACTGAATCATTTATAGTGGTTACTGAATGATAGTAGTTGCTGAATAAGATAAACACTGAATAAAAGAGGCATAGGTTAAAAAATGCATTAGTGCTAGCTTCACTCTTCCTGCTGTCAGATGAAAGTACGGTGGGTGTGGGGTTTCTAGTCAATTTGAGTTATAGAAAGAGTGCAGGTGTATATATGCTGAACTAAACAGACTTGGTAAATTGTGCTATACTGACTGGACAGTTCCCTTTACTGCTAGTGCTTTTTTAAGAGAATGCTGACTGTGTTGGGGTCAGCTCTCTCTCTCTCTGCTGGGTCATGCCCTTTCTGACTGTTCTAGACACATGACACACTGGTCCCCCCCCTCACACTGAGGACAAAGGAAAAGTCATGCAGGGATGTGATGAAACTGTGCACATGCATACACACGAAATATCACAGAGTTAGGAGTTAACAGAGCACTGTAACAAATGGAAGTAGGTGGAGGTTAATTGGTGTTTGAAAGATTTGAAATGATTAAATATGTATTTATTTATTTATTTACTTACCTACTTTTCAGGGACAGTGCATATTAATCAATGCAAATTGCACCTGTCTTCAAAATAGAGAAGATGCGGCCATCGGTTGGGAAGATTTCACGCAACAAGTAGCAATCATGGTGAAGGAGCTTTCTAAGGTTCTCAGGGAGAACATTTTGAAATAAAACTCGATTGGAAAATCAACAAGGCCCTAGCAAAGACCTTAACCCCTTTAAATGGCCAAGGCCCACTAGTGGGCCTGACGTTTTATTACACACTTCTAAAAGAATAAGAATAGCTCAGCTAGTTTGAATTGAAGTCCCTGTAGTTACTATATAATAAGCCTTAGTCTGTAAAAAGCCTGGGATTTTGAGGGGTTGAACATCCCTGTCAGTACAATTGGTTCGGTAATATGTAAATGGAAAGTTCATAGAATCACAACTGATTATGCAGAGAAGTGCACCATGCAAGATTTGAAAATGTGCTCTCAGAATAATGAAAAGGAAGGTAAGAGTGAAGCCAGGCACTCCACGAAAAAGTTGTATGTAAGCGGGAGCGTCGTGATATGGGGCCAAAGGAAACCTGAATGGAGTGACGTATCGAGACACATTGGAGCAGAATTTAATCAAGATAGAGGTGAAGATGGATGTTTCAACAAGATCCCAAACATACACCCTAATTAATTCAAGACTGAAGGTGCTTGCATGGCCTTGCCAATCTCCTAACAATCTCCTGTAAACTCATAACTCTAATCATGCCAATACAACTCCATCATGCCAATACAACTCCATTTCCAAAAAAGTTGGGACGCTGTGCAAAATGTAAATAAAAACAAAATGCAATGATATGCAAATCATTTAAACCCTGTATTTCACTGAAAATAGTACAAAGACAAAAAAAAACAAATGCTGAAACTGAGAAATTTTATTGTTTTTTGAAAAGTATATGCCCATTTTGAATTTGATGCCAACAACACGTTTCAAAAAAGTTGGATGGGAGCATGTTTACCACTGTGTTTCATCACCTCTGTAAGCGTTTGGGAGCTGAGGAGACACTGCTGTAGTTTTGAAAGTGAAATGTTTTCCTGTTCTTGTTTGATATAGGATTTCAGCTGCTCAACAGTTCAGGGTCTCCTTTGTTGTATTTTTTGCTCCATAATGCACCAAATGTTTTCAGTGGTGACAGGTCTGGACTGCAGGCAGGTCAGTTTAGCGTCAAGACTCTTTTAATATGGAGCAATGCTGTTGTGCAGAATGTGGTTTTACATTGTCTTGCTGAAATAATCAAGGTCTTCCCTGAAAAAGACGTCATCTGGATGGCAGTATATGTTTCTAAAACATCATTCAGCATTATTGGTGCCTTCTGAAAGATTCAGCCTCTCTGAGATGCTCTTTTATACCCAGTCATGTTACTGACCTGTTGCCTATTACCCACCAGGGTTTTTTTTGCATTACACAACTTTACCAGCCTTTTGTTGCCCCGTCCCAACTTTTTTGAAACTCAAATCTCAGGTTCAACATTTGATTTGTTGTCTTTGTACTACTTTCAGTCAAATATAAGGTTTAAATAATTTGCACATCATTGCATTTAGTTTTTATTTATATTTTGCACAGCATCCTAATTTTTTTGGAAATGGGATTGTATCAAATGCTCCCTAAAGCCTGGTGCGCATGGTAGTGGTTTACCCAGATAACTTGTAAATGTGCCAGTGTTAGCCAGCTGGCTAATTTTCTGCTGTACTCCCTGAGGCCTGAGGCAATTTACATATAAACAAAACTGACTCACAACATGCAACAAGTAAACAAACAAGCAAACAAATAGGATTGAGAGACAGCCCTAATTTACATACAAGTGGGAATACAAGACCTTGACCTTGACAAATATGACTACTATTTTGCTTTAAACTGCTTTCTATTACCAAATGTTTTAAATATTGTTTACAGTGCAGAGCATCTCAGTTTGTGTGCTTTGTAAAGGAAAAGTAACTTATTACTGGTAGATTATCTTGAGCGTTTTATGTCACTTCTGAAACTTTTCACCATACAGGCTCCGGTTCAGTGGTTTTTCAGTGTTGTCTTGGATGACCGTTGCTGGACCATGGGCTCCCCATCCTACTTCCCTGCGCGCTCTGTGCTGTTCCGGAAGGAAACGAGTGGAGTGACATATCGTGTCCCAGCTTTGATCTTCCTGCCGCGCTCCTCCTGCTTCCTGGCCTTCTGTGAAGAGAGGCTGAGCCCCGCAGACTCCCAGGCCCACCTCCTCGTCATGCGCAAAGGCACCTTCTACAGGAACTACGTGGAGGTCTGATAAGACCCTTACTCACTCTTACATCTCTACATATTTAAAAAGCTATACAACACAAAACCAAGCTGTCTGAAAATCTAAACTCCAAATCAGAAATGTGGAAACACAGCTTTTCAAAATGGTTGAATACAAATCTCTCTTGGTTTGCAAAACCCCAAGATAATTAACATTAGTTAATTTAGCACAACTTCAATTTAGGCCATAAATGTCAATAATCTGTTAAAATTGACAAAAAATCTCATGTATACAATATTTCTGATAATGCTACTCTTTGTTAGCACCCCTATGGGATTTCCACTAGTATGTTAGCGTTAATCTAATGCTTGTGTGCATAAACATATTTTGGCCATTATACATTAAATGCAGACATATGAAGCTTGTAAAAGACATTGACATTTGTTTTATCTTTTACGTATCAGTTTTACAGTGACTCGTTTAGTAACTTTAACTGTTTTTGTTTCTTAACTGTTTTTATTCTTTTAACTAACTGAAACCTGGTTAAACGATGACTTGTCACTGACGTATCCAGAACTTCCAGCAGGCCTAAAGTGATTCTTCTGCACCTCGAAAAATAAAACATGATTGATAGATTCCTGTCAGTTCTTGATTATGTTGGTAGTTAATCCAATATATGAGGCCTTCTGTCTATCTAATAAAGCCCCAGCCAATAGGAGAGCTTGACTGGCTCTATCTATCTGGATTCCACAGAGAAAAAAAATCTGATTGGATCATTTTCCGCTGGGTGTTTAAAGGTCTGAACTCTTTTGTTTCCAGCCAAAATATAATTGGATAAAAGTATTACTACAATACTTGTGGAGTTTTTAAATACAAAAAGCATGAAGATATTAGTGAATAATAATAAACTAGAAAATTTCCCCACTGCTTTCTATCTCCTTGTTGTGATGTTAACAGGTAAATTTTTGAAGTGTTTCAATTATGTGTCTGACAACAGTTTAGAAAAGAAAACTGTCCAATCATTATTCAGACAAAACTGCTCTTCATACCAAGGAAGACATTTTAATATACAAGCTTAGCGATGAAACTAAATATTACCCAAGTATAAGGAAGCAGCTGTTTTATGCAAACTAGAGCTCAGCAGGTACTTTTTCCTACTTAAACAAATAATAACAGAGAAGAATTCAAATTAAAAGCGTGCAAGAACTTTATAAACACCTGAAGTCCTCACAAACTAGACTTGTCTTCAGTCTCATTAAGGCTTCACTTCAACTTCTGTACCTTTCATTTCTCTTTTCATCGCCTTCCCTCCTTTCCTGGTTGTAGTGGGAAGACATGCGAGTCCTGAGCACAGCCTGTCTGAAAGGCCATCGCTCGATGAACCCGTGTCCCGTCTATGACGCGTTCACAGGAACGCTCTTCCTCTTCTTCATCGCTGTCCTGGGTCACACCAGCGAGTCGTACCAGCTGGTGACGGGCAAGAACGTGACCAGGCTCTGCTACGTGTTCAGTGATGACCATGGAGAAACCTGGAGTCCTGCTGTTGACCTCACTCAGAAAGTCATAGGGGACACCATCAAAGGTGAGGCTTCTGGAGCTGTATGGACACCAAAGGTCAGAGAAAACTGACCATAGTGCTCACACAAACACAAACAAACCCAAACATAGAGTTAGTGTTCAGTACCTGTATGTGATTACTGGGAGTCTCTAGAACCTTCTCTTCCATTCGTGCTGTTCTAGAATGCCCCCCCACCCATTCACACTGTTTAGAATGTTTCCTTCCATTTGCACAGTTCTAGAATGTTCTCCTCCATTCAAACTGTTCTAGAATGTAATCCATTGACACTGTTCTAGATTGTTTCCCTCCATTCACACAGTTATAGAATGTTTCACTCCATTTTCCACAGTTCTAGAATGTTTCCCTCCATTCACACAGTTCTAGAATATTCCCCTCCATTCACAGTGTTTTAGAATGTTCCCTTCCATTCACACTGTTCTAGAATGTTTCCCTCCATTCACACTGTTCTAGAATGTTCCCATCCATTTACACTGTTCTAAAATATTCCCTTCCATTTGCACTGTTCTAGAATGTTTACCCCTGTCACCCTGTTCTGGAATGCTCTCCTTCATTCACACTGTGTAGAATGTTACCCTCCATTCACACTGTTCTAGAATGTTGTCCTCCATTTATACTGTTTTAGAATGTTCCTTTCCATTCACAGTATTGTAGAACATTCTTCTTAATTCACACTGTTTAGAACATTTCTACTGTTCTAAAATATTCCAATTGGTTTACACTGTTCTAGAATATTCTCCCACATTTATGCAGTCCTAGAATGTTTTCCTTTGTTCACACTGTTCTAGAATAATAACAGCCGTCTTTGTGAAGAGGTGTGGATGGTTTTCACAGCAGGGGGCTCCTACCCCTCCCCTTTCACCCTTCATTGCTCACTACCAGCTCAACAGAGTCACAACATTTCACACTTATAGAGACAACACTGTCTGAGTTAATCGGATAACAGATATACACACTTTTTATCTGGTTAAATTAATCAAATATATCCAAATCATTTTCTGTTCCATCAGTGAAATGACCACTAGGGGGCTACAGAATGAGGCTACTCTATCAACTATTATTCATACAATTGAGCAATAGAAACTTTGCCTCGATTATTTTCATACTTACTGTCTTTGCAACAAACGATTTCTTTATTTATGTTGCAATGAAACAGTAAAAGCCACATTGCCCCCTATGCTTCATGTAGCGTATTGCAAAAAACATCAATGTCAGCTTTTCCATATTTAACATCGATTCTGAATAGGTTTTGTTGATTTTGTTTTGTCTTGCCCTGTAGAGTGGGCTACTTTTGCTCTTGGTCCAGGCCATGGGATCCAGCTGAAGTCTGGCCGTCTGCTTATCCCAGCCTACACCTACCACATCGACTGCAAAGAGTGCTTCAACAAGGTGTGCACAACCACGCCCCACTCCTTCTGTTTCCACAGCGACACGCATGGGAGAGTGTGGCGCTTTGGGGAGGTGGTCCCAGGGCCTGAGTGCGTGGAGTGTCAGATGGTGTCCGTGGACGAGGAGGATGGGACCAACATACTCTACTGTAATGCCCGCAGTACTCTAGGATGCCGTGTGCAGGCCTTGAGTTTCGACGATGGAGCTGTGTTCCAGGAAGGCCAACTGGTCCAAAAGCTTGTGGAGCCCAGAAATGGTTGCCATGGCAGTGTGGTTGGCTTTCCGGCCCCCTTGCTTCTCCTACAGAACTCCCCCAAGCTTCTCAGGCGGATAACGTCCGCAGTTGGCCCACCTTCGGCTACTTCTGTTTCCATAAAAAAACCCTCCCAGAACTTTCTGACACCTACGTGGGTGGTATATGCGCACCCGACCGGTCCTGGTCGACGTGATCTGGGTTTGTATCTCAACATCCGGCCCCGGGAACCAGACAGCTGGACAGGGCCATGGGTCATCTACGAGGGGCCCAGTGCCTACTCGGACCTGGCCTACCTAGAGCTCCAGTCTGATGGGACCCCACCGGTCATTGCGTTCGCCTGCTTGTTTGAGAACGGCACAAGGACGGCCTGCGATGAGATTTCCTTCTGCATTTTCACCTTGTTCGAGCTCATTGACAACATTCCTCGCAACAAACCACACCTGAGTGGTGTGACCTCCAAAAATAGGACCAGGAAGAAGAGGAGGAGAATGTGTGAGTTCTGCAGGGTGTGCTAATTAAGCATGGGGAAGCAAAAGACATTGCTTAGATATCAAAGCTGATGTTCAAAAGTGTGTAAAAGTCAGATACCACCTCTCTGACTTTTTCAGTACTGTAAACATTTTATCTAATAGATCTATTGGTGCTACTGTATAGTAGAGGTCTGATTATTAATACCCACCTGATTTAACCATTAATCACGTCCACCTGCACCTGAAAAATCTAGTGTGAGTCTTTCCCACTCCCGCCCGCAAAACCTACGCTCCCAGAAATAAAGGAATGAGACTGTCATTGGGGCAGTGCCCCTCTTGTCACTGGGTTGGTACCCTCAGTACCTTTAGTCAGGGAACATAATTGTACCATAATCCATTGAAATTATATTTTCTAAGTTGTACTGACTCCACACGCCCCGTCTCTTCTCCAGGTTTTTTATTTTATTGTTCTGTTTTAAAACATTTGGGTATGAAAAGGTACAAATCTGTACTTTACACCTGGAAAAACTTATTTCAGGTTCACAATTGGACCTTAAAACCACTGTTGTACCTTTGAGAGAACACTTACATTGTTTGTACCTTGATGAATGAAAAACGTACCTGCACAGAATCTTTATTTATAACAGTGTAGCACCAGTTTCTGGTTTTGGTTTTCACACACCAAGCCCACCCGCACCTGCCTACTTTGGGCAAAGCATGTGGTCCTCATCAGCTCCTGCCTGTGGCTGCTGTAATCTACTCCATGTAGGACGTGCCGCACAAACCTCGTGACATCGCAGCTCCGCACACCCAGCAGCACAAATAAACATTTCAATGTTGGCAAAAGAAAAGTAAATATTTTGTGTATTTTAGGCAAATCAAAGCCACGTGAACTTGAACATGTTGCCACAAAATGAGCGTCGCGATTTACTGTCGACAGACAAGCAGGCAGCACCACAGGCAACAACAACAACAACAAAAAAACAGCGTAGCAGCTTGGCTTCACTACTAATATTTATCTGTGTTCGCATTAAATTGTTAGCTAATTACTCTATTAGACTTCTACAAGCCAGCTGAAATTAAATTAAAGCCAAAACGGAGACGGAGGCTGCAGCACAGGTTAAAAAGCCAAAAGAGTTTTTATGGAAAAAGTCAGGTTGATTTTATGCATAGATACTTTCTGGATGCTCTACAGCTTCATGTGTTTTGCCGCTTGTGACTGCTAATGTATTTTTCTCTGCTGCACACTTGCAGCCCTTTTGTTGCTTGCCTGTTCGTGTCTACATCAGCCAGTTATTGTCTAAGCCCGCCCTGCAGCCAGCCATAATACCCACCTGCACGAGCCCATTTACCTGCAATGACTGCGGTGCCTCAAAGTGAATCACGCCTACAAATTATTTAGCAGATCATGCAGTTCCCATAGGAGAACCCACCTTGTGCAGATCTCTGCTGTATAGCACGTGCTTGTAGGCCTATGCAGTGTGGGCCTAAACGTTTTGTGTAGGAGTTTTTAATATAGATATTTAATTGTGCTGTTTAATATTGCAGCTGTCACGTAAGCAACAACATTATATAGAGGTTAAAAAAGCATAAATACTGTGTTTCCCCTACATTTACACTGTTCTAGAATGTTCTCCTCCATTCACACTGTTCTAGATTGTTCTCCTCCATTCACACTGTTTCAGAATGTTCCCCTCCATTTACACTGTTCTAGAATGTTCTCCTTCATTCACACTCTTTTACAGTGTTCCCCTACATTTACACTGTTCTAGAATGTTCTCCTTCATTCATACACTTTTACAGTGTTCCCCTACATTTACACTGTTCTAGAATGTCTTCATTCATTCACACTGTTGTAGAATGTTACCCTACATTTACACTGTTCTAGAACGTTCCCCTCCATTTACACTGTTCTAGATTGTTCTCCTCCATTCACACTGTTTCAGAATGTTCCCCTCCATTTACACTGTTCTAGAATGTTCTCCTTCATTCACACTCTTTTACAGTGTTCCCCTACATTTACACTGTTCTAGAATGTTCTCCTTCATTCATACACTTTTACAGTGTTCCCCTACATTTACACTGTTCTAGAATGTCCTCCTTCATTCAAACTGTTCTAGAATGTTACCCTACATTTACACTGTTCTAGAACGTTCCCCTCCATTTACACTGTTCTAGATTGTTCTCCTCCATTCACACTGTTTCAGAATGTTCCCCTCCATTTACACTGTTCTAGAATGTTCTCCTTCATTCACACTCTTTTAGTGCTCCCTTCTATTTACACTGTTCTAGAATGTTCCCCTCCATTTACAGTGTTCTAGAAAGTTCTCCTTCATTCACACCGTTTCAGAATGTTCCCCTCCATTTACACTGTTCTAGAATGTTCTCCTTCATTCACACTGTTTTAGAAAGTTCTCTCATTTACACTGTTCTAGATTTTTCTCCTCTTTTCACACTGTTTAATGGAATGTTTTCACAGCAGGGGTTCACACCCCTCCTTTTTCACCCCATATTGCTCACTAGCAGCTCAACTTTCACACACAGAGAGTCAACAGTGTCCTAGTTAATCTGATTAATGAGATCTGGATGTTTTGTTCGGTTATTCATTTATTTCATTCATTCATTTATTTATTTATTTCATTCATTTATTTATTTCATTCATTTATGGTTCAATGAACCGTTTTCATGTAGGCCTGTGCAATGTGGGATTATACATTCTATTTAGGAGTTTTTCATATAGATATTCAATTGTTCTTTGACATATTACCAGCTATGTGAGTAACAATGTTCCATAGAAGTTGAAAAAATATACGTATTTAATTACTTTTGCGAGGTGTTGCTTTCATAAATATACGCACATGTAAATGTCTACCGCACCATGAATACAGAGTGTTGTTCCAGAGAAGACCTAATTACATAAGCTGTCATTTGACATCTCTGCTGACATTTGGAAACGCAAATGTCTAAAGCTTGTGTAAGGTCTAGCAGGAAAAACAACATGCCTCATCATGTCATCACGTTCCACCGATCTCATGTGTTTGTTTATGTTTTATCAACCCTGAAATGTGTGCTTTACAGTTTCAGCTGTGTCTTGACAAGCTCTGGGTTTGGTTCACACTGGTTGATACTCTGTCCTATAAATCATTTCTCTGCATTTCAATGCAAAATGTCAGCGTTTCTTGATGAATGTTCACCATTTAATTCTGCCTTTTCTTTAAAAAAAATGAATATTTTACTTTGTTGTGTTTGTGTCTTGTTGCAATATTAATATTTGCTATGTGCTCTTAAAGAGTCCTAATCGTAAAAAGCCCAATTTCCTTTTTGTTTGAGTTTGATTTAGTATGTAAACATTGTTAAAGTTTCAAAACAAACTCTTCTCTATCCAATCCATACTGTTTATATAACTGAGCTGCAAAAATAGCCCATTTTTAATTAATTGTTTTTCGGATGTTACAAAAATCATGCATTTACTTATATTTCTTGTTCTGTCTTCACACCTTTAGCTCCGCCCATTCTGAAGTTACATAGAATGTTTCAGCCTGGATTGTTTTTTGATTTAAGCGCATAACAGATCAGCCAATCACAAAGAAGATATAAATGGATCAATTTTAAAGGCACAGGAACAAAAACAGCCTGTTTAATTCTTACAGATGAAAAAAGTTTGGAAAGTGTAAAAATGAAATACAAATGCGTTTGGTGTGTAAATTTACACAAACTTCATACAATGAAAAGGCAGCATATGGCCTTTAAACTATTCATTAACACTACAGAAATGCAGCCTGTTGATTCTTCATAGGCTGAACAAAATGATAGAGCTTAAAGTCTCAGTGCACACAGAGTAAAGTATTAAAAATTTTATATGATATTAAGAATCAGAGGAAAACCTTTTATCTCCAAAATAGTAACTTTACAGGAGAAGGAAAAACCCTACTTTACTTTTAATGCAAGTCAAAGGAACCGGACGTTTTTCCAAGTAATTTTGGGCCGTTTCTTTTGTTCCATTCATCATGAAATTTACACACAATGTAAAGGACAAAAAGCAATTTCAAATTATATGAAAAACTGACACACGTCAAAAATGGAGGTACAAGGTTTTTTTAAACCACAGTGATATGAAGCAACCAGCAAAGCATGAATAAAAAAATCTAAGATAAAAATTATAAAACACAGCTCAAAACCTGCTGATCAGACCTATCTAAGAGTTGTGTGGGCGTGGCTAATAAGTAGCTTGATTGACAACTCTCTGTCCAACTTCCCTAGCCTGCTCCGCCCCTCATGCAGAACTAAAATCATCATCCAGCTTTTATATGACGGTACCTGGACCAAAATAGCCATGAATGGACAGATGGACGAACAAACAGACTGACCAAGAGATGTCAGCCTTGTGATTGGTCAGAGGAATGCTTATGGAAGCTTTACCCAAGAGTAGGCCTGCCCAGTTTACATTGAGAGGAGTGAAATATGGTTAAACATATTGGCCATTTATTGGTCATTGGAACATTATTCAGAGTTTACTTAGTACATATTCACTATTTGCGATTAGGAAGGTTCCCTGGGTGTTGAACAAAGCTGAACCATGCTAAGCACAGCAGGCTAACAGAAGCTAAAAAACAGAGAAACCTCAGAGTTGTTGTGGGTGCTGGATCAGCTCTGTGTACAATGTGTAGCTCTGAATGAAGAAGAAGTGATGGTCACAGTTTTTGAGGTGAGAAACATACAGGCCTGTGTTCCCAAACGCTTCCACTGCTAACGCTAACTAGTTGTGACACACAGGCACAAGCAGTCTAACGTTTTTCTTCAAAAATGAAACGATAATACATTAAAGCAAAAACATAAAACTCATTTAGACGTGTTTCAGTATAAATTCAGTCAGACAGAACCATCTTAATTAGCAACATTTCCTTTCCTGCTGCGTTCATTTGCGAGGTGTTGGATGTTGACACTGACAGTGACAGCACATCACCAGTGGGGGTGCTGTGGTGCCACTTTTTTCACCATTACTTTATGGTTTTACAGACTTAAAGTTTTTTTCAGGTCAGTATTTACAAAATACACTTATACTTATGCTTTTTTACATTAAAAGTAAGCTTAAAGTTTTATACTGTCAGCTTGACCTACACATGCTCTGGCCACAAAAGCGTTCATTCATAGCAACAGGCCTCTGAAGTCATACTGTCATTCTGTGCTTGCTGTCATGCCCGTATCTCCTTTGTTGCATCCTGTGTTAAACAAAATTCTCCAAACTTGATACATTCTGTCCTACACCCATTTTCTACTAAATGTCACTTGATTTTCTGAGCTATGAAGCTGTTAAGGAGTCAAAATATGAGCACTGCTATATCCATGCTAATAGCAAACTACCACTTCTGCATCATAGATATACAAAGCTAGATGCCATGTTGGATCCTGCCAGGCACGTCAATAGCACCGCCATTTTGGGTTCAGTCAACATCGCTGCTGGACTGCATTCAGTACCATTACAGAGCAGCAGTTTTAGAAAGATACTGTCCAAATTTAAACTATTTCAAGAATATCACACTCAGAAAGCGGGAAAGGATTAAATAATGGAGGAACGCAGTGATCCACGCTCATGTTTGTGTTATGGTTATGTGCAGATATGGCCGTGTGGTTAATGAGGCACAGAGAACCTGTTGATGTGACTGTGTTTCCTCTGGTTTTATATTAAGCTTATTTCATTTAATAGTCTATTCAGGGGATCTTAACACTATGTAGTAGTTATTTATTCACAGTGATGTTCAGTGCTTTGTGGCTCAAAAGTTACAGCATTCCTTAATCCATGTAGATATTCATAATAGATCAACTTTAGCACCTTCTTAAACGAAGCTGAGGTTAGTTTCTAATTTGTCAGCCTCTTGTTCGAGTTTTCCCGTTCCACCTTAAATGGTGCACCTTCTGGCACCAGAAAGTGACAGCTGCACCATTTAAGGTGGAACGGGAAAACTCGAACACGAAGCTGGTGAATAGGAAGCCAACTTTAGCTTCATCCTTCTTACTGTGGTTTGGGGGTTTATTTTATTGTTATGTGTATTAAGATTAGAAGTGTTTCACACATTGATAGATTTGCTGATGTGTGTCTGATTATGTTTCTTGCGCTAAACTTGGTTTTTAACGTCAGATGCAGACTAAATACTTTCCCGCTGGTCTGGACGGCTAATAAGCATAATCAGTTATTATAGACATAAAAGCTACCGAGAGCAGCCCATGCAGCCTAGATTTATCTGTGTCTGAGGATTATAACAAAACAAATTTGGTCAAAATTGACTGAGTAATAAGGAAGTTATGGCTGATTTAATCCTGAGACTCTTCATCTCTCAATACAAGTGAATTTGTTCACAAGCAGAACTTGACCTCTCCAATATGGTGGACGTGCAGACGTATCACCTCAGATAGAGAACAACAGGCAACGCGGCATCTAGGTATGTATATCTATGTTCTGCACATTGAGTTTTTGTTGCATATAAGTGAGTCTATGATTACATTTCAACACTACTGTACAATAACACTAGCTACTCCAAATGTACTCTACTAATGCCAGAGCAACTTAATCACAATCAACAAAGCTTGCTGGTTTATGTGGGGCATTTAAGTGAGGTTGAACTATTAGTCTTATAATGTCAAGTCAGTGCAGCAGTGTTAGCTCACATGTAGCAAAATGTATATTTCATCTCAACCTTATAGTGAATGTGAACACTTTTTGTAAAGCTTGTCCAATAGTTGCCAACAAGGAACGCTTTTGTGGGTGGAGCTTTGGTCAATTGTTATAAATAAAATAACCAGTAATAAAAACGATAAAGTACATTGTCATCATGCAGCATTGCCTTGCTAAAGTTCTGACAATGAACTTCATTCATAGTATATACAGACTACAATATATACATATAATACATTTGTGTTGCCAGCCATTTATAAATAATATAATTATGCCAAACAATAGTTCCTTACATTCTCTGTCCACAGAAATATGCGCTTGTCTACAGAGATTCTCTTTATTAAAGTGGACTAATTCTCTGCTATGATGACGACGAGGAGTTCTCCTTAAATCGCAGCACTAATATCTGTTTCTTCTCAGGGATGGGTGAGTAGATGGAAGATTTCTGTGCGGGTGATTGACGTCCCAGCAACCGAGCTAGTTTGCTCCTAAAAGACTTGCACATAAGGAAGTAAATGATGGGGTCCAGGCACACGTTGCAGGACGACAAGAAGAGCGTAGCCTTTTTGCCATTCAACAGTATGTCCTTCACCTCCGGGGTGAAGGTGGTGTGAATTTGGCTGATGGTGAACGGGAACCTCCATACATGATACGGGACGAAGCAGACGAAAAACACCAGCAGAACCACCAGAACGTTCTGTCCAGACTTGGCCTCCCTCTGCCCTGCTGGTCCCCCTATCACGAACTGGGCAGAAGAGAGACGAATGTGCCTGAGGATGGACATGTAGCACATCACCAGGGTGATCAACACTGTGAAGAAAATCCCTATGTTGATGTAGACCACCACTCCATGCCAAATTCGCCCCAGCTCATTTTTTAGACATGTGCAGTTATGTGCTGTCTCCGGCTTCAGATCTCCATTGGTCAGTATGGTGTTGGGGAGTGACAGGGTCAGCATGGCCAGCCACACCATAGCCGACATGGCTAAGGTGAAGGAGTAGCTGTAGAGGCAATCTCCCACACTTGCCACCGAACGGTCGCACGATCTTCAGGTAGCGATCCAGAGCCACCAGGCCCAGGAAGAGGATGTTGGCGTACATGGAGCAGTAGAAGAGCACGGCCGTGTAGCGGCAGGATATCGCCGGAAGCCACCACGGTCCCACTTGGGCCTCGCTGAGGATGGTGACTGGCAGCGTGAGGGTCATGAGCAGGTCAGCTGCCACCATGTTCCTCAGGTACAGCATGAAGGTCCTCTTCTTGGTGCGGATCTGGAAGAAGACCCACGCCGCCATGGAGTTGAGAAGCAGGCCAGTCAGAAACACCACTGAGTAAAGCGAGGCGAAGACCAAGGAGGGCACCTTGGTAGGAGTCGACTGGTTCGAGCAGTTAGGAGCCATAACTGGAAAACAAAAGTTAAATGATTCAGGATTATAGGGCACACTTAGTGAATGAATTTGTATTGCATGAATAGGAACGGGGGGATCTGATCAATCTGGAGGGGTCTTGGGTTTATTGTCACAAAAGGTACCTGGCCTGTATTATTATTTACCTATTTTTTTTTTTTCTTCCACATCAACCCAGCATGGTTTATCAGAAAAGGAGACCATCCAGTTACCTCACATGAGGGCATATTTCTGCCTATGGCCTTTATTCAGCTTGTAAAGTAGACACGTCAAGGAGTTTGAGTCTTGCATGCCATGTTTATTACGATAAATTGTTTGCAACACTTATTTAATGCACTTGACTTATTGCTGTTTCCTCTTATTACATTTATTGTTATCAAAGCATTTCAATAAAATGTTTATCACAACATGATTAGGCAATTTATTGTATTTCATTGTGTAAAATGTGACAACAGAGCAAACCTTCAACTTTAAAGGGCATCTGATACTGATTATCCCTCATAAAATGACATTATTACTGTTAATTATATTGTATAGCTTAAAAACCCCCACAAATTTACATGCCATTATATAAATAACAATATAGTAACCTTAACTTTTGGTGTAAATTTGCACCCCTGTGTTGAAAAACACTTACAGAACAGTTTGGAAGTCAAAGAAAACCCTTCATTTTTAAGGGGTCTGATTTTTCATGGCCTGCCTGATTTCAAAAGCCTCTTCCTCGCTGTTTTTCTTTCATCACAGGGAATGTCGCTTGCTCCCATGAATTCAGTTTCTAGCCCTTTTAAGGATGTGTTTAATAATCCAGACCTTTTTTGTTTACGAAATTAGCATTTCTCAAACAGATGTGTTTGTATTTGATATCTCTCAGTGGAGGTGACTGTACAGGGTCCAAAAGCATCAAAGAATTAAAATCACTTCAAAGAACAAGTTTGGTGGAAAGTCAAACATATACAGTTTTCCTCTGTCCCCAGATGTAGTCCATCAGCCAAAATATGTTTTGTGTCCAACTTTGGCTTCTTTATTTTACGCTGGGGATACAAGTCAAACGCTGTTAACTAACACTACAGGTCAATAGTCACCCAAATCTTTTCTGGGAATACATCCCATTTTCTAAAACAGCTCTAATCACATCCAACTCTTTATTAAGGTTGTGCAAACTTGTGGGTTTTAGGACACCAAAAAAACTACTTAGACCAGGGGTCGCAACCCAAATGTTAAGAAGATCCATTTTGTCCTTTCAACAAAAATCAAGCCACCTTGGGAGCCACAACATTTTATGTCCAGTTTACCATCTTGGCTGTAAATATGTCTCAGTATGTTCTAATGTACTAGTATAGACTAAAAAGTAAAATAGTAACAAAAATGCAGACATACTTTGCTCTGCTTTAAGCTTTAGCTCAGCTATAGCTGCTTTTCTCACATCTCTGGGAGGAAACTTTTCCACAAAGTATGTTTGATTTTTACGAGGCTGAAGTCGCTTCTCATTCGTCAGCTTCTTGTTCGAATTCCGTTCCACCTTAAATGATGCCTGAGGCGCCAGAATGTAACTGCTGCACCATTTAAGGTGGAACGGGAAAATTCAAACAAGAAGCTGGCGAATGAGAAACTGACTTCAACTTCACAACTTTTTAGTGTTTAAGTTTCTCGTTGCAGATCAAACCTATCAGGAAACCAGCTGGAGTGATTATAAATGCAAATAAGTCCATTCGTCACCAAATTATCGATGTTCATCTTAAGGTTTAAATCTTAAAGGTTTCTCTTTACCATTTCATTATTATTAACTATTAGCTAGGTGAGATTGTCTGCGTTGCTATGATGACCAGCAGTCTGTGCTCCAATCATCAGGGTTAAAGGGTGAATTAGCAGTTCTACATTAACTCCAAGACCATTTGTTGTTTAAACTGTGTTGAACGACCAGCAGAGCTTTATTTCACTGCAAAGGAGGATTATTTTATTTTTACCTTAATTGCCCTAATTCTGCTGTGGAGCCGCAACTGGACAGTAAAAGTTGCCAGTTCCCGACTTCACTATAAAAATGCACTAAACGTCCTTGTGTAGCTGAATGCCACAGGCAGCCATTCTAGGCAACAGGTGTTGTGCTGAATTATAACAGCCTTGGGGGGGTTACGTTTGTGCCTCCTGTCACTTCTCTTTACAAATACCTCTAATCTTGATTTTTCAAGATGAAAGGACATGTTTAAAAATAGAATCCACATCTAGCGTGTGTCCATATGCCTGTGCGATGGGTGTGCAAATGGAAGGGAGTCAGATTCTGCACAGACAGAATTTAACACCAACACCTGTTGTCTAAAAGGGCTGTTGTCTGAAAGCCCAGTTCATTTTTATAGCTTGTCCTAATCCACATCAACAGGTCTGCGTGACCTTAATAAATAGCCGGACATGATCTGAGAGTGTCGAGAGAAGTTTTGGGGATGTATTTACGGAAAAGATTTGGGTGACTATTGAGTTGTACCGTTTGTTAGCAATGTTAGCTTCGTTGCTCCAGTTCTAAACTAAAAAAAGGAACATTTGGACACCAAACAAGTCTCAGCTGATCAAGCACATCGAGGGTAAGCGCAAAACTGAATGTGCACCATCACTTCGTACATTTTACCAAACTACACGTGAGTGATGTATCGAACTGATTTGATTCAAATGTTTCCATCACTTCCATCATGAAAGAAATATATTACATCAACAATGTTTTTGTCTTATATTTTGACTTGGGCTACATTTGTGTGTTGTAAATAAACATAATATGTTTCAAGTTGGAAATGGTGAACCAAGTCAGTGCGACACACCTTATCTTAACGGCTTATCAGAACATGCTTCAAAATATCTTTCATGCAGGTGGTTGTGAAAGTGCATTCCTCAGTATGGAGTGTACTTCTTGAGGTTGCATCATCAGGAGAAAAAAGAACTCTTTTGCCTGTGTTACTCTGCTGACGGCCTGTCAAGGCACGCTCAGTTATCCAAGAGCGAACTAGTAAACTGGACTTAATGTTTTTTTTTTTTAAGCTACAGAAACATTGCCTTAAATCTTGCATTTCTTCAAGTAGAACACAAAAACCAAAAAATAAACCAAAATATAGTGCTTTTCTTCTATGTTTAATTACAGAACTCAAGCACATAAGAACATGTTTATGATGAATAACTTTTTAACGCTTCCATCCAAATGTACAATGTCAGATCGGGCTGCTAAACACAATTCACTGGACAAGATTGTGTCACATTTATTTTAAATAGTCCTGAAATAGTCCTGATCTTGTAGTCACAGTGAGAAACTAAGGAGCTTTACGTTCGAACAAAGTAGAAAACAATACAATAAAATAATAAAACAATAAAGTCTTACCTGGGTCTCGTTGGTAGCCTCTGCACTGATTCTGAGTGCAGTGTAGTCAAAGTGAAAACTGAGTGCGGAAAACTTTGTCCCTTGCTTTATTCTGGAGAAGCTGATGAGGCTGATGACGAACCTTTCCTGGAGCTGCGTACGAGTTTGTACAGGCAGGTTCACGTCTTTCCTGGGAAGTGTTTGTTGCAGAAGCCAGTTCCACTGTTTAACTAAACGCAAACACATGATACTGCTGTGAACGGTGTACTACAGCACATAGACAGTTCTTATGAATACATACAAAGTTTCAGACCAAATATAGCAAAAGACAGAAGGCTTAAAAAACAAGACATATTAAATGCGGTTGAAGTGACAATAAGTATGTGGTACTAGAGAACTACATGTCACTGAAGGTAACATGAGTGGTGTGGTGTACTGGGAGATTTTAACCCCTTACATAGCCATAGGTCCACTGGCAAGCCCGAGGTTTTATTATACACTTCTATAGCCTCAGAATAGATCAACCAGTTTGCATTGAAGTCCCTGTAGTTACTCAATAATAAGCTGTATGTATCTTATCAGTCCCATGAATCTGGGGAGAAGATAGTTGTTTAAACATGATAGCGAGTCCAAATATGCAAACAAAAGGTCTGGTTTCTAAAAAAAGTGGATCAGATGCAGCAGTGCTGCTGGAGTTTTTAAACACTGTGTCCACTCACTGTCCACTCTATTAGACACATCATCCTTTTTGGTCCACCTTGTAGACGTAAAGTCAGAGACGATAGCTCATCTGCTGCTGCAGTTTGTGTTGGTCATCCTCTAGTCCTTCATCAGTGGTCACAGGATGCTGCCCACAGGACGTCGTTTGCTGGATGTTTTTGGTTGGTGGACTATTCTCAGTCCAGCAGTGACACTGAGGTGATTAAGAATCCAGCAGCACTGCTGAGAATGATCCACCACCCAAATAATACCTGCTCTGTGGGGGTCCTGAGTGGGTTCTGACCACTGAAGAACAGGGTAACAGAGTATGCAGAGAAACAGATGGACTAATTGTAGAACTACAAAGTGAACCTATAAGGTAAGTGGAGCTGATAAAATAGACAATAAGTGAAGAAACAAGGAAGTGGGTGGTGTGTATATGGTATATATATATATATACATATAGTTTAGGATTTCAGTAAACAAGATAATAATTATATATAATAATTATATATATCTGTATTCATTGCTTTGTTTTGTTATTTTTTTCAGCATGAAATCTATAGACTGCAATACTAGAATGTGCATCATTTTAAATTTAATTTTGTCCACATTTTGTTTTGCACAAATTTTTCCTGCATGTTTAGAATGTAGTTGGACAAGACAGGCAGAAGAATGACTTATGTACACCACATGATTTCACTCCTGAGACCTACCAGACCTGCTAAGCTAGAAAAGAAGCAAGCTTACCTTATTTTGTTGCTGGTATCATCGGCACTGTGCAGATATTTAAATGTGGCGTGACCGAAGCCAGACGAGCTGTGGACCACAGTCATTGCTACATTATGGTTTTTGGAAGTTTGCCACATTTGTCAACTTTCTTATCAGCTCATAACCTATGAGGGCCAATGTGAGCTCCCGGACACGCTGCCAACAGGATGTGTTCGATTTCTAATCAGGAGGGTGTGGCGGTGAACATTTCGCCTATTTTCACATTCATAAATCCTTTGCCTGTGTCAATAATGCAGAATGTATTCAGCTACATGCACACGGCTCAATGGTGAATAAGGCTTTCAAAATAATAATGCTTATTAAAAGGACGAGATATGCATTTTATGGATTTGCAAGAATCTATTCGGAGTGTTGATTTTTGTTTCACAGCTTTAACAATGATATCAAATCATTTTAAAAACATGATAAATGCTGCAATGTCAGTGGTGCCTTTATTCAAATAAATAAACATCTTCATAATAATAACACATATTTGCATTTTTCCTGGGGTTGCACCACCTGACTTGTTGGTACCATGAAGGACAGTTGTGGTCTTCTTTATGATGCGACACCCCACCCACTCTTTCTTAAAAGGCATGTCAGAATAAAAGTACTTTGTCTTCAATTGCGCCACATGATGAGGGCATCAGAATTTATAAACTGAATTGTTTCATTAATAGAGATGCTTTTAATACAGCCTTATTGTTTGCAAGATGTTATGAATTTAATAAAATCATGCGAAACTATTTTATGAAGAATTTTACAGAACTAATTTCTAGAGATGGGGCTGATCCGATCCTATCTCGGTATTGGGTCTGATATTAACGTAATTCACTCATCGCATATCGGACGGACAGGGTCTGTGTGAACCCACGTCATGGACCATGAACCCACTGTAAAATAACATAGCGTAACATGAAACACGTCACCGATCCAGATTCCGTTCCACATCTTACTATGAACCCACAGCAACTTCAGTCTGTAAACTGAGTGAACAAAAAACATTAGCTGTTGGTTGGAGTTAAATGATGATTGTTTGAGATATGTTAGTCTGGAAAAAGCCAAAAAGCAAGAGCGCTACTTGTAATGTGTGTAAAGCCGGCGTTCCGAGAGGTGGAAGTACGGCTGCGTCGTACATACAACCAGTTTAAAGCCATGAGCTTCACAAGTGATGTGTGGATCTCAGATGTGAGTCCAGTGTCTATTATAAGTCTCACTGTACACTGGGTGAACTCGGAAACATACAGAGCGTCAGGTGAAAAAGTGCAGGGGGGTCACACAGCAGCAGTTCTGACGCAGCCCCCATTAGAGATACACTTAGTGATTGATAAACATCTTAAATACAACCTTAAACACAATACCAACAACGATAATGATAATATTAGAGTAAAAAAGAGCTCTTGTATCGGAATCTGTATCCGTATCGGCGGTTGTGAATCGGAATTGGATCAGGATTTTAAAAACGAATTTCACTACGAATTTCCTATTATATGCATGAATGGTCTGCTGGTCACACCAGGAGATACTTTTAGACTTTGGAAGGCATGAATGCCTAAAGTGAATTTTTATGTTGGTGCACTGAAAATGTCTCCAAAGAAGATATTACTAAATACTGTGATATCTGTAATATATGTATTTAATTATTTAATGGGAATGTAAAAGACTCAGACATGAACATCATGTCATTGACCTATGTATACACCTACTGCCCACTTCGTTAGAACACACTGTAATTTTATTAGAAACACAAGCCTTAACCCTTGTGTGGTGTTCTGGTCTGTAGGACCCAGTTTCAATGTTTACCAAAAGAAAAACATGATGTGATTTATTATTATTTCAGCCTCAGATTCCTTGTCCTTTGCTCATTTTCTGTGAAGAACAAATAAAATAACCCATTTTCAGTGTCTTCACACTGTCGACCCCCCACACATTTATATTACACGTGGGGTTGGGTGAACCCGCTGGGAATAAAAGTGTGGAGGTGCTGTGTCCTTCACTCTGTTCTCCTCCTACATGGCCTGCTGTTAGTGTGTGTGTGTATGTGTTTGTATGTGTGTGTGTGTGTGTGAGGGTGGACAACATGGACAGGCTGCTGACTGGCTACAGCTGCTAAAGGAGAACGCTATGCTGGACACTTGTGATATTTTAAACATCTGTTATTTTTACATAAATTATTATGGCAATCAACACCACACCAGGGTTAAAGGTCCACTATATAAGTGTGCAATTACAGAGTGAAGCCCATCTGTTGCTGCACAATGAAGCTGCCCTCCATTCAACAAGATATTCTTTGTGTGGTGGTCCATCCTCAGCACAGCAGTGTCTTCTTTCTCTATGTTTCCATCTCTGCAGTTTCAGGTTTAGGAGTTCGTGGAAAGCAGGAGTTTGATAGATTATAAAGATATTGAGTCACTGAGGTTTCCCTATCTCAACTTTCATCTTTTCTTTACGTCACAAACACCTCCACATGCCATGTGAGGGTGGAACGTGTTCAGCAGGGACTTGTATTGCTGGCACTGAGGATCGCACCTCTTGGCACATCAGTCTGCGTGAAGCATGAAGAACAGCGGGAATTACCTTTTCCATTGAAAATCTCTCTGACATCACTGATTTAAAAAAAAAAACTGCAGGTGGGAGCTGGAATGCATGATGATAATCAGTGGGGAACACTGACTGTTTGAGCTAGACCTTCAGGTTTGCGACATAGAGGTCAAAACTCGGTCAAAAACTACTCTCTTAAAAAAGATGGTTCTTTAAGGGTTTGCTAGTAAAGATAACGGTTCTTTAAAGAGCCATGAACACTCAAAGGGTTCTTTGGATGGCAAAATTAGATTGATGGAGAATGTGATGTATATGGTTCAATACAGTACCAAAAAGGGTTCTTCTACAAGCTTGGCATTAACAGTAGCAGAACTTCTTTTGGATAAAACGCATTCAAGAACAATTTCACCATGCGGAGAACCCTTTAAGCATGCAAGTGGTTCTCTGAGTGTTCATGGTTCTATATAGAACCATTGTCCTTACGAAAGAATTCTTGAAAAAACATCTTTTTTTAGAGTGTAGGAAAACAAATAGCTCTAATCTCTATGATAATGATAATTTCTGCTAGTGCCTCTATGGGAATCTAGCAGTATGTTAGCACTAATCTAATGGCAATTCAAATTAACACTAATTTTATGGCCAGTCTAGATGTAATATGGACATTTGAAGCTTGCAAAAAGAAATTCCATATATCTTATTTTAAGCTTGTAACATACATTAACATACACTTGATTTACATGTATTTATACATAAGTACTTGTATGTATTAGTTTTTCAGTGATTCTTTCAGTAAAGAGTCCTGGCATAGAGCTGCCGTCACTTTTTTCATACCTTACAACTGATTGAAACCAGGTAAGATTATCATATTTACAGTCAGTGATGTATCTAGAACTTCCAGAAGGCCTTGAGTGACTTTTCTTTCGTAAAATTGGTCTGATGTAAATGAAAACCTGATTGGTTGGTTCTTCTGTCAGTTCTGATTTATGTTGGCGTGTAAGGTATGTAAGGCCTCCAGAAATATCCTGATAAAATTATTACTACGATACTTGCAGAGTTTAAATACAACAATTATGATGATTCCAATAAAGAAAAATGAACTAACAATTACAGATAGGTATTTTTTTATGTCACAGAATTCATTAGGCCTCCTCTCAGGGCCTAGACGGTCCTGAGGGTTCTCCACTGATGATATTACAACAATTACTGCCATATTTTTCCTAATCTACACAGTTTTGACTGTTTTACTCAAAGTAGTCAAACAACAAAACCATTCATTAAAGAAACACAGCTGCAGTTATGGGAGCCCCTGATTCTGAACTTTATCAGACACTTTTAGCTTTTAAAAATGATTCTCATTCAGTCCACCAGTAGGCAGAAGACCTGTGTAGGTTCACTGGTGGTTTTGGATAGTAAACAAAATGTCTATATTTGTGTTGAACACATAGTGACCCCTGCTTCCTATCAGCACCACTGTAAAGAAAGTCGTTTTGTTATATTGAGCCCTTTTACCTCAGAACACTCTAAATGACACATCAAAGACTGAATCATGCAGCAATTTTGGAGAAGTCTTTGGAATTCCCTGTTAACTGCTGTTTTTCTCTGCTTTTCCTCCTTTTTCACTGTACATATCACTGAAATATGCGGCACTGTTTACAGTGATCTTCACTTCACCATCATTTGCTTTCCGGACACCAGTTCATGATCGGTTAAGCAGTTTCCAGCATTTTTACACAGAATTACAAGATACACACAAAAAAATGGGTGAGTCAGGCGTGAAGCGGAGGCCAGAGGAAGAAACGCAGCTGGGGCGAGATTAGTAGAAGGGAAATGAAAACAGCATGACTAGGCAAACTTGAGGATTCATTTTCCTGCAGGCGGCAAGTGGGGGACGAGATACCGACTTGCATGTATGATCCACTCTTGGTCCATTACAAAGACAGAAGGCATAGCACACATTTAGCCAGCGGTCATATTTCAACGTGAATTTAACACTGAAAGGGCCCATATCATGAAAAACTAATTTGATTTAGTACGTAAACGTTAATATAGAAATGCCTGGTTATTGCCCATATATGGAAGCTAAGGCACAAAAACAGCATTATGAACAGCTTTTGAATTCATTGGTTTTGTGACATCACAACCATCACAAACATGCACTTAGAAATATCCAGCAATACAGCCTACAGCAGTTTAGCTCCACCTGAAGTTATAAGGAGTGTTTCAGCCTGGACTGCTTTTTCAAAAAAGGGCACAATTTAGAGCTCATTTACATGTATCAGCAAAGGCGCAGTAACCAAAACAGCTTCTTGAATTCTAATGCTGTGTTTACATGTTGGCGTCGAAAAAAATGTTTTTCTGTGTCCTCAAAGCGTTGCCATGGTTACATTGTTACCAGCGAAAATGAGTGATTCTCAGAGAGAAACATTTGCAATGTAGATTGTCTATTTAAGGTGGATAAAAGCAGGAGGATGTTCTGTAATGTTTTGTTGTACATATAATTTAAAATTAATAATTGTCTTTTATACAGCGTGTCTGGAATTCAACGATAAGACTTTTAGCATCCATGTCTATTTAGCATCTGGTTTATTTGACCGCAGGAAAGAGAGCAAAAGTTGAGAATACTGAACTGAAAGTTCTGTTGTTCCAGTTTCCATCCCTGCTTCATTGAAAACAGTGGAATATCTGGTTTGTCACTGACCATCTGCCAACTTAATGTAAACACAGCATAAGTGATAAAAATAGGTTGTAAAATGGTGATGTAAAAATGAATTATGACTGTTTTTGACTTTACATGACCATTTTTTAACCACCTCTTGAAAATAAAATTTATAAATGTAAGAAAATGTATAATATGGGCCTATTTCTGCCCACAACATATGTTTGATGTCATAATTTCTAAACACAAGATCTATTTTAATATGTAAAGAACATAAACTAACAGCTAACTGATTTTTGTTATTGTCACAAAGCACCATTTTCAACAAATTAAATTTATAATAATATATTTTACACTTAAGTGGTCTTTTATTGTTGCCCTGATGAAACAGATCAATAAGCGTTTTCATAGTGACGTCAACTGCATTCTGAACATGTGCACTCACTTGCTCAGAAACTGTCACAGTGCAGCTAACAATAAAGGCAGCGTTGAGCTTCTTTTACACAGTGATAGGAAACACAGTAGCACACAGAAAGCTGCAGTTCCACATGCTCCATTTTACTGACCCTACATGGACATTCATGCTCACTAACTACTCTTGGGGCAGAGTTTAAAGAGTTAAAGAGGACAAAGACAAAGACTCTGCATGTAGGCAGCACATAAGGATTAATTATGACATGATATATCATGATTTATCATGATGTAAGTGGTGATAGAGCTGTTGTTACTCAGCACATTATGGGTAATATGAGTCAGTCGCAGTTCAGCTTAGCATGTCTATGCAATGTTAGTAAATGGAAAAGTTGAAAAGACATGCTATTTTAGTTCTGATCGAACCTAGTCATGCACTTTCCTTGCAGTTTCCTTTTCGTTAGAAGCAATCATCATATAATGAGGGATCCAAAGCCACACTGGCTGCATCAAGTATGGATGAGTTTGCGTGCTTGCGCATACTGGCTCATGCTGTGTCTGAATTTGCCCTCTCAAATGCATTTTGCAATCTTTTAGATGATGAAACACTGTCTGGATTACACAATCCACAACACTGGATTTAATTCCTGGAATTACAAGCAACAACAAGCTTGGCATATATCAGAACATGTATAGTTTTCTATTGGGTCTAAGCATGTGCTTTTATTATTTAGATTACTGTAAGTACTGAAGAAACAAAGACAGCTCCAGCGCAAAATTAGAGTCAAAGTAAAAAACAACTCATAGAGCAACTTAAAATAATCACTGATAATCACCGTTGTTTTTGCTGTTCGGCCTTTATGTACATTACCATACCAAAGTTAGAGACCCTTCATTGATTTATTTTCCAGTTAAAACAGCCATTAAGTACAAGTTGTCAGTGTCAGGAAAAAAGATAAACAGAAAATTACACAGAAACCTTGATAACTAAATACAGTATGATATTTCTATCATTTGACGTGTCCATTCTTTATGTATTACAGCCTCCTTTCTTTTCAAGAGACTCGCTTTCAGTTTTTTAACAAAATCTGCAGCCACATCTCCAAAGTTCAGTCTTAGAAGTTGGTCGAATTTTCAGCTTCTCACTATCCGAGTAATCTCTAACATATTCAGTGATGTTGAGGTCTGGATGCTGGGGTGGTCAGTCCATTGTTTTGAGAAGACCAGCAGCTGCTTTGTTTGATGTGCCTGTTTCCTTTTCTCAGTGAGTGTGTTTACATGCACTTAATAATTCGATAATTACAGAAAATCAGATTTTGTCAGTAATCTGATCAATGCGTTTACATGCACTTGAGTAATCAGATATTAAGGAAACTCTGGGTCTACAGTAATCAGATTGCTGCCTTGCAACCAGCCAATAAACTCGCAGAAGACGACGTGACGTAAACGTATTGTAAAACTCAATCTTCATGAACGCAGCTTTTTTTTAAACATCGAGCCACTTTACCCAAAAATATGAACATACATCATTTAGAAGATGAAGAATATTTTAATACTTCTTTTGTCAAGCATGTAGTCCGTTTCAGCGTCACTCCAAAAAAGTTTTGCTGCCATCTGGCAGCAACGCTGCTCACTTATTTCCGGTACCGCTGTCTGTTTTCGCACATGCACAGACTGAGAAATCTGAAAGAAATCAGAGTAAGAGTTTATATGCACTAAGAAATCTGATTACTGAGCTAAAATCTAGCTCTCTCTATCAGATTTCTTCATCGGATTACTAGACCTTACTCTGATATGAGAAATCGGACTATGATGTTTACATGACCATTTGAGCAATTGGATAACTGCAGAAATCTGATTATGATCGGATTATTGAGTTTATGTAAGTGTACTCATTGAGGGCTCCTTGGCAGCTACACGTCCTTTTAGACCCATAGTGCTGAGTCGTCTTCTCACAGTGGAAGGATGGACAGAAACACCTGTGGATGTTTTCAGACCTGAAGCAGCTTGATTTTCTCCTCTTTCTCAAAGATGAAAGCTTTAAGTGCTGTTTATCTGACGGGGGCAGTTTTGGTGTCTATCAGGTCTTACAGGTGGTTGTTAGGAGTCTCATTTTCTCTGTAGCTTTTATTAATTTTGAAAAGTTTTTTAATTTCCTGAAGTTAGTTCCCGTAAGTTGTATTGAATGACTGTTTTGACTGGAAATTGCAGGGTAATCTCTGGCTTTGCACATTTCTTTGTACTCTCAAAGAAATAGGTCCTTAGATGTGTTTTTGTTGATATATCAACTAGTTATATCATGTGGAAGTCCTTTACGTTTTAAAAAGGTTCTTCACACACACATCCTCAGGGAACATGCCTCAGGGAACCAAAAGAGGTTCTTCAAGGGGTTTGTTAGTAAAGAAACTGGTTCCTTATAGAACCATGAACACTCAAAAAAAAAACCTTGCATCATTAAAACGTCCATTGTGAAATTGTTCTTAAGATTGATGGAGAATGTGCTGTTGATGGTTCTATACTGAACCTATTTGAAAAGCGTTCTATATAGCACCTAAAAGAGTTCATCTATAGCTGCAGGCTTGACATCGTAACAATAGCAGAAACCTTTTTGGGTGCTATATAGAACACTTTTTAGAAAGGTTCTATGTAGAACCATCTATAACACTCTGCAATTTGCAATCTGAAGAACTCTTTAATGATGCAAAGAACCCTGGTTCTACAGTGTTCCTGGTTCTACATTGAATTATTTTCTTTACTAAAGAATCCTTGAAGAACCAACTTTTGTAAGAGTGTAGCATTGCTCCAGAGAAGTTTTATCTTTTCATCTAATTTTTAAAAACTTGGGTTGAGAAATGTATTTTACTGAATTTTACTGTAATAATTCTACTGTATTAAATCCGTTTCTAAGCACATACAATTTCAGAGCTACATTATTTCAGTATTAAGAAGAGAAAAGAAAATAATTGAAGCAGGAAGCACATGATCAAAGTTCTGCCATATTGTTGCTGCTTAGCTGTATTTCATACCTGTCATGCAATATAACACAATGCATTTGCATACAAAATGTCACTGAGCTGCAGTACTTTGTATCACCCAATACAATAAATTCATTACAGTTTGCATAGGTTTCCTCTTTCTCCTAGCATACAGAATTTGAGATCAAAATGTACAAGCAAAATATATATTAGCAAATATGATTTAATACATAAGTTAATTAGTTCCCTTATTATTTAACAAATTATTGAATTGATTGGGGAACTGTTCAATATCGTGGACATGTCTGTAACGCAGCTTGTAACAAAGTGCTACCTTTCCTTCCTTAGACAGACTTTATGTTAATTTGGTAGTTAGTTTAGACATTTAGCTCATTTAGTAGACAGTTATTGAAAGTTTTCTCACAACAATAGAAATATTTAAAATGATTCTATAAACTGTATATAGTGAAGTTATTATCCAAGTAATGAAAAAGTGCAGAGTAAGACCTGTGCAACACTGTAAGACAAACAAATGGAACCTTCTCTTTTTCCTTAGCACTCAGCACCTGCTGTTCCTCAAGGTTCCATAGTAGGCCCTATTTCATTTATTTGTCACAGGCCTCATTAAAATTATCACAGAAATCACCAGCACTGAAATGAATGTGCACTCCATGGCAACTTCAAGCTTCAGTTGTGTGCAGTAAAAAATTACATTAAAAGCAAACCACCGTTCACTCTGCCCACAAAGCCCAGTCTGCTTTTGTGTTGAGATTAGAAGTTCAGGCGTGGTCTGGTCTTATCCAGCCAACTCCTTCTTTTCATAAGAACCAGTGTATAAAGTTTTCAGTGACCACACTATTGATGAATAGGGACAAGACTGATTAGTCTAATGCAGTCTCATCTTCCAAGTTTGAAGTGATGCTAATGGGTGCTAAGTTCATGGGATCTGTTGAAATGGACCATGTTGGACATATCCTGCTTGGTGGAAGTCTCTGTGGGTGACTCCAGCCCTCCATTAGCCATGTGCTTGCGGCCGAGGGTGGCAGTGAGCTTCCTGCGGAAGACGCGGCACAGGAAGACGTAGATGAGAGGATCCAGACAAATGTTGGTGGCAGAGAGCCAGAGCGTAGTCTCCTTGGCTAAGTAGAGCTGGTTCTGAGCCCAACAGTGGGCGGACGTGCCTCGCGTCTGAGTGAGCGTGTAGGGCACTCTGGCCAAGTGGAAGGGCGCAAAGCACACAAAAAAGACTCCGACCACCACAAACACCTGAGAAGAGAAGAAGGGTTGAGATCCATTCTACAACAAGGAAAGAGCAGGTTTGTAACTTAATATCACACACAGCTCAGTTTCAACTTTCTTATTTATGAACATGACAAATCATATAAAAATGACCACACACTGCATTTCATGAATTCTGTAATTTATGGAAGTTATTAAATGAAGAACTAGTTCAATTGTCTGTGCTAAACAGGCTTTTTTTGGGTAGGTACAGTAGAAATATTTTAAAAGATCCAATAAACTGCATATATTAAAGTTTGTATCCATCTAGGAAAAAAGTGCAGAGTAAAACCTGTGCAACATTTGAAAATGAACAAATGGAACCTTCTCTTTTTCCTTCCAGCACTCAGCACCTGGCGTTCCACAAGGTTCCATAGTAGGGCCATTTATTTCTCACAGGCTATTTTAAGACCTCATTAATTTCCAGTATGTAGGACAGTTGAACAGCTCTGCAGCTATGCTGTGTATGATTGGTCATCGTCTGCAAGCTGCTGCATCACTATCATCATGTCACACAGAGGTAGCCAGTGTGGAAAAAGGACTGGTTTGTTGGATGAAGCAGTATTGGAGCAATTTCGGAGTGAGAGAGACCGTAGACGCTCCAACTTTCTAAAAAGCTGCTCCACACTCTGAGCAAAGTCAAACCACTCCACTCCCTGCTCTGCTTCCACTCTGCACCGCTTGTATACTCTGGCATACAGGTGCCAGAATGTAACTCATGCATCATTTGAAGTGTAAGAGAAAATTCAAATAAGAAGCAAATAGAAAGCGAAGTTCAGCCTTGTGTAACTGCAGTGGTTTGTGAATAATGCAAATAGAATGTTGGTGAATCATTAAAATAGTATTAGTATTTGCTAAATACAACCCTGTTTCCAGTTGGGAAACTTTGCAAAATGTAAATAAAAACAAATGACTTTTCAAAAAGTTGTGACAGGAGCATGTTTACCACTGTGTTGCACCACTTCTTCTTTTAACAACACTCTATAAGCATTTGTGAACTGAGGAGACCCACTGCTGTATAATTGAAAGTGAAATCTTTTCCCATTCTTGCTTGATTTCAGCTGCTCAACATTTTGGGGTCTCCTTAGTCATATTTTTCATTTCATCATGTGCCAAATGATTTCAATGGGTGACAGGTTTGGGCTTCACACAGGCCAGTTTAACACCCAGACGAAGCCATGCTGTTGTAATATATGCAGAATGTACTTTGGCATGATCTTGCTGAAATAAGCAAGGCCTTCCCTAAAACAGATGTCTGGATGGCAGCAGTTACTCCAAAACTTGTATTTATTGTTCAACATTAATGTTACCCCCATACCATCACGGATGCTGACTTTTGAACTGTGCGGTAATAACAACTTTTCCACTTCGCTTGGGCCCAGAGAAGGTGGCAGTGTTTCTGGATCCTGTTTATATATGATTTCTTCCTTGCATGGTAGAGCTTTAACCTGCATTTGTGGATGCAGTGATAAACTGTGTTCACAGACAGGGGTTTTTGAAGTGAAGTGAGCCCATTTCCATTACATATTTTTTTTGGAAAAAGAGTTGCATAGCACTGTATATGTAGCTATAAATAAATTTCATTTCTCTCCTTTCTTCACATGATGTAAAAACATGTACACAGCACAGTGACATACTCTAAAAGCCAACCCATGCGATACTGTGTGATCATAGCCAGAACAGCTTTGAGCAAAATTAGGGTATAACGTAAAATGCCATTAAGTTTTATCAATTTTCAAAGTAGTAATTATGATGCAAAAGGGCGAATGTGCCCCCTAGTGGTGTAGAGTGTGGGCTTGCCAGGTCTGGGATTACCAACTGCAGACCTAAGGCCTCTATTGTCAAAGCTAAATGCCTAGATCATCTGTAAAATTTAGAAAACAAATAAATGCAGTTGATTGCATGTGAAGATCTACTGTTAGATTAGAATCTTCCCTGTCATTAGAGGAGTTTTACATGCTTTTATCACTTCCCATCTTAACTACTGCGGTTCTCTGTTTCGGAAACTTTCTATATTTCCAGTCTACTAAGTTTACATTACACTCCTAGGTCTTTTTCAACTCTTACAGCTGTTGTTAATTCCATACTTAAAGGCTGACTATGCTCTATCTGTTGCTGCATATGGATCTGAGGGTGATACACGGACAGCATTTCGGAAATCTGTGAAGCAAAATTCTGAAAAATTGGCCATTACTTTAGAGTAGAAAAAAGAACAGCCCATTGCTTTAAAAACTGGAGTTTGATTCTAGTTTCGAGTGAAAGTTTCAAAACAAACCCACATTCAACCCACAGTGCATACAGTCATATGCAAAAGTTTGAACACCCCAAGTCAAAGGCAAGGCTTTGTTGATTTTCTGTGTGAATTTTCTAACACAGCCTCTACAGGGAACTTGAACATGCCATTTTTTCCTGCAAATTGTAGTGCACAGTTTTTGTGTAATATATTCAGAAAATGGTGCCATAACTTTTGCACAACCTACATTTTATGTTTTATTTTTTCCCAATATATCAAATTCAGCAAATAAACCGTAATTATGCTTTAAAATGTGCACAAGTTTGTCCGCTGGGGAGAATGTTTACTTTTTTCTCACTCAAAAAATCAACAGTGTGTTTTGACAAAGGGCGCCAAGACTTTGCATATGGCTGTATATGGAAATCAAGCTGAAAAAAGAGCTTGTTTTGAATTTTGAACACAATGTATTTACGTATATGTTTATATATATATCTGTGTGTTCAGCCTACAGCGGTTTAGCTTGGCCCATTCACACTGAAGTTATTAGAAGTGTTTCAGCCTGAACTGCTTTCTAAATGTAGCCCAATAGAGGGTAGCCAATCAGAACAGAGGTCATTTACATTCATCAGTCGCAAAGGCATAAAAACAAACAACCTGTTTAATTCTAAGAAATAAAAACAGGCTCGAAAACGGTCATGTATAAATGAATTACAGCAAACACATACAGTTGTTTGCAAAAGTTTTGGCGCCCCTGGTCTATTGACATGTATTGTTGATTTTCTAAGTGAAAATAAGATAAGATAGTCCTTTATTAGTCCCACAACAGTGAAATCCACAACAATAAGTAAACACATCCTCGCACACTTCTGCACTTTGTCATGCACAGTTACTGTTTATTTGTTGAATTTAACATAGATAAAAAAAAAACGTGGGCTGTGCAAAGGTTATGGCACACTTTATGTTTTGTTTTTCAACATGTTAAACTCAGCAAGTAAATAGAAACTGTGCAGTGAGGGAGAGTGGGGTAAGATGAGCCAGTGGATAAGTTGACCCACCACTTGTATCTGGGCAACTATACACATTTTTTGTCACATGACTCTAAATTTTATTTGTTTTCTCTGTTTTCATCTTGCTGTGGAAGGAAGAACCATGTGGATGAATGCTAAGCATATTTTGTCAATTTTTTTTTTGTTTTAATCAGTCACATTAAAAGTAATTAATCTCCGTTTGAACAAATTACATTAGACACGTCATTAGAACTGCCAGTGTGTAAAAACAAAACATGTGGGTGAATTAGCATAAGTGTAGCTCTGGGTTGCTAGTTTAAGCACTTTTCCCAAAATGGTGGCTGTGGGGCAAAATGAGTAAGAGTCTTGGAGGTCAGTTCAACCAGTTGTTCATCTTAACTGCCTAATGTTTACATAAAGTTAAGTGAAATATTTTGTGTTTAAATTAGTATTGTGCCCTAAAAATGAATAGCTGATGCTGTATTTCATGTTTTTTGGGTGCAGTGGGTGGCGCTGTCACCTCACAGCAACAAGGGCCTGGGTTTGATTCCCCGGCCAAGCAACCAGGGTTTTTTCTGCATGGAGTTTGCATGTTCTCCCCGTGTCTGAATGGGTTTCCTCTCACAGTCTAAAGACATGCAGTCAGGCTCATTGGAGATGCTAAATTGCCCCCTAGGTGAGTGTGAATGTATCTGTCTGTGTTGTGAGCTGTCCAGGGTGTTTCCTGCCTTCTGCCCAATGAGTGCTGGGATTGGATCCAGCACCCCCCATAGGAGAAAAAGTGGCTTGGATTATGTGTGTGTTTCACATTTTAGATGCAGCATAACGGCGGTTATGCCACGTAATTATAGAAGAAAAAAAAGTTTTTCATAAATCAGTGCTTGTAGCTCTAATTTTTGTTTACCTTTTTGTGAATGACATAGAATCGTCACTCTGGTTTTGCCATTTTGAATAGCATTTTTTGTACGTATGTGACATGTTAGTTAGAGACTTGGTAAACCATTTGCAGGCTCCTGAACTGTAGGCAAATTAGTTATAATATTTATCTCATATATTAGTAATATTATATTTAGAATTATATTTTAACATCTTGTTGAAACAGCAGTTAGTAATGTTTTTCATAGATGGCTCAACTTACCCTGTTAGCTGGATCAGCTTACCCCTAACATGGGTTAAGTTGAGCCACAAGACAACTTTTTTTCAGGACCCCATATTGTGAAAATCACATGCTGTACCTTAGACTTGGTGCGTTTGCTGGCAGTGCCGGAGCTGCTCTTTGAGGCGCGGTACGACTCGTACACTTTCCGGCTGATGAAGGTGTAGCAGACAGCCATGAGGCCCAGCGTGCCCCAGAACACCACCTGGCACAGGTAGTTGAACCCCTCGTGCCATTGCAGGCCGAGCTTGCTCTTCATGCTGCTGCACTTCAGCCTCCCACTGCTGGACATTCGCGGCTCCTTGTCGCTCAAGATCACGTTGGGCAGAGCCAGGGACAGCATGACGGCCCAGACCACGGCACACATGACCCGGCCCACGCGCACCCGCTGCAGGTAACACTTGCCAAAAGGCCGCACGATCTTCAGGTAGCGGTCCAGGCTGATGAGGCCCAGCAGCAGGATGCTGATGTACATGGTGGTGTAGAAGAGTACGGCCGAGTAGCGGCACTGGAAGGCACGAAGAGGGATTGAGCCCACGCCTGCGTCTGTCAGCACCTTCACAGAGAAACACAGTGTGATGACATCACCAATGGACTAATAATACTGGTAAACACTACAGAGCCATCAAGATGCTCCTTTACCTTTTAGAAATGCACATTATTGCTGGTATTTGAAATAATTTCTGAACCAACGATTATAAGATATAATAATATTATAAGATAAAATATTTTGTCAGAAACTAAATTTGATGGAAAGATATTGTTGTGCCACAACACATTTTACCATGTTTTTTGCCAAAAAACTCAGAAATGCAGACTCAAACCTACTGCAAAAGAATGTAATCACCTCTACAATAATGCTAGTTTCTCCAAGCCCCCTTATTGGATTTCCAATAGTATGTTAGCACTAATCTAATGCAGGTGCACATAAACATTTTTGAGCCATTCTAGATTAAACACAGATTAAACAAAGAGATTCCATATGTTTCACTGGAAGCTTGTAACAGATGTTACTGAATGTTAGCGTTAACATAATGTCAATATATTTTTTACCTCATATGTATAAGTTTCACAGTGACTCTTTCAGTAAAGAGTTCTGCCCTAGAGCTGCCGCCACTGTTTTCTGTCTCTAATAAGTGACTTAAACCTTATTAGACCACGGCTCCTTTTCACAGTCAACGAGGTATCTAGAACATCCAGAAAGTCTAGAGTGACATTTCTCCTCACAAAAGTTGGTACCACCCTTTGGAAATCAGAACGTGATCGGTTAATTTCTGTCACTTCTTCATTATGCTGCCAGTCATGTGGTAGTTTTATCAGAAGAGGAACTCATTTATCCGGTGTGCACGTTCATGTGGTTTGTGTGGGTAGGAAAACAAAACTTGGTGGATGTGAAATAGTTCATGTGCTTGATTATCTAGCAAGCCTCTGTTGGTTTTGGCCTATTTTAAGTGTTTTGAACACAGGCTAAGCAGAACAAAATTGTGGGTTAATTGTACATATTTGCTTTCCTATTACCATTTATGATGTTTTTGCAGTCACACCCCTGGTCAAATGCCATGTTTTGTTGATTTTCTAAGTGAAAAAATTTTACCTTAAAATCCCAGGCTTATTACATACTAAGGCTTATTATTCAGTAAATATACAGACTTTAATACAAACTGGCTGAGCTACTGTTAGGTTATAGAAGTGTATAGTAAAGCTTTGGTCCCACTGATGGGCCTGGACATTTAGGGGGTTAACTCATCCTCTACAGAGAACGCACTTTTGCGCATTTAAAAATAACAGCAAATAAAAAAAGAAAGGAAAAAAAAAAGAAATTGAGAGCTAACATTTACAGCTTATTTCTGTTTGTCTCTGTAGAGGATGTGAAACTTGTATACTTGCTTATGACTATACAGTGACATTTGATCACTGTATGTTGAAGAACTGTTTTATTCCTCCACTATGATGAAAACAGTGTTGATGTCTCAACTTGGCCAATTCCTTCTGTATTAATAAAAAATTTCAATTACCTGACTTTGTCGTCCGACTTTGAATGGCGTTCATGAGGCGCTTAGTGGTGGGAAACTCATTTTTCAGATAAAACTAAGACCACTTGAACAGCATCAATCTTACATGTTCTTGCAGGATTTCGTTCCAGCTCCTGAAGGCCTAACCAATGAGAGGGCTATCTTGACTGTGTCTACCTACATACCACTGAGAAAAATCTTAACTGGACAGCTTTCTGTTGGGCAATTCAAGATCTTAATCATTCGACACTAAATACACATGAAAAAACACATGAACACTAAATAAAATAAAAAATTACAGCCATGTATTTTTTAGTCCCCAATTATTAGGTCATCTCTGAAGGGCTAGAAGGTTTTCAGGGTTCCCAACTACATTTAGCCATATAATTACTTAATCACATTTTAAAGGACCTACAAATTGACCCATATGGTCAAATTTAAATCCAACAAGTCCACCTCCACCTTTACTGGCACGGTCAGGGTCATCAGCAGGTCGGCCACCACCACGTTCTTCAGGTACACCACGAAGGTGGAGCTGCTGCGGATTTGAAAGAAGATCCAGGCTGCCAGGCAGTTGAGCACAATAGCAGCCAGGAAGAGGGCGGTGTAGAGGCAGGGGAAGAGGATGGAGGTGACCCTGGTGTTCAGCTCACACTGCAGGGAGGCGTTCTGTTGACTCGCGTTCATCCTGGTGCCCAGCTTCAGCTGGAGAATATAAAAACAGCTGTGACATCTGCTCCAGAAAAGGGGAAGTGGTGGATTTCACTACAAGCAGACACCCTAACACCTTGTCCAGCGGTGCACAGCTCTGGTCCGGGGGGTGGGGCAGTGTCTGGCACAGTTTGGTAGTTCCCCTCATCAAACACACCTGCTAGGCCTGGTAATTAACACATGAAAGTAATAAGGTGTGTGTGAGCAGGAAAATCACCAAACTGTACTGGACACCAGAGTTGTGCACTCTTGACTTAGTAACACTGTGAAAATACACTCCAGGGGAACATAACCTCCCTCCACACACACACACACAAACACACACACAAACACACAAACACACACACACACACACACACACACACAAACACACAGACACACACACACAAAAACCACAGTGAGAAAATAATATCTATGTCATCACTTGCAAAACGTGACCCCAAGTCAAAACCTCATGAGAAATTTCTCACAGCTGCATCTTCCACACGATTTACATGCATAATGCGTAATTACAATGTAATATTAGAATATATATAAAAAAAATTATATATATCTATATATATATATATATATATATATATATATATATATGTGTCTGTGTGTGTGTGTGTGTGTGTGTACACCAACTGACCATATAGCAGCACTTTGTAGTTCTACAGTTACAGACTGTAGTCCATCTGTTTCTCTGCATACTTTGTTAGCCCCCTTTTACCCTGTTCTTCAGTGCTCAGGACCCCCATGGACCCTCACAGAGCAGGTACTATTTGGGTGGTGGATCATTCTCAGCACTTCAGTGACACTGACATGGTGGTGGTGTGTTAGTGTGTGTTGCGCTGGTACAAGTGGATCAGACACAGCAGTGCTGCTGGAGTTTTTAAACACTGTGTCCACTCACTGTCCACTCTATTAGACACTTCTACCTTGTCAGTCCACCTTGTAGATGTAAAGTCAGAGACGATAGCTCATCTGCTGCTGTACAGTTTGTGTTGGTCGTCCTCTAGTCCTTCATCAGTGGTCACAGGACGCTGTCAGCTGGATATTTTTAGTTGGTGGTCTGTTCTCAGTTCGGCAGTGACACTGAGGTGTTTAAAAAATTATCCACCACCCAAATAATTATTGCTCTGTGGGGGTCCTGATCATTGAAGAACAGGGTGAAAGGGGGCTAACAGAGAAACAGATGGACTACAGTCTGTAATTGCAGAACTACAAAGTGCTCCTGTATGGTCAGTGGAGCTGATAAAATGTACAATGAGTGTAGAAACAAGGAAGTGGGCTTACAAAAGTGGTTGGTTGGTGCATGTTCAACATTTGATACTTATATATATGTACATAACACATATATATGTTTTAAAATATGTCAGACTCATTATGAAATATAAATATTAGAGATGAAACGATATTAAAATTTCATATCACGATTATCATGACCAAAATTATCACGATTATCGATATTATCGCTATATTGTTCAAAAGCGTTGAAAAGTGAAATAAATAAATAATAAATAAATACTGATACACAAACTGAAACTCGTTTCACCAACTTTTTTATTAACACAGATAGAATTGGCAGCGATATGCACTTTTTGTTTGCATAAACATTAAATAAATATAGTCAATACATTTGTAGTATTACTTTTGTATTACTTACAATACTCTGTAAACAAAAGAATAGCAAATGTATTATTATTACTGTTATTACTACTATTATTATTACTGTTGTAAATAATAATAATAATTATTATTACCGTTGTAATTATTATTATTATGATTTATTACAATAATTAGGGATTTCCCTGCATAGAGAATTAAATCTGGACCAACTCTGAGGTGGGTCTTAATGGAAAACTACTACTTCTAAGAAGTGCTGCACTCGGGGGGTTTCTGTCCGAACTGCAACTGCAGCATTATTGTGCCGTTGTGGCGCTGAACCCCTAATCAATACAGCGCACCAGGAAAAACAGCCAAAATCACAGAGGAACTGCGTGACCGCGCTGTGAGCTGCAGACAGTGTAGAACTCACATAGCGGGTCTTCATCTGTGGAGCTGCTTCTCTAAAAGCATTTTAAAACTAAAACATAGCTTAAAATTAACGCGCATCTGAGCTGCGGCAGAAACACTCCTAAAGTTTAATCTCTGAAACTCTGCTTTTCCTAAAAGCAGCACGCAGCGTTTACTCGCGCAAGGTCCCGTCTCAAAGCACATTATCTTCCCTATGTAGTGCACTTCGTGGATCATGAAATAGCAAATCCTTCACCCAAAGAGTGCAGGAAATGTTCAACTAAGTCATCTATCATCAACATTAACAACAGGTTACAAATTCCCTATTTAAAACTCAATTGCTTGTTAATGATGATCGTGTTTGAACAGTAGCGCACTATGTAGGGGACACTGAGTGATTTGAGACGGTGTAATTCTCCTCTCAGACAGTAAACACTGCAAGCGAGAAAGGGGAGCTGTGCAGATTGAACTTCTGCAGCGTCTCGTTCCGGAGCTTGTGTGACTCTTAACTCAGAGCTCATTTTGGAGACGCTGCACCACAGAAATATGTGTTAAAAGCTTTAGTTTCGATTCACAGCTGATTCACCGATTGTTTTTCTTTTTTTGACGTTTAAAACTTCATTTTATATTATTAACGAACCATAAGCACAAGTTAAACCACACAAACCATGACATTTCTTCCATTTCGAAGTCCCCACAGACTTCTCCGTTAAAGTTAACCTTGCATTCTCTAAAAAGTAGCGGGTGGTGGTCGCGAAGATGACTCGTCAGGTTGGATGTGTTGCCCCCTTTCGCCGCTATTTTCTTTCGGCCTGTTCTGCAGACAGGGTGGTCATCTGCAGACAGGGTGGTCATCTTCAATTAACTTTCCTTCTGCATCCTTATAAAACCCAAAACATGACCAAACGTCAGACTTGGTCTTCTTAGAAGGCTGAAATATCTCCGAATCTCTGTCACTACATTCCGCGATGTTCTCCCTTCTCTACCCCTCCCCCCCTTCCCCTCTACATACACACAGAGCTGCGTCTGAGAGATGATTCTGCCTTTGTTTGATTCTGTGCAGCGAGTTTTTCACACCGCGGTAATCGACCGCGGTTTTAACGATACTTAATGATACTTAACGATAATGACTAACCGTCATTAATTTTACCGCGGTTTACCGTGAAACCGGTAACCGTCTCATCTCTAATAATTAAATAAATATATATATAATTTTTTTTTAGGTGTGTTTCAAGGACATCAGAATCTGGTGTAGATTCACTGCACAGCTTTGTCCATCAGCAGTTTTTGATATGCCATTAGTGTTACATGGAATTGCACACACATCGGATTCATACTGGATTAAAATGAACCCACAACAATTACTGCCAGGTTTTAAAATCTACACACCCTGTAAATTCATACTGGATGAGAATCATCCTAGAATTAGTACTGTAAAATACTACCCATGCTGCAGATTCATACTGGATTAAAATCACTCCTCAATTATTACTGTCAGACTGTAAAACTACACACGCTGCAGATTCATACTGGATTAAAATCACTCCTCAATTATTACTGTCAGACTGTAAAACTACACACGCTGCAGATTCATACTGGATTAAAATCACTCCTCAATTATTACTGTCAGACTGTAAAACTACACACACTGCAGATTCATACTGGATTAAAATCACTCCACAATTATTACTATCAGACTGTAAAACTACACACACTGTAGATTCATACTGGATTAAAATCGCTCCACAATTATTACTATCAGACTGTAAAACTACACACACTGTAGATTCATACTGGATTAAAATCACTCCACAATTATTACTATCAGACTGTAAAACTACACACACTGTAGATTCATACTGGATTAAAATCGCTCCACAGTTATTACTATCAGACTGTAAAACTACACACACTGTAGATTCATACTGGATTAAAATCACTCCACAATTCTTACTGTCAGACTGTAAAACTACACACACTGCAGATTCATACTGGATTAAAATCACTCCACAATTATTACTGTCATACTGTAAAAACTACACACACTGCAGATTCATACTGGATTAAAATCGCTCCACAATTATTACCGTCAGACTATAAAACTACACACACTGTAGATTCATACTGGATTAAAATCACTCCACAATTATTACTGTCATACTGTAAAAACTACACACTGCAGATTCATACTGGATTAAAATCACTCCACAATTATTACCGTCAGACTGTAAAACTACACACACTGCAGAATCATACCGGATTAAAATCACTCCACAATTATTACCGTCAGACTATAAAACTACACACACTGTAGATTCATACTGGATTAAAATCACTCCATATTTATTACCGTCAGACTGTAAAAACTACACACACTGCAGATTCATACTGGATTAAAATCACTCCACAATTATTACTGTCATACTGTAAAAACTACACACTGCAGATTCATACTGGATTAAAATCACTCCACAATTATTACCGTCAGACTGTAAAACTACACACACTGCAGATTCATACTGGATTAAAATCACTCCACAATTATTACCATCAGACTTTAAAACTACACACACCCTGCAGATTCATACTGGATTAAAATCACTCCACAATTATTACCATCAGACTATAAAACTACACACACTGTAGATTCATACTGGATTAAAATCACTCCACAATTATTACTGTCAGACTGTAAAACTACACACACTGCAGATTCATACTGGATTAAAATCACTCCACAATTATTACTGTCAGACTGTAAAACTACACACACTGCAGATTCATACTGGATTAAAATCGCTCCACAATTATTACTGTCAGACTGTAAAACTACACACACTGTAGATTCATACTGGATTAAAATCACTCCACAATTATTACTGTCAGACTGTAAAAACTACACACACTGCAGATTCATACTGGATTAAAATCGCTCCACAATTATTACTGTCAGACTGTAAAAACTACACACACTGCAGATTCATACTGGATTAAAATCGCTCCACAATTATTACTGTCAGACTGTAAAACTACACACACTGTAGATTCATACTGGATTAAAATCACTCCACAATTATTACTGTCATACTGTAAAACTACACACACTGCAGATTCATACTGGATTAAAATCACTCCACAATTATTACTGTCATACTGTAAAAACTACACACACTGCAGATTCATACTGGATTAAAATCACTCCACAATTATTACTGTCATACTGTAAAAACTACACACACTGCAGATTCATACTGGATTAAAATCACTCCACAATTATTACTGTCATACTGTAAAAACTACACACACTGCAGATTCATACTGGATTAAAATCACTCCTCAATTATTACCGTCAGACTGTAAAACTACACACACTGCAGATTCATACTGGATTAAAATCACTCCACAATTATTACCGTCAGACTGTAAAACTACACACACTGCAGATTCATACTGGATTAAAATCACTCCTCAATTATTACCGTCAGACTGTAAAACTACACACACTACAGATTCATACTGGATTAAAATCGCTCCACAATTATTACTGTCATACTGTAAAAACTACACACACTACAGATTCATACTGGATTAAAATCACCCCTCAATTATTACCGTCAGACTGTAAAACTACACACACTGCAGATTCATACTGGATTAAAATCACTCCACAATTATTACCTTCAGACTATAAAACTACACACACTGCAGATTCATACTGGATTAAAATCACTTCTCAATTATTACCGTCAGACTGTAAAACTACACACACTGCAGATTCACACTGGATTAAAATCACTCCTCAATTATTACTGTCATACTGTAAAAACTACACACACTGTAGATTCATACTGGATTAAAATCACTCCACAATTATTACTGTCATACTGTAAAACTACACACACTACAGATTCATACTGGATTAAAATCACTCCACAATTATTACTGTCATACTGTAAAAACTACACACACTGCAGATTCATACTGGATTAAAATCACTCCACAATTATTACCGTCAGACTGTAAAAACTACACACACTGCAGATTCACACTGGATTAAAATCACTCCTCAATTATTACCGTCAGACTGTAAAAACTACACACACTGCAGATTCATACTGGATTAAAATAATCACTTTAATTAATTTATAAATACCTCTGCAGGTCAACCTAATCCAGTCCAGGGCTAAAGAGTCACATATTTGGTAACACTGGACGTGACCTCACTGCAAAGCTGTCTCACAGCTCCTCAGCTGCTTCCTTATGCTCTGAGGACACTACAGGGACGGACTGATAAATTCTCCCAGTGGGGCATGGCCCAATAAGATAAAAGCGCTGAGTTAATGTGCTGCTTTATAATTCCAATATGATCGAATCATCAGAATCCTTCTGATATAACGCACCACATAGTCTTGTGTGCACAGCAGCGGCCCACTTTGTAGTGCATGTCAGCGCATCTGCAACACGTTTGGTGGTTTCATAGACGAGACAGGTGGCACATGTAGCATATTGGAAGCACAACTAGAGATCTGAAAGGAGGGTGATGACGTCAAGAAGTAGAACAGGAGCTATAAAAACAGCAATAAAACTTTGACCTGGAACAAAATATTTTAAATAACCAAAATTTGGCATATATACACACAGCCATGGTATAAAGGCAGATCCATGACATTTAGGATGTCAGAGACTGCATGTATAAGCACAACTGTGACATTATAGTGTAAGAGACACAGCCTTGTAATTTAAGATATACAAAATTTCCTATATAGGTGCAACCATGACATTTATAGTCTATTGTAAATATATTAAATGACTATTACTAAAAAGAATGTACTTCACCAAGAATACTTTGTTCATGTCTTGCACACAGAGTTTTTCAGTATATACTTTCAGTTTGCATTGGTGTCTGATAAGGAATGACACTTTTTTCAGGAATAAAATGAATTGTATATATAGTATATATCAATATATATGGTATATATCAAAAGTACGTCATATTACATTCATACTATATTAATTAAAAAAATAAATTGCATAAATATCCAAAATCTGATGCGTAAGATTAGAAACTCACCAGCTGCTGTTTGAAGAAGTGAAAACTCTTCTTTAGCTTCTGCTTGGCTCAAGCTGCCTTCAACCGCATGAGGATCAGTAAATGCCCCAACACCTCCCATCAGCTGAATGACTACTGCTCTATGGTTGTGGCCTGGATATGTGCAGACGCGCACACTCGCACCGGCGCGCACGTACACACAAATGCGCTTGTTTTTATGCAGTGCCAGGACATGGGGTCTAACATCCCCCTTATGCATAATATATGTGTATTATGTATCTCCAAAATCCTAACTTTACAGTTTTTAAATCCAAAATCTACTTTACTTTTAATGTAAGTCAATGGAACCAGAGTTTTCCCATGTAAAGGCTGTTTAATTTCATCCATTTATAATGAAATTTACACACAGTGTAAAGGGCAACAGACATTTTCAAATTACGTCAAAATCTAAAATACGTCAAAAATGGAGATACGAGGTTATGTTCCAACATATACATATATGTGTGTATGTGTGTGTATATAGGCAAGTAGCTGTATATTATAATAAAATATTCCATATGTATTATGTACCTACTACCTATAATGTCCTATATGTTTTATGTTTGTTTTATATATATGTCAACACCTTTATGTACTACTATATTTCGCGTTATATATATTTAAACACACATACACATATGCAATAATTTGATAATCTGTCCCATATTTATATGCGTGGGAGTTCACTGCTGCTCCCACAATCCCCTGGCAGACGTCCAGTACAACACTCATGGCTAACTTATCACTTGCGAACATGTCCACTACTGTGGAGACTGTTCATTTTGATCATCCCTCAAATGAGCTCTATAATCTCAAATGAGATTAATAATAATCATCTTGTTGATTTATCAGTCTACTCAGGCTTTAGCGGAGCTCAGTAACACTGAGATTAATAACTGATTATCACATTGATTTATCAGTCTACTCAGGATTTAGCAGAGCTCAGTAACACTGAGATTAATAACTGATTATCACATTGATTTATCAGTCTACTCAGGCTTTAGCGGAGCTCAGTAACACTGAGATTAATAACTGATTATCACATTGATTTATCAGTCCACTCGGGCTTTAGCGGAGCTCAGTAACACTGAGATTAATAACTGATTATCACATTGATTTATCAGTCCACTCGGGCTTTAGCGGAGCTCAGTAACACTGAGATTAATAACTGATTATCACATTGATTTATCAGTCCACTCGGGCTTTAGCGGAGCTCAGTAACACTGAGATTAATAACTGATCATCACATTGATTTATCAGTCTACTCGGGCTTTAGCAGAGCTCAGTAAAACTGAGATTAATAACTGATCATCACATTGATTTATCAGTCCACTCTGGCTTTAGCAGAGCTTAGTAACACTGAGATTAATAACTGATCATCACATTGATTTATCAGTCCACTCGGGCTTTAGCAGAGCTTAGTAACACTGAGATTAATAACTGATCATCACATTGATTTATCAGTCTACTCAGGCTTTAGCGGAGCTCAGTAAAACTGAGATTAATAACTGATCATCACACTGATTTATCAGTCTACTCAGGCTTTAGCGGAGCTCAGTAACACTGAGATTAATAACTGATCATCACATTGATTTATCAGTCTACTCAGGCTTTAGCAGAGCTTAGTAACACTGAGATTAATAACTGATCATCACATTGATTTATCAGTCTACTCAGGGCTTTAGCAGAGCTCAGTAACACTGAGATTAATAACTGATCATCACATTGATTTATCAGTCTACTCAGGCTTTAGCAAGAACTTCAGAGGTAAAGTTGTTAATTGAAGTCCTCTTTAGAATTTGTCTAATGAGCATGTTTGCTACACTGTGCACTGATTCTAAAATATAAAATATATTTGTACAAAAAAAATTACAGAAATATAAAATATAAAAAAGCACAATGCTGTTTCTTTTAAATTTGCAATTGTATGTTTTTTTTTAATTTATTGGGTAAGTATTGTAGGGTATTCTCCTAAAAATGTAAAAGCTAACTATATTCTAAATACTGCCTTTATAAAATATATTGTGGACTGAATAAAGACACTTAATTTCTGTATTCTGAATACATGTTCCCAATACTTTTATTCCATTACATCCCAGCCCTGAATATGTGTGATGATATCAGTGGGACCTGACCACAATAAGAGGGAGGCATTAATAAGAGAGTTCCATAGAAATGGCGGCTGTCTGTGACTTCTTTCAGGGGCTGGTTGGCTCCATGGTGATCCTGGGAGAGGGTGCAGCAGCTAAAAGCTAACATGTGGGAAGAAATGAGTTAAACAAAACTACAGCTTAATGTATGCTTACTGGCAAAAATGAGAAAAAGGCCATGTAAATATTAACAACACTGTTTGTGCATGTAAACCCTTTCACCTGTTTTGGTTTGTTCCAGCCTGAATTGGGGTGTGGCTAAATGTATAAAACATTTGGGGGGGGGGTTACATGGTGAGGTTTTAGCTGTCTGTGTGACTGTCTGCTCAGCCTTGCGGCTTCCAGATGGGTGAACGTGACAGACTGTTAGTCTGGTGGAAAGAGTGGTTGCAGGAGATTGGCCAAGGACCCAATAGAGTCACTGCAGCAAAGAATGTTTTAAATACAATGGAGAGTATAAATACTTTCTTCAGGTTGGGTGGGTAAGCACCCAAGGCAAATTTAGATCTCCTTTCCTGCTCACATTACCCTACTACAATATGAAAGTGCCTATTTGTAATACTATGTTTCATATGTATTATATATGTTAGTGTCTATATGTAATAGTATTCCCCATATATGTAATATAATATATTTAGTAATCTATATGTGAAATGTCCCATATGTATTATATGTGTGTATGTACCTGTGTGTAATAATAATATAGTCCATTTGTATCACATATGCAAGTAGATATATGTAAATTATGTACATATTAATGCAGTACTAATGTTCAATAGGTATATATATATGTAGTAATAATGTCCCATACGTTTTAAAAATATGTAAATGCCTATGTGTATATATATATATATACATATATATAGCTGTTGTCGGAAAAACCTCATATCTCCAAAATAAAAGGAAAAAACGTACTTTACTTTTAATGTAAGTCAATGGAAGCAGATTTTTTTCCAAGTCATTTTGAGCCATTTGTTTTGGTCCATTCCTCATGAACTGTACACATAATGTAAAGAGCGACAGGCATTTTCAAATTACAAAGTCAGCACTATTGTGTCGCTTCTGCATGTCAGCTCTGCTTTTCTGTGTTTTTTCTACATAGTTAAGACTTTTTGTCCTGGAAGTGTATGAAAACAAGCACATGCACACACACTTGTTTTCACTACTGGTGGCCTCTTAAAGACTTCCTTTCCTGTCACAATAAGTCTGCAGTGCCAGTGGCAGGCTGAATATTCTCGTCCTGTCCAGCTTCCTGCCTTTTGTTTCAGAGGGAGAGTCCGTTCTGCCTCGTGCCAAAGTTCATTTGCTCATTTGCATCCGTCTCAATAGCACGTAAAGTGATGCTGCTACGCAGGAGCTCAATGCAGCTCTTTAGGAAATGCCTCTTTATCTCCTCAAAAGAAGGCCAGTAGGCTACAGGCAACATTTTTATAAAGACTATGAGGTTAGCATGCAGCAGAACCGAACATTTTGTTATTGCAAAACAGAATAAAACAAATGGCTCTGACCTATAAAAAAAAAATGTCAACTAAGTCAAAGTATGGACGCTATGTCTGAGTCGTAGGAGATGTTCAAGGTTGCTCCTCATTAGTGTAACGTTGGAAGAGACTAACAGGCAGGACTCAAGTCCTTGGTTATATTAAAAATTCATGACACAAAGGTATCCAAAGCACACAAGCAGGGGTATAAATACACGCAGGGTGGGGCTACAGACAACAGACAGGTGAGACAGATAATAAGAAGGCTGGACCAGTGACGAGACAAAGACCGAACAACAACAAAAGCACATGGCTGACATAAACAAAAGCACATGGAACAAGAAAACAAAGGCTGAAAAAATAGCACAGGGCAAGACAGGATGTCACAATTGGCTCAAAGAGGTTACAAAATAATATCTGAAGAGTTTGGAATTCTCTGCCCTGCAAAGGTTTGGCGACCTGTCCAGGGTGTATTCTGACCGCTGGGATAGGCTCCAGTGTCCCCCTGTGACTGTATATATGTGAGACTTTGGAATTCACCGTACAATGTCAGGCAGATTAGTGTACAAAAAACATTTAACACCTTCATTATTTTCCCCAGGAGGGGTCTTTAACAAAAATCGCACAAAGAGAAAGTATAATATTCTGGGAGATCAAAAACAACCCCAGATTGACATCTAAAGGTCTGCAGGCCTCTCTTGTGCTAAAAAGTTTACCAGTTGGCAAACGCTGAATAAGAATAGTATGGGATGTGAGCAGGAAGGAAGCCGCTGCTCTCCAGGAAAAATGGCACTGCCTGTGTAGAGTTTCCTAAAGACCACCCGGATGAACCAAAAGACTACTTAAGGAATGTTGTGTGGATGAATAAGACAAAAATAGAACTTCATGGCTTAAATGGTGAAACGTTACGTTGCATTCCAGCATAAGAACATCATCCTGTAAACTGTGACCTGTGGACCACGGTGGTGGTGAAGTGTGTGTGGTCTAGAGTGTAGGTGCGCTGGTGCGATGTGGCTATTTTTCCTTTGTTTTTTTTTATCATTTATGTGTATGTTTTGATGGTCCCCACAGGCTCATGAGTTCATATCATGCATCTCATCACACACAACCAGATGTACAAAAGGTCATACACTATGTTAATAATGACCTTTAAACTCATGTATTCAAGCTTGAACACTTGCGATCAGATTTCTCTATCCAATGTTGGGGACTCAAATAGATCTCTTTTTGCAGAATGTTTACTGGTAATGTGTATTAGACTAGATTTTCCTATAGTGCTGTACATCTCCAAAACTGTGAAAAAAATAACATATTTCATACAGGCAAACTGCATTAGAGCCATCGGCTATGTTTTGTTTGCATGCAAGCTAGCTGGCAGGTAATGATACTTGAGCTTGCCATAGCTAACTAGATGGCTGTACTTATGAGATAATGAGGGCAATTCCACATAGAGAGAGAGAGAGAGAGAGAGAGACAGAGAGAGAGAGAGAGAGAGAGAGAGAGACAGAGAGAGACAGAAAGAGAGACAGAGAGAACTGGAGATAAAGAGATGAAACTCTAGAGACAGCAAAAGGAAGTGAAGAAGATAGCAAGTTACAGACAGAGAGAAAGAGAAAGCGAGCGCAGAAAAAGAGAGATAATTAGAAATAAGGAGATAAAGAGGTAGATAGATAGCAAAGCAGACATAGGGAGCGAGAGAGAGAGAGAGAGAGAGAGAAGAGGAGTGGTTTGTGGTGAGTGTTTGCATATTGGTGCATGTCAGAGCGTCTGTTTATTTCTTAAGCCACACAGTTTGTGGTCAGTTGCAGGCATACAGCCTCTGTGTGTGTGCATGTGTGCAGCAGGGTTGTTTATGTGCTTGTTCTAATAGATCAACTGCTGAGCAAGAGCATTCGCTATGGAAATATTCTGTTTTTATCATTACATGAAGTAGAAGTGCAGGAAAAGCTGCAGTGCAGCTGGGTGCCCTCGTGCTCGGCCTCAGGTTGGTTTCAGTGGCTTCTATCTGTCTTTTAGGGCCACTTATGTTTTGGAAGCCTGTTGCTATGCAGTAATGCCTGCATTCAAAGCCTACACAGTACAAATACTGTTGCAGATGAAAGGATCTGAAATGGAGGAAATACATAGGAGTAATATTTCTCATTTTTAGACAGTTGTAATATTGTTAGAAGATTATTCGACCTCTTTCTAAACAGAGCTGCCAATTATAAGCAATATTATTAAAGGGACCATATCATATTACTGCTTTTTTTACAATAAAGGGATTACATTTCCAGGCCTATTACATACTAAGGCTTATTATTCAGTAACTACAGGGACTTCAGTGCAAACTGGCTGAGCTATTCTTCGGTTACAGAAAAGTGTAGTAAAACTTTGGGCCTGTTGGTGGGCCCTGGCCACTTAAGAGGTTAAAATAGTGTGGAAACATTGTAAAGGCTCATAACACACCGCTCACTCTGTCCATATATGGAAACAAAGCTGCAAAAACAGTCTGTTTGCAATTCGTTGTGTCTGTGATGTCAGAAGAACCCACTCGTTTATATATATCCACCAATTCAGCCAAGCAGTTTAGCCTCGGCCATTCACAAACAGCATAACTAGCAGTCCAGGCTGAAACACTCCTTGTAACTTCAGCATGTCATTTTCACGACATTACAAAAACAATGAATTCAACTTGGGCATTTTTGGGGCTTAGTCTTCATATATGGACTGCAGAATTAATAGTTTAACAATGTTTACATATGACATCAAACTCTAATTAAAAAAAAAAAGAAAAAAGAAGGAAAAGATGGTTTTCATGACATGGGACCTTCAAAAAGAATGGTTCAGAGGAAGTGAAATGCCAGTGCACTCAGATCGTTGATAAGATCACTTTGAATAAGGAAACATTAATGCAGATAAGTTGAATCTTTTTAGAGTCTTATTGCAACTTCAAGTTGAGAAATATTAAATATATTGCCCACACGTAAGATGCTTTCACTTGCTAAGCTGTCATTTTTTTTTTCCAGTGTATGTCATGAGACACCGGGTTTAATAGTATCAGCATTAATCAGCAAGCTACTGCCGGAAAGTGGTTTGTTACGCTGGCGAAATTACTGACAGCTGGCGCTTTTACATCCCCTGTAATGTTTTGAGCAGGGGGGGATGCGGCTGAACTGCAAACCCAATTCAAACTGAACTACTTTGAATTGACAACAATAAATTTGAGGGAAAGAAATAATAGTTGAACTCCTTTAAACTCAACTTAAATGCTACACTCTTAAAATGAGATGGTTCTTCCAGGGCTCTTTAGTTAAGAAAATGGTTCTATATAGAACCACGGACACTCAAAGAACCCTTGCATGGTTAAATGGTTCTTTACATCATGAAAGACTTCTTCAAATAGCTGGAGAATGTGCTGTAGATGGTTCTAGATAGCACCTTTTAGAAAAGGGATCTATATAGCACCAAACAGTACTCTTCTATTGTTGCAATGTCAAGCTTGTCACAACAGAAGAACCCTTTTTGATGCTACATAGAACCTTTTCCATAAAGGTTCTATGTAGAACCATATGCAACACGATCTCCATCAATCTGAACTTTTTTATGCTGCAAAGAACCCTTTAATCATGCAAAGGGTTCTTTGAGTGTCCATGATTCTATATAGAACCATCGTCTTTGCTGAAGAACCATCTATTTGAGTGTAGCAGTTGTTCAATCTGCTAGCTAATTTAAGATTAGATAAGTAAGCCTCAAGATTAAATAAGTAGCTTGACCAAATGTGCTAACATTAGTAGAAGCTACTAACCACCAGTTCACATGATCTCATTTGCGTAAGGCTAATTGGTTGTGTTTCATTTTCCTTTTTAGTTACCATCATAAGCATTTGTTGACTGAACAACACAAAAACTGAAGAATAATCCTGTAGTTTAAAGCTCTTCCTTCAAAATCTCTGCATAATTCACTCAGTGCAATGTAAACAAACTCATTCAGAGTGGTTTGATGAGAAATACCTTTTACAGTGGTGGTTATGGGAACCAGGGGTCACGACATATATTACAGGGTCTTTCAACCACTGGGCTGGGGACCACAAGTGGGCCACGAAGCACCCCTTGGTGGTCCTTGGACCTATACTGAAGGGGGCCAGTGGACTGTAATGGGCCTGTGGTGGCACTTTGCCATAAAATCAGTGAAAAAAAAAAATGACTTAACAATAAAAAATATATATAAAAAGTTTGACAGTTAACAACATTAATACAAGCCCCACAATAACAGTGCACAAAGGCCGCTTCATCACTCACACCAATATTCTGCTGATATTTCATGTTCATGGATACACATCAAATATTGCAAAAGTAGGCCCAACGTATTACTGTGGTGAGAATTTCCCAAAAATTACATTTTTAAGCAAAAAGGTCGAGCTCTGTTTTCTTTTGGGCCTTCCTGCTTTCTAGTGTTAAACAGGTGGTGAAGTGTGTGTGTTTTAGAGTGTAGGTGCGCTGGTGCAATGTGGCTATTTTTCCTTTGTTTTTTATCATTTATGTGTATGTTTTGATGTTCTGTGCAGGCTCATGAGTTCATATCATGTATCACATCACACACAACCAGATGTACAAAAGGTCATATACTATGTTAATAATGACCTTTAAACTCATGTATTCAAGCTTGAACACTTGCGATCAGATTTCTCTTTCCAATGTTGGGGACTCAAATAGATCTCTTTTTACAGAATGTTTACTGGTAATGTGTATTTGACTAGATTTTCTTACAGAGTGCCAAAACTGTGAAAAAAATAAGGTCTTGAGGGTGGAAAAGGTTGAGAACCTCTGGTCTACAACACCAATGATACACCATTGGTTACCATTGACAATGGTAAAACTGTGATAGTTTGGAACTATTTTGCCTTACAACGCCCAATATGTTCCCCTCCACTGGGAATGGGATTAGAAAATATGCATTTTAGACTAAGATTATGTGAAAACTATCGAAAAATAATGTCTCAGGCATCAGGCAGCATTTTCATAACCATTTCGTGTAATTACATCTTGTGATGGAGAATTCATCAAACGTCTATTAGGGGTGGGCAATGTGACGATATTTTATCATTATTGTGATGAATTATGTCACAATGTGCTTTTCTGTGGATATCGTCAGTACATAAAGAACACTGAATAACTACATTTCATCACAAAGTGAGCATAATTAGGCCTGTTTAATTGGATTTAGTGCAGTGCAGTTTGTAAAACAAAGTAGAAACCTTTGCAATTGTAGGTTTATTGTTTTTATTGTTGTTTAAGTACTTTTATATGTGGCACTACAGGTTCTATTTTGTCTATTCCAACTTAAATCTCACAAAAAAAAATATCGCAATGTATATCGGGTATTGTGAAAATGTCTTGAAGTATCGTGATATACTGTGACAATATCACCCACCCCTGGTTCCTATCATCACCACTGTGAACAACTCTGACTCTGTAACTTTCTCTAGAACTGAACATTTCACACCAAACCACTCTGAATTACTTTGGTCACATCTTAAACGTTTAATTATGCAGAAATGTTGAAAAATCAGGGAAGTTTCCCTTTAAGGCATTAATGTACAAGACAAATTCATGTCTGAAAGAGCTCATCTCATCATTTTTTATTTACAATTTGACTTCATAAGATTATAGGAGACGCAATAGATATATCAGTACTCTATTGATTACAAATAAAACATACAGTACAGTTATAGTGAAGATATCCAAGACTGGTACACTATGACTTTAAGTCTTTAAGACAGCAGAAACACAACTCACACTTAGGTCTACTTCCCTCTACAGTGAGACCTCTGTCTTCCGGTGATTGGGCGAACCTCGCCAAGACATACACATACAGACTGTTTAGAAAGGGCCATATGGCCATTCACTTGACTGAATGGAGCGCTGAGAAAAACTGCTGCCATATGAAATCAATGACCTCGTTCTCTGCCTCTCTCTCTCTCTCTCTCTCTCTCTCTCTTGTTCTCGCTGATGCACATAGATTAACATGTAATTGGCAGAGCATTTTTTTGTCTATAGCCTCTTGTTGGTTGCTGTTAATGAGTGTTTTCACAGTGGACACACTGTTTACAAGCAAGGTATGCAATTCTACTTTTGGCCTACAGAGGACACCAGAGTCCCATAGAAGACTATGCAATCGTTAAACTTTGACTCTTAACTGGTTTGTTTTTTGTTTTTATCAACCATTATATTAATACCAAGAAGAGAAAGGATGACAAGAAGACCACATTTCATACAGTTTAAAAGCTCAGAATGCCGTACAGTGCTGTGCAAAAGTCAGAGACCACTCTTCATTTACTTAATTTCCCATCAAACAGCCATTAAGTGCAGGTTATTGATCTTTCAGGAGATTTATCTGAAGAGATTAAGTATAAGATAATCCACTTACAGAGAAAATTGGAAAGACAAAGAAAAATACGTGCAAAAAAGAAGTTTTACCTATTTATTTTTTAATTATCAAAATAAATAGAGAAAATGGGGCTCCTGACAACCGTTAGGCCTTGTAGGCCACCAAAAGCTTCCAGCTTTAAGTGACTGAAGCACCACTCTTGCTTTCACTGTGAGAAGACAACTCAGCGCTATGGGTCTGAAAGGATGTGTAGCTGTTAAGAAGCCCTCACTGAGAAAAGGAGACGGACACATCAAACAAAGAAGCTGAACAGTAGACTGACCACCCCAGAGTCCAGAGCTCAACATCACTAAATGTGTTTGGGACTACTTGGACTGTGAAAGCAGAAAATTCAACCAACTTTTAACACTGAACTTTGGAGGTGTAGAAAAATATCTCTGCAGATTACTTTGAAATGTTTAAACAAATATGCAAAAAGAATTCAAGCTGAAATAACTCTGTAACTCTTGCACAGTACCATACATTGTCACAATGGCAATCAAATGACTTCAATGGCTTCAAACTGCCTCACTGGCCCTCTCCTGCGGTCAGTCCTCCTCACACAAATTAAGCTCTGCTTTGGCTGAAGCCCAGTGGGGATTCACTCCTTATTCTAAACCTATTGCTCAGAAATTGGCCCTCCAGTTGATTTAAAAAGCTGCTAATTTGTAACACAATGCTGAAAGAGCTCTAAAGAAAACTCAGCGGTGCTTCACAAACTGCAACTGTGGCTTTGTGATGTGGCTTCCATTTTCAGACCTCTGTCGTGCCACCCCCTCAGCTGTTGCAGGTTCATGACAGTTATTTAAAAAAACAAGATGTCCACTACTCTCAGATGCGGCTTTCGCAGGAACCCAGGCCTTGTCCGTTACGCGGTTGTGTAACAAGTGCTTGTGTAAAATGCCCAAGAAGAAAAAAGAGAGCCGCTGTTTCTACATACAGGTTACAGCGAAGTGTCTGATGACTGACAGGGTTCTGCAGTTTTACCAAAGGACGGAAATAACCTGTTGATCTCGCAAGTCTCCATAAACCTTTTCCTGAACGCCTTGCACAGGAAGAAGTAGATCAAGGGGTCCAAGCATACGTTTGTCGACGAGAGCCACAGGGTGAGGTCCTTAACGACTTTCAGTATGGGTCTGGTGCAAGAGCCCTTGTCGTTGACCTGTGCCTTGGTGTACGGTTGCCGCACGATGTAGTAAGGTGCGTAGCAGATCAGGAAAACCAAAAGAATCAGAAAAACCCGAACCTTGGCTTTACGCTTCCCCTGATCATTGCTGCTGCGTGACCTCCGATACGATTCCACCACTTTCTTGGTGATGCACATGTAGCTTAAGATGATCACAATACACGCCGTCCAGAAAATAATGGAGGCGAACCATACGACGACATCATGCCACATTATTCCGATATCACTTTTCATGCGCATACAAAGCTCTGATTTGTTTGTATTGTTCCTTAAATGGTCTTGGTCTGTCGTAATAATAACTGGCAAGGTATTCATGCTGATTAGCAGCAGCCAGATGACAACCGACAGGACTTTGCTGAAACGCAGGTTCTGGCACAGAAGTCTCCCTCCAGGCCGCACGATCTTGAAGAAGCGGTCCAGGCTGATGAGGCCCATCAAGATGATGCTCATGTTCATGGCCAGGTAGAAGAAGACATGCGAGTAGCGGCAGGCGAAAGCTTGCAGTCTGTCCGTGATGCCTGGCAGTTCGCTAGCAGCCCGGACGGGGAAGGTCAGGGTCATCAGGAGATCGGCCACCACCAGGTGCTTCAGGTAGACCATGAAGGTGGTCTTGGACTTCAAGTGCACAGAAATCCAAGCCACCAGCAGGTTGAGCAGAAGAGCAGGGAGAAAAAGCAGGAAATAGAGGCTGGAGATGGCTATGGCCCTCGCTCGATTGTCAACGCCACAGTCGAGGGGGGTGTTGTTACCCTCCATCAAGCCTGAAATGAATTTAAGGAGAGTAAACTTTTAAGAGTCAGAGAATTCACAATGTACCGATGCTTTCACTGACTAAAACTGAGGAGGACAGTATGAGCACCAGTCTCCTTCTTACGGAACACATTTCTCCTTTTTGAGTACTCAGTTCCTCATTTTAGAAAAAGGAATCTTAAAAAGTGAATCAATATAAAGCATGAAAGTAAAATCTTGTTAAAAATATGACGAAAGCTTAGGGCTTTTGACTAACTATACCGCGAGTTTCAAATGGCTCTGTCTCGCAAGTTTGTGGTTTGGTGCCTAGTTTTGATGAGCAACACAACAAATAAACAATGCCAAATGCAGCTGAGTGATTTTCAGGAAATGCTTCACTGTTATTAAAAATATTCCAGTAACAATATATGTATACAAATACAACAGAAGTGAATACAGCCCGAAAATGATCGATTCACTTCCTTTTTTTCATGAATAAGCATCATTTTACTATAACACTTACAAATGAGGCATGAATGCTGATGTACAAAGTGTAAAATGTGAGCTGTTATATTAAACAACTTCAGTATACACCACTGACTGTAACACCGCTGACAAAACAACAAAAAGTTGGAACTTCTCTGAAGTACATTCAACTGGCCCTTTGGTTTCAAAGTCATGTTGTGGGTAGAAACTTATGAACACTACATATGCTGACACAATCTTTTTGCAACACATGAAGCTGTCAGTGTTCAAGCTAAAGTGAAATACAAAAAGATTTCACCGTGGACTTCTCAGAGTTCATCACGCCACTGACCAAAATAAATAAATAAATAAAATCTTAAAAACAAAGAACTGTTAAAGTGTTTTGATATTCAGTTTTGGTTAGTTATTTTAATCGTCTGGAAAAAATGAACCCCATTTGCCATTGCAATGGTAGAATGATCCATTATTGCCAAAACTAAGTTATATATATATATATATATATATATATATATATATATATATATATATATATATATATAAATAACTTAGTTTTGGCAATAATGGATCATTCTACCATTGCAATGGCAAATGGGGTTCATTTTTTCCAGACGATTAAAATATATATATAACTAATTATATATAATTTATATAATATGTTTAATTATGCACATTTGAATTCAGTACTTTCAGTGCATCACTGTTTCAGTCACTCTGTTATGTCCTGCTGTGTTACCACCTGTAAGCATTAACATAAACTTCAAAGCACTTTATGGGAATATCAAACATACCTAATATATCCAGTTAAATTTCGCCAAGAGGACCTAATAAAAGATGTTATTTGACATACCTCTGAGGATCCGACCGGAGCAAATTACAGTGCTGCGCTGACTGCTGCTGCGCCCTATCTGTCCATCTAACCACGCTTCCTGTAAAATAAGTGTGGTTAACACTAACAAAAAAAAAAAAAGAGGCACACACGTGGCAACTGCTCCATGGGTAGTATTATTAATCCTGGTTGGTACTAAATAATTTAGTGTTCATGTAGTGATATTTGACTTTTAATTTAGTTTTCTTCTTGGTAGCTGAGCTTACAGTAAGCCTAGCACTGCTGCGTGATCCCAGTCACACCAGTACTGATTATTCAGATAAAGTCTTCAAGCATATTCTGCACATCTGTAGGCCTGTGCACTGACGTCACATATCATACTGCATCTCAAGCACATTTTCTACAGTGCTGTGCAAAAGACCACCCCTCATTTATTTCCAGTCAAATCGGCCATTAAGTACAAGTTACTAATTTTTCAGTGTCAGGGGAAAAAGCAGAAAACACACACACACACACATTATATATATATATATTTTGTATTTCTACAATTACAGACTGTAGTCCATCTGTTTCTCCGTATACTTTGTTTGCCCCCTTTTACCCTGTTCTTCAGTGGTCAGGACCCCCCATGGGCCCACCAGTGCTGCTGGAGTTTTTAAACACCTCAGTGTCACTGCTGGACTGAGAATAGTCCACCGACCAAAAATATCCAGCCAACAGCGTCCTGTGACCACTGATGAAGAGATGATGACCAACACAATCTGTGCAGCAGCAGATGAGCTATCGTCTCTGACTTTACATCTACAAGGTGGACTGACAAGGTAGGAGTGTCTAAAAGAGTGGACAGTGAGTGGACACAGTGTTTAAAAACTCCAGCAGCACTGCTACCACCACGTCAGTGTTACTGCAGTGCTGAGAATGATCCACCACCCAAATAGTACCTGCTCTGTGAGGGTCCATGGGGGGCCTAGTGCACCTATGTAGTAAGTGGAGCTGATAAAATGGACAGTGAGTGTAGAAACAAGGAGGTGGTCATAATGTTATGCATGATCTGTATATATACACTACATATATATAAATATATATATATATATATATTATATATATATTATGTGTGTGTGTGTGTGTATATATTTGATTAATATCTGACCAGTTGTACCACTCTGCAGTGACCGCACCTTTGGTCTAAAACTAGGACTGCTTAATATAAGATCTCTCACACCTAAAGCTATCATTGTTAATGAAATTATTACTGATCACGACTTTGATGCTCTGTGTCTAACAGAGACGTGGATTAGACCTGAAGAGTACTTGGCTTTAAATGACCACCCCGACAGGCTATAGCTATGTACATAGTCCTCGCTTATACGGTCGGGGTGGAGGCATAGCAACCATTTACACCAATACTTTAGGACTAAACCAGAAAGCAGACCGTAGTTTCTCTTCCTTTAAAATTCAGTTTCTCAATGTTAGCAATCGAGGAACAAATGAGAGCTCATTTTCGCTCATCATAATCTACAGGCCACCGGGGCCTTACTCTGAGTTTTTACAGGAATTTACTGACCTGTTATCTAGTTTAATAACAATCTCGAATAAAGTAATAATTGTTGGAGATTTTAATATCCACATAGACAAACTACAGGATCCGCTAAGTAAGGCATTTGTATCTATTTTAGACTGTTTTGGCTTCGCTCAAAATATTATGGGGCCTACTCATTACCGTAATCACACTCTAGACTTAATATTGACCTTAGGTATAGACATTAAGCATTTGGCCATCCTTCCTCAGACCACAGCAGTGTCAGATCACTACTTAATCTCATATGAAATCAGTTTTAGTCGTAGTATATGTCCATCCACACGCTATAGTGTTAAACGTACTATAACATCGTCTACACCCAATAGCTTTATTGAAAACCTTCTAGATCTTTCATCCTTAATTAGCTGTCTGTCTGAACCTAATGAATTAGATATGCTGACTAAATGTTTGGAAGACACTTTTCGCTCCACTCTAGATAATGTGGCTCCACTAAAAAGTAAAAGAATAAGGCAGAAAAGGCTCCATGGTACAATGACCATACTCGAGCTATGAAACAGACTGTTAGGCGATTAGAGTGTAAATGGCGTCAGACTAAACTTGAGGTTTTCCAATCTGCCTGGAAGGAGAGTCTTACAGACTATAGGAAAGCACTAAAGTCAGCACGTTCAGCCTGTCTCTCATCATTGATTGAAAATAACAAGAATAATCCTAGGCTACTATTAAGTACTATCTCTAAACTGACTAATAATCAAGCAGCTACTGAAGCCCAGATACCATCAGCATAGAGCAGCACTGACTTCATGAACTTCTTCAATAATAAAATTGAATTGATTAGGCACAAAATCCAAAATGCGCAGCATTGCAGTGCAGTGTCCTATAAACCTAATCTAGATCTAGAGTGCAGTATAACCACTACAGACACGCTGGAGTCTTTCACTTTACTCCAACAAACAGAGCTCGTCCAAATTATTTCATCTTCAAAAACAACAACTTGTATACTAGATCCTATTCCTACAGGTTTACTTAAAGACGTTTTGCCAGAAATAACCAAGCCTTTTCTATCTATAATAAACTCTTCCCTCAGCCTCAGGTAAAATCTCTTAAATTAGGTGTAATTAAACCCTTAATAAAGAAACCTAGTCTTGACCCCTCTGAGCTATCAAACTATAGACCTATTTCAAATCTTCCCTTTTTATCAAAAATCAATTATGTTCCCATCTGCATAGGAGTAATATACATCAAAAATTTCAGTCTGGCTTCAGGCCTCACCATAGTACCAAAACAGCGTTAGTGAAAATTGTAAATGATCTTTTATTATCCGCTGACAAAGGAAACATATCTTTACTGGTTTTACTCGATCTTAGTGCAGCTTTTGACACAATAGACCATTCCATTCTATTAGACAGGCTTGAGAAACTAGTAGGAGTGACAGGTAAAGCTCTTTCATGGTTCAAATCTTACCTTAGTGATCGCTTTGAGTTTGTTAATGTAAATGGTGAACCATCAGCTCTCACAAGAGTAAAGTATGGTGTTCCACAGGGCTCTGTCTTAGGACCCATATTATTTACCTTATATATGCTACCACTAGGTACCATCATTAGAAAACATGGCATCAGTTTCCACTGCTATGCCGATGATACACAATTGTATATTTCAGCTAAACCAGATGACAAAATCGAACTTAATAAGATAGAGGACTGTGTCAAAGATATTAAAGAATGGATGTCAAGTAACTTCCTCTTACCAAATTTGGACAAAACAGAAGTTCTTCTTCTTGGTCCAAAAGCTGCTAGGGATAATCTGCCTATGATTACTCTTAATCTCGATAGTTTCTCAATTGCACCAGGCACATCTGTAAAAAGCCTTGGTGTCACGATCGATCCCAGTCTGGCCTTCGATGAGCATATTACCAATATTACTGGAATAGCTTTCCTCCACCTGTAACATCGCTAAATTAAGAAATGCACTGCCGCTACAGGATGCAGAAACGTTAGTTCGCGCCTTCATCACGTCCAGGTTAGATTACTGTAATGCTCTGCTTTCTGGTTGTTCCAGCCAAAACCTTAACAAGCTTCAGTCCAGCCAGAGCTCTCAGCAAAACCAGGAAATTTGACCACATTAGCCCAATTTTGTGTAGCTTACATTGGTTGCCAGTTAAATTCCGCATTGAGTACAAAATTCTTTTACTGACATATAAAGCTTTGAATGGCCTTGCTCCTCAGTACCTCAGTGACCTTATTTCCTATTATCAACCGACACGCCCACTTAGATCACAAGGTGCTGCTCATTATTAATACTCAGAATAAATAAAGTTACGTCCAGGGGAGGGGCCTTTTCATACAACGCCCCCCAGCTTTGGAATAGCCTACCAGTCTGTGTTCGGGACTCAGACACAGCCTCCATCTTTAAGTCTAGGCTAAAAACTTACCTGTTTAGTCGAGCCTTTGGTTAATTAGTTTTCCTAACTATGTCCCTCTTATCCCCCCTACCCCCCTCTTTCTCTCTCCCCCTCTTTTTCCCTGAGCTGAGCAGCTGCCTGTCCTAAGAGGGTCTGACGTGACTGATGCGGCCGGCGCACTGCACAGTGGTGTAAAACTGTATCCACTTATACTGTTTTTTGTCTGTGCTGTTATCCGGTGTCGACCAGAGGAGGATGGGTTCCCCTATTTGAGTTTGGTTCCTCTCAAGGTTTCTTCCTCCTGTTGAGGGAGTTTTTCCTTGCCACTGTCACCAAGGCTTGCTCACTGGAGGCGTGGACCCGGATTCTTTGTAAAGCTGCTTTGTGACAACATCTGTTGTAAAAGGCGCTATATAAATAAATTTGACTTGAATTGATATATATATATATATATATATATATATATATATATATAAAGTATTTTGTGTGTCCACACTTTGCCTTCGGACTATTTTAAGGCACATGTGTCAGGCTCCAGTCCTCGCGGGCCAAAACACTGCAGACTTCAGCACACTGCCACACATTAAACACACTTGATTCACCTTCAGCTAACTGTCAAGGCCTTCAGGAACTGCATTTAGAGTGTTAGATGAGGGTAAACACTGATCTCCGCTGCACTTTGGCCCAGAAGATCCCAAGTTTGACATGTCTGTTTTAAGAAGACTTGCTTTTAGTTTTTCAAAAAAATCTGCAGGGAAATTTGTCAACACCGCTGAAATTCAGGTTCTCAGATGCTCACAATCTAAGTACTGCCAAACCCATTTAGTGGTGTTAAGATCAGGACTCTTGATTTTCTCCTCTCTCTCAAAGATGAAAGGTTTAAGTGCTGTTAATCTGATGGGGACAGTTTTGGTGGTCTACTGGGTCGTGCAGGTGGTTGTGGCTTTTATCCTCAATTTTTTTTTTGTTTTCGAACTTCATCTTTCAAATCTCATGTTTCTTCAGTTATTTTCTTTTGACTTGCAAGTGCATTATCTCATACTTAATCTGTTCAGAAATACTTGTACATGATGACCATTTTGACTGGATAGTAAATGAATTAAGGGTGGTCTCTGGCTTTTGCACATTCACTTATACATTTTAAACGTGCATGGACTAATTAGCTATTTGACAATGCAGGAAATTTAATCACAAAATAATATGTTTGTATACTGTATGTTGTGAACTGTAGGCATAATCCGGCATCTTTGGTGTAACCTAAGCCTGGAATTTGATGCAGTTGATGCTTCTTTACCTGTCCAGTTTAGTGTTACAATCAAGTGTTTTTTGTGTATCTTTGACAAGCTGGAGAGGCAGAATTGTCAAATTCTTCACAGGAAGTGACATGACAATACAATCTTTCAACACCAAAACACACTGAAAATTAAGAGTCATTTGGAATTAGAGAAGCAATTGCTGTGGAAAACAGTTGTAAAGGCACTAATGTGGGCATTTCCTAGTTTACCTTTAACATATGGTTGTAGTCCAGGGTGGAAATGGGCCAGAACTCACCGGAATGTCATTCCTGGAGTAAACGTTGGGACATAATGGTCCTGAAAAAAGCCTACAACCCATTCAGCCAATGGACAGGTAAGGAGCAGGAGGATCTGCCTGCACAGTCATCATGGTAACATGGGGTCTGTAAGTGTGGAAGGTACCATAAAAACAGCTAAGAAACTCCGCAATTGCTAAGAAAAGTAGTCACTGGCTTTCTAGTTTACTCAGACTTTAGTGGTATCATTTGAATGTCCAGCCAACTCTGTACATTTTCAACGTTTGTAATTTTAAGTAATTTGTAAGTAATGTCCATGTGACCCATAAGGATCAATACCGAGCAGCCTACTAATGTCAGCCATTCGCTGCTGATTGGGTGTCGAAATATACAGTCTTTTGCAAAGTTTTGGGCACCCCTGGTCAAAAGACATGTTTTGTAGAGTGAAAATAAGGAAAACATTACAAATTGTGCACTAAAATTTGCAGAATAATGCCTTTTTTATTGACCAGCGGTCTATGCAAACTTTTGCACTTGCCTGTATGAAAACAATGTAACGTGGGAGGCATTGGGGCAGGATGCAAGTGTGAGTTGCTTTTATTTAAAGGAGATTCAAAGTCCAAAAACACAGAGCCAGAGGTGAGTGGACCAGATAAATCCATGAACAAAGTAAACCAGAACTACACAAGAGACCACAACAGGGTATATAGACACAATGCAAGACACCAGGACTGAGCAATCACAGGGGTATAAATACCAACAGAAAACGAGAAACACCTGAGACCAATAAGAGGGCGGGGCAGGGAGACAAAGAACAGGTGAAGACAGGGCAGGAGCCAACATGACAAAAGCACATGTCAAAAGAAAACAAAAGCACATGGCAGATAAACAAAAACACACAGCACTGGGAAACCAAGAAAAAGGCAAAAACACAAAGACCAAGAGAAAGAGTGAATGGAGTGAATGGATGTTACACATAACCAGATGCACACTGGATATTTTTGACCTTCTAGATAAGTAGATCACATCAATTTTGAGCAAGATAGTTTAGTATTTTCATGGAAATAGTGATTGTTTTAAAAAATGTTTGACATTTTGTCCTTGTATTCAGTCTTTATGAAAGGCTTGTTTTGTAGTTGCAGTCAATGTTTCATTAACCTTGAGGAGATGTTTCATACTTTTAGGAAATAGTTATAGTTTTAAACCAAGTTTCAGTTATATTTTTCAAATTATTTGTTCATTTCCCCCAAAATCCTCTTCTTTTTTTAGGCTTAAGGGCTGAGGTTTATGTTGCAATGAAACTGATTTATTTGCAACAATCAATTGAAAACACTGATGCAGGCAACATGCAAAGTTAAGAGGATTTTGTTCTTTCAGCCTCAGCAAAAAAGAAAAAAAAAAGTATTTCTTCTAAGAAAACAAGCTTCCAGCTCATGATTTTTATAGAACAATTTCCTGTATTATTTTGAGTACAGGATGTGCACTAGATTAATCTATTACTGGTTGAAGATGTACTACAGTGACGCAATTTCCAAACAAGTAGCCGTTTTCCAGTAAAACTTGGCCATTTCCAGCCCCAGTTTAGGATGAGAAAAGATTTTAAGACTGTAAAAGGGGAGAGAACTCTAAGAACCTGGGCTGAAGTTCTGAGCAGCTTCTGCTTGACAAATCTTGATGAACAGAAGATAAGACCAAAGAAGATGAGGAGGTGGTGGGGTGCTAAAACTTTGTCACAGGAAATAGTATGTGGAGACGGAGGATGATATGACGTTAGATATGAGGAGTGTAATGTGGACGAAGATAAAGGAGCAGGATTCAAGAGCCAGAAGGTAGATCTACTGCAGTTCATAATGAAAGCATATTGAAGCCAAAACTAGCAAGCCCAAATCACAGCATGAACTGACCAGCAAACTGAGCAAAGACTCTGAATAACTCTGAATATCACCAACCAACCATGGAAACAACAACATGAAACCCAAAGACTAAAGAACAAACAATGGCAAGTTCTCTGCCGAGCTCCGCCTTCTTTTCTCAGCCCTCCAATCACTGTACCGCAACCATTGCTAGCCACCACTGCCTCAAGCTCAGCTGGTTATCAGCGCGGCAGTGTTTGAATTTAAAGATGGTTAAATGTGACTTTTGTGCTTAATGCTCTTTTACTACGGAGGATGAAATGGGCTTTGTGAAAGTGTCAAAGCAAACATCTATCAAAAGTAAGACATGAATAGACAATTTACCCAATCCCATTTCACCCCTCGCCCCCACCACTTTGCACGTTCATGCCTAGGGGTAGGGCGTCCAGATTTTTGTTGAGATGTGAGGGCGAAGTGTTAGGGCTGCATGGTTTTGAGGCACAGTTCAAACAGAGAGTTTTGAGAAAAAAAGAAAAACCGGCACAAGAGAACAAAGAAACCCATAAATGTGTAATATTTTCTCTGTTCAAAAAATTTATGATAACCATTGTGTCTCAGTTTCATGTTGTTTCAATGTATAATGGCTATTTTCAAAGCAAGCATAAAAAATCTCTAGTAGTGTGCTAATGTCTCGATAGCTAACTAGCTAAATTTTCTGTTCCGCCTTAAATAAAAACCATTTAAGGTGGAACGGAAAACTTGAACAAGAAGCTGGCGAATAGCCGACTTCAGCTTCATATTACCGAAGAATTAGGGGTGGGTGATAATAAATAACTGTCGTAACCCCCTCTTTAACGGTGTATGATTACCTAAATTTAACTAAAGCCCACCAGTGAGGTGAACTTTACCCTCCTCTGCTGTCACTTCAGACTGGCAGGGTTGCCTGCAGAGCAGCGCTAGTAGCTGTTAATGAAGTAATGCTCTTTTTATTTGAGGGTCCCATTTCATAGAGAAGATTTCAATCACTACCCCTTGGAACTCAGTTCAAAGAGGCAAGGTAACACTCAAAAATAAGGAGTAGGGGCAAAAATAAGAAATGGGACTGGGCCTGAAAATGGCCTCCTCGGCTGTTTTCTTTACCTACGATGATTATGTTTAGGTTTTTAAGTTTTATCTCGGTCACATTGTGTTATTTGGGTCTGCACGTTTGGAAATTATGTCGACCAAGTTAGCCCACTCACTTTTTAACAGGCCTACCCAATGATTCATTTCTGCCTGCACCACTGGATCAAATGATAAACAATAGCTTGTCATAGACCACAAAGCTAAGGTCAGCTTCCTATTCGCCAGTGTCTTGTTTATATTTTATGTTCCACCTGTGCCATTTACGGTGGAACGGGGAAATCTGAACAAGAATCTGGCGAATAAGAAGCCAATGTGCTTAGATGCCTTCAGCCTTATTAGTGATCGTTTTGGTGATGCAGAGTAAACTGTAGGGAACCATTGCGCAACAGATTGGATGGAGCACAGCTAGCTAACGTTAGCACATCTGAGCTCAAGTTCATCTTAAATTCAGTGCAAATTTCAAACCTAGAGTGACTGTGGCTTTTAGTGGTTTGGTTCTAGACTTAAGTTTGGTGAGGCTAAAACTGGCTTCCTGTTTGTCAGCTTCTTATTAAAAATTTTCATTACACCTTAAATGGTGCAACGGTGACAAAATGCAACTGAGGCACCATTTAATGGGAAATTTGTAAAAGAACCTGGCAGATAAGAAGCTAAGTTCAGCTTTGTTTAAGTTTGTGCAACACTGTAAAGATTCTGATTGGCAGAACTGCAAGTCGCAAGATACACTATGTGTAACTAGATCCATGGGACCCATGACCACTTGTAGCCGCAGGGCCCCTGAGCAGGTCAAAGCAGCCCTGCTTGTTGCTTCCTGTGTGACTGTTGATTCTGCTGCTTTCGGGTCATCCTGCAACTCTTTTAGTGCGACTTTCTGGCTTCTTACTTACCTTTCTTATTGTTACACTGAGAGAAATCTTGCATAGTGAATCTGTCTGGTGATGATTAGTTATGGTTTTTTGCACATTATCAAACCAGTTGTACTGACAGGGATGTTTAAAGTAGTGATGTGTCGTTTGTGAACGAGTTGGCTCTTTAAGTTGGCTCTTTTGAGAGCCGACCTGCATTGAGGAGCCCTTTTTTTTAAGACAAAACAAATGATTCCACCCCCCTCATTATTCCCATCACCCCCTTTTGTGTTAATTAGTTCTTGGCTGTGTTTCCAAGTGTGCCTCGCTAGTTATTCTGAGAGTCCTGCCTCTCAATACTACTTATCAACATTAACTTTTTTGTTTTATAACAAACATAGTGAGTGCAATTTTTGTTAATTAGTAAGTAGACAAAGGTTTTATTGAAAAATAAATGCTAAATAATGTTGTTAACTTGGCTAATCAAGAAAATGGACAATGCTGTTGAACGAAGAGTCATTTGGGAGTCGAAAGAGTCGACTCTTATTGGTGAGCTGACAGTTGATCTGACTCACTGAAAGGAGCCTCAATGCCATTACTAGTTTAAAACCTTTGTTATGGCTGTGTATGAAGAGGCCACCCCATGTCTTGATGCTCCCACCTTCATACTTCACTGTGGGTATTCTCAAGAGCATGCGCACAACGCTTCTTCCCCCAAGCAGGAACTGAATTATTGCCAGAGTTATTTTTTGGTTTCATCTCACTAGAGTACAGTGTTCCAAAAGAGGTCTTATTTGTCCAAAAGCTTGTGCTTCTTTTATTAGCAGAGCAGTTTTTAGGGTGTATGAATGGAGATTGTGATGCAGGTCTTTGCTTATTGTTTTCTGTGTAACTGGTGTTCCTGCTGCGTTCAGGTCGTCCTGCAGCTCCTTTCGAGTGACTTCTGGCATCTCTTATCTTGTCCTTACATAAAGCTTTCCATATGCATATTATTGAACTAATTGTCCTGAATGCTAGGGCTCTGTAGCTTTTCCTTTAGAGTGTTGTTTAATAATGTTCTTTCTGAGAATTTCACCACGATTGCTACTTGTTGCATAAAATCTTTCCAAACAATGGCAACATCTTTTACAATGACACCAGGTACAATTTGTACAAGCACATTTTTATTTTTTCAGCATTAATACGCTTGACACACACACACACACACACACACACACATATATATATATATATATATATATATATATATATGATGTAAGTCAAAGGAACCAAACTTTTTTCCAAGTCATTTTGGGCCTTTTCTTTTAGTCCATTTATCATGAAATTAAGACACAATGTAAAGAGCAAAAATAGAGATTTTCTTATATATATATATATATATATATATATATAGAGAGAGAGAGAGAGAGAGAGAGAGAGAGAGTGAGATCCATTTTGTCTTTTGTATTGAGAGTCTATGTGTGTAAATTTGAAGCACTAAAAGCCTATGCATACTTATCACTGAATGCTACATGCAGGGAGCTCAGTGTGAGAAGCATCTGATCATGAATATTGTGATTATTAGAATTATTATCTAATCATGTTGTGCAAACCTCAACTACTAATATCTAATAACCCAAACTGATTACTTCCATGCCTTACATTTTTCTATAAACATTTCAAATTTTCTAATATTCTCTTGACAGTACAGTTATTTACAACATAACACATCTCTATCTCTTCACACCCAAACCCGCCTTTTCTGTTCTTTGCAGAAGAATGCAAAGAAGTGAGAAACGGTGAGAAACCAAACAGACACGAAAAAACAGAAGTCATAGAAAAGTGAATTTGCCGGTCTAGTTATTTTTCTAACCTGGCCAAATCATATCACAAAATGACACAACAATATCTAGCTTCTCCCTTCAATATGAAATTATGCATCTCAGTCCAGTTGTGAAAGCACCAGTGACAGCCACTCTGCAGGATGTCAGTCAGAGGTCAAGGGCACTGAAAAAAGCTGACACATCAGTTTGATCTTTCGCCAGACTACAGTTGCTTCCTTTTGCCTATGTACTTAAGGTCACTGTCATGTTGATGTAAGCATCCTTGTGAGCTTCAGTGTTGCATCGGGGGGCAGAATTCCTTCAAGATAGAAGAAGTTCCTGCTGCAAGGCCAACAAATGCCTCTTGTGCAAAAAGGAATGTACAGCAAGTGCATGCAAATCTCAGTGCCATCTTCATGCAGGCCTCTTACTGATGTAGACGGCCTTAAGAGAAAGTCTTTAATACAGTAAATCAAATGCTCTAGTGGTGGTCTTGCAAGGGGCCTTGTGTTGATTGAAGTAATACATCAAATGAGTCAAAAGGAAACAGTGATAGTGTTTCCTCAATGGGCTTAGATGCCTTGCAGCAGTTTCAAAATGCACAGGGACACATTCAGACCAGAAGTCACATCACAAACAGTTTATTTAGGTGTTGTAATCACAGTAGCAATAATAGGTCAAACAGTAACTGACAACAATCTGCAATATTTCCAAGTTTCTAAGGTCATCGTCTACTCATTTAAGAAAGGCAACATGACAGTGTTTAGAGTAATTTAGAGGAGATACAGCTGTGATTAACAGATTTTATTTAAGAGATGAAAGACAAACACATGGACATGAACATTATTAGCTTACTGGGCAGGCCCATGTTATTAACCAAAGCAACAATACTATTACTACTACTACTACAAATAATAATAATAATAATAATAATAATAATAATAATAATAAGACATCCGATAGGTTAAGACATTTGATAAGTTCAAGGCTGATCAAATTATAATTCCATTTTCATGTATAGAGGGTTTTACATATACATACATATGTGTGTGTGTGTATATTTTACACACACACATATATATATATATATATATATATATATATATATATATATATATATATATATATATATATATATATATATATATCCACATCATACATGCAAAATTAAGAAAGAGAAGTGGGAAATAAAATACAACAACAATAATAACAATGGAGAGGAGATACATTTGTAAGGCCATTTCAAACTAACTTCCTTGTAGACTCTTTCTGTAGGCCCCCTAGCGGCCATTCCACCTGGATATTTTAAATCCATCTACACATTATCTAAGCTGCGTATCATCTGATCTAGATTAATATAATCAAATAAATGATTTCCCCCATAACTGTTGTCATATTTTGTAGTCCAGGAGTTTTTAAACCAGTCCTCACAGTCCACATCTTTTTGCTCTATCCATGTGACTTGGAAGTTAGGTTTGGGGAAAAAATCTTGACCATCTGGGGGTCTCTGAGGACTGGGTTAAGAACCAATGAACTAGGACACTGTTGGCTGAGCAATGAGAGTTGAATGAGGAGGAGTGAGAATCATTCACGCTGTGAAAACAGTTCACACCTCTCACAAAGATGACATAGACGGCTATGCTGAAATAAAACAGCACAACTGCAACTGATTTCACAGAATTCATACAATGTAAATGTTCTATACTAACTAAAGCTTTTTCCCAGAACTACACGGCCAAGAGCCATTTAGGAAACTTCATTGCTGTAAGAGTGTAAGAAAAGGAAAAAATGTGTAAGTTAATGTAACAAGATTTTATTCAGAGTAATTTGGACCATTTCTCATGTTTTCAAATAGTTCCAAAAATGGACTTTCGATATGACAGTGATAAAGTAGATAGAAAAAAGATAAACAACAGCGTTTAAATGAAATCAAAACGCTTTTAGAAATGCTACTTGCTTGCTCACATACAAAGGCCAAAATCCATTGTTTTCAGGTTTTGCTTCCACTGAAAAATGTTCCTTTAAAGTTATTAAAGAAAAATGCACAATTGAACTGAGGGAACTCTGAAACAGGTACAAATCACATTTTATGGCTACTCTAAAAAGGTTTAAAAGGGATTGACTTCTTGCTTTGCTCCACCTGTTTGTACATAAACCCCTGCCTTTCCATCCCTCATTCTATCTGCAATAGATGTTTAGTATCTGTTGAAGATAAACACTTCATAAAAAGATGCGGCTTCTACCATGTCTAACTGTGAGAGGTTTCTTTGGGGGGTGTAAAGCACTTGGTTCTCTCTGAACATGTTTGCATAGAGGTCAAAAAGTTTTAGAAAACTTTGAGAGTGCTTTCCCACATGCTCCAGAACCTCCCGAGGACTGCTTTGCATGCCTAGGGAGAGTAAGTGTGGAGTAAAATGACATAGCTTTGGAGCAGAAGACGGGCCTGGTGCCATATACCTTTCACTTAAAGTTATTTCAGTAATGCTTTACAGGATATGGGGCATTTTCAAAATTGCTCCTGACATCCCGCAATAGTACTGAGGGCTCAAACTCTACCTATCATTTATGTATTTACTTGTTTATTTATTTAGACTTTAGACCATCATTTGTTCATTATTTATACACTTTCCAAAGAAACATAATGCAAATTTGTTTGACACGTTTTGCATGTAGCCATAATCCACTGTTCCCAGGAATCACCTGTGTTTGTGAAACATGGAAATGTAAATGCTTTGCATTTGCTTCCCCACAGGATATTTTATTTCATGGACAGTTCTTATCAAAAAGCTGAATCAAATGTTCCTTTGTTTGCATACTATTCACTCAGAATGTAGGTTTTACTGAGGACAAAAACTGCAACATTTTGGTAACACGATAATATTTGCATTGAATATTCTTCTCCAAAATATAGCACAAAGCCTTTTTCCACTGCTCTAGAACCTCCAGAGAACTGTTTTGCACGCTCTGAGTGAGACTAAATGAGCAGTGGGATGAAATGCTTTTGGAGTGGAAGACTAGCTTACACGGCCTGCTCTCATTTGCCTCCTGCTTCATGATGGTCTCAGTGGAGCTTCATGTGATACGATGCTTGTGATGTCTTCATTTCCATGACTTCATTCCAGAAGTGATCTAAAAGCTAATAGACTTGTTACAACACGGGTCGAGTATCTTCTTATGTCTCAAAGACAATTGCTTATAGCTTGTTCATAAACTGGGTCATTAAAAAATATAACTCCTAAAAACTCTTTTCGGAGTGTCGCCATAGAAGCACCTCTTTTGGCAGTGACAAAAAAAAGTGTCTTTCAAAGGATTTTCAGTTATTTTTTTTATACATGAGGTTTAGATTTTACAGAACCTTTAAATAATGAAACAACTCACACTCACATTGGAGCTAAGAACCACTTAGCAATCTTTATTTTTGGAGAACTGTAGGAGAAGGAAAAACTTGAATGTATGTTCATGTAAAAAGATTTTGTTTTGGAACCCTTTTTTTTGGATCGCTCATCATTAAATGCTCACACAGTTTAATGGCCAGCTTGTATTTTCAAAAGGCATCAAAATGGACTTTTGATGGGATGGCAGTGCATCGTAAAATTTACAGTAATTTACTGGCTGCAGAGTTGCCAGTGAAGTACTGTATATTTATGAAAAATGATTGCATATATATATATATATATATATATATATATATATATATATATATATATATGTATGTATGTATACAGGAGCATATACAGTAAAATTCTGTAAAATATTTACAGAAATGCAAATTTATGCAAATGTACAACAATTCTGCTGCCAGGAAATTACTGTAAATTATGGTGTCTGGTATGTTACTGTAAACCAATACACCACTCTAAATGCCCATCTTTTACGGTATAATTCTGTAATTTAAAAATCAGTATTTTATTGTAAAATAATTACTACAAATTTTCATCAGTGTTGGGAATGTGCTGCAGTAACAGCCTCCATGCTTCTGGAAAGGCTTTACGCTAGGTGTTGGCACATTGCTGTGAGGATTTGATTGCACTCAGCCACAAGTGCATTGTTGTACTGATGCTGGATGATCAGTTCTGAATCCCAAATCATCCCACAGGTATTGGATTGAGCTGGTGTGGAGACTGTAATGGTCCCACCTGCCAGGTATAGATGTGGTTCTATTGGCTTATTAATCAAAAATAGCTTTACCAAAGTACATAAAATGCTTTTTAGCTTACAATAGCTGCTAGAAAATGTTAACTACTTGGGGAACCATTTGTGCAAAAAGTCAGATAGCAGCAGTTAGCTAGCAAGCTAAAATCATTTTATACATAGATTGTACCAACACAGAGCTATTTCATTTCAAGGAGGGCCCTCTGAGCAAGGTACAGCCTATACGGCTGTTGATGGTCAAGCCATATTAGCATGCCCGTTTATAGAGGCTAAAAATGTTTTAGAAAAAATCATATCTGGAAAATGTGCACATGCAGTTTGCACATAGATATGTAAGGCAGAGGTTGAAGGTTTAGAATCTTGTAAACAACGTCTTTTTACAGTTAAAGTACTGTAGATTTTATAATGTTTTCACTGTTTAAACATGAAAAGCTGTAGGTTGCTTAAACATGATTGGTCACAGAAAAGAAGCATTCAACTTGTACAATAGGACTAAACTGTCATGGTAATAGTATTTCAACCAAATATTAGTAACACAACAACTTCTGTTGTCATGTTACCATAAATCTGCAATGACATTTATGGTATTAATATGCCAGTTATATTTAGCTGAGGTCAAGCAAAGTGTTACCAACAGTTCAAAAGCAGTTCACTTAAACCAGACTGTACTTTATCTTTAGAAGATCTCAGATACCTGAGTTACTGTCTTGAAGTGTTTTGAAGTGGAATTGACTGTCATGACAGCTTATGTCAGAGGCTGGTTCTTATTGTGTACTCTAGTGAGCTGTCATGATATCAAATATTATGGCTTCTCTCTGCAGAATGAACAGTAAAGTGTTAGCAAATTGTCATAGCTATTGCTAAGAAGTACTCTGTTATTTAAGGATATGTCCTGTGAATTTAGGCAAAAAATCTTACATATTCCAGGAGTTGAGTTATTGGTAAAGATTAGTTGTAGTAGCCTATATCACATTTCATTATGTTGTTGTCATTCTGAAAAAAAGTTCATATGGGGTTTCCCTCAGGGCTACCAGGTGCAATGGTGTCCATACTGTCCTGCAGTACCCTACACCTCCCTGGTGAGAGCCGTAAGATATTGAACAAGGAGTCCCTGAAGGACTTGCAGAGGAAGAAGTAGATGAGCGGGTCCAACAGTGAGTTGAGGGAGGACAGCCACAGTGTGCTCTCTTTCACCTGGTAGAAGATCAGTTCATGTCGGCAGTCAAACAAGTGCTCTTTCGTCTGGGTCATGGTGTAGGGCACCCGGGCGAAGTGGAAGGGTACGAAGCATATGAAGAACACCGCCAGAACAAGGAATACATTCACTCGAACCTTCTTCTTCCTCTGGGAGGCATTGTTTCCCCCAGTGTACCCTTGCGCTGGTCCACTTTGGGCACGGGTTCGTGTAAATGACCTGTAAAGCTCTTTGGTAATGAGCGTGTAGCACACTATTACAACGAATAGGTTGCCCCAGAAGATCACCTGGCAGATGTGGTTGACCACTTCGTGCCACTTCAGCCCCAGTGGAGTCTTCAGCTCACTGCACTTGAAATACTTGGAAGCAGGTGGCTGGCTGGTAAGGATCATGTTGGGCAACGAAAGGGCCAGCAGGGTTGCCCAGATGGCAAACGAGAGGAGCTTTCTGTGGGCAAGTTTTTTAGCACTGGTGCCCACAAAGGGCCAGAGAGTCTTCCTGCAGCGGTCGATGCTGATCAAGCCGAAGAAGAGGATGCTGATGTACATGGTGAGGTAGAAGATTACAGAAGACACCCGGCAGACAAAGATACGGATGCCGATGGAGGCCATGTTGGAGTCGGACATGATCTTAAATGGGAAGGTGAGAGTCATGAGGACGTCCGCCACCACAATGTTCTTCAGATAGATGATGAAGTGGGAGCGGCTGGGGATGCTGAAGAACACCCACACTGCCAGGGCATTGAGGGACAGTCCTACCAGGAAGAGGAGGGAATACAGGATAGGGAAGACAGTTGTCTTGAGCACATTGTCACGGGAACATGTGGCACTTCCATTGGTCTGGTTGTTGAAGTGGACTGGGATCGCTGACAGCTCCATGAGTTGGAAGGTTTCTCTGGATAAATGTAAACCAATAAAAGGGTGCGTTATCAAAAAGACAAAGTGAAATTTGAGGGCACGTTTTACATTATTGTACTCAAGAACAGGTGCTGAAAAAGTGGGAATAAAAACATAAAGTTCATATTCAACCTAGCCTACAAAAGAGAAGACCTTAGGAACAGAATGACACAAATGCTTGGACATATATTGGCTTTGTCAATTTTTGTTTTAGGCAATAAAAAATCAAGGAAATCTGGAAAACAAAGAAATGAGTTATTATTTATTATTTAATAACAAATTCTTTGTCAAGTTTATAAGAGCAATGCTTTCTTTTACAGTCCCCTAAGTTCTAATTATTAACCAGGTAAGCATGAGGTACAAACTCTAAAGTACTAGGTAATTTTTATAGATGACATTATGTTAAGTTCTTGGAGAGTCTAACCAAGTTATACTGAAGTACTCAACAGGTTCTAGATATCAACTAAGAAAGTGTAAGGTACAGATTTTACATTACTGTGCAATTATTTAGGGTAAAAGTACCATGTAGTTACAGTCCGGTCCATAAATATTTGTATATTTGGAATTTATTGTCATTTAGCTGTCTGCCACAGTATATTAGAGTTAAAAGTAAATAATATTTGACCTAAATTGGGTGAACAGTATAGGAATTACAACCTCCACTGGACAATTTGCTGCTTAGCTGTTCCATGGCAATGTGTGAGTTGGTCCCTCATTGCTTCATTATTATTAAGCAGATAAAAGGTTTACAGTTGATTGCATCTAGAATCAGTTGCTGCTGACTGTCAATATGAAGTCCTAAGAGCTGTCACTGCCAGTAAAGCAAGCTATCATTAGACTGAGAAATCAATGACCAAAAAAGGCAAAATCAACATTCTTAAAAAAGAATGAACACACTGGTGAGCTCTGAAACATCAAAAGAGCTGGGCGACCATGGAAAACAACTGTGGTGGATGACAGGAGAATTTTTCTCTGGTGGAGAAAAAACTCCCTTTCCAGGAGCTTGATGTGTCTGAAGCAACAATTAAGGGACTTCACCAAATATAGAGGGTAACCCACCGGATGTAAACCACTGGTAAGCCTCAAAAACAGTTTATTTTTCTGTAAACAAAAGTGAATCGAGGCTGCAACAGAAAGCAATAATTCTCACTGTGGTTTTACTGGGCTTCAATTGTGCACACCACTCGTATAAACTCCATGGAAGACCAAAAGAATGGGACGCTCTGGAGCAGCCCAACATATCTTAAGGTCACCATACTCAACGCTAAGTGTTGAACAGATGGGTATGAAGCCCCACATCATTGAGCTGTGGAGCAGTGGAACTGCATTCTCTTGAATGATGGAGGACTATCCTCCTGTGGCTGAATGCAATCCAATAGCAATGTGCCAACATCTTGTGTAAACCTTTCCCAGCAAAAGGGAACAAACTCTCTCTTAATACCCTTGATTTCAGAAGAAATATTGGATGAGTGGGTGTCTACAAATTTTTGAACATACTGTATAGTGTAACTACCTGGCTCTTGGGAGCATTTCTGATTTACTTTCCTGCTAAACTCCTTACGTGGCCAGGGCTCACCGGCAGTCCCAAAGTTTTATTACACACCACTATAACCTAAGAATAGCTCAGCCAGTTTGCATTGAAGTCCCTGTAGTTACTGAATAATAGGCCTTAGTATGTAATGAGCCTGAGACTATAAGGGGTAAAATACATAATAGTTCATTTAGTGTGAGTTTGTTTGTGCTCACCACCTTGTTACCCTAAATAATTACCATTTACTATGTCTTTTATCTGCTTAATAGCTAGGACCTGCATTTGAACCTGTTTTGCCTATGCTTTATCTCATGCGCAGCTCTTATCAAAACTAGCATGTCACTTTATTTTGATTACATTCAGTCAGAATGTGAAAAGAAATCAAAGATTTGTGGAAATAATGTGAAAATCTTTATGCTTTAATCCCTTAAATGAAGTTTCATTACACAATTCTATAACCTACAGCTCAACCAGTTTGCATTGAAGTTCCTGTAATTACTAAATCATGAGCCTCAGTATGTAATAAACCTGGGATTTTAAGGGGTTAACGGATAGAAATTTAGAAGGCAGCTTCTTATTAGACCATAACAATCAATGATACATCATAACTTATGTGAAAGTTATAGAAAAGCTGAGAAAGCAAAAATGTGTTTTTCATTGATTATCATTAATTAGTCATTCAATTAATGAACTGTTTTTGGAAAAAAAAATTAGATGCCATTGACTAAAATAAATATTGAGCCTTGGGTTACTGCATGTGTATAAGTCACTGAAGAATGAATTATAGTTCATTCTTAGAGATGTGTGAGGCATTATTTGCGTTTATAAATATGCATATAAAGCATTGTTACCAGCTCATACGCCAATTCACAATACCTTATAAATATAGACTTTATAGAAAGTGTTACTATATTTTCAAAGGTTGCTTCATATCACCCTGAAACTCTTTATATATTGCAAAAAAATAAATAAATAAAAAATTCCCAGCTCATCAAGACACTCAATGAATGCCCAGCAGCAAACATTTGCGCAGAGTAGTAGGTAACTATGGGAGGTTGTAGCTAAAAAGCATCACCTCATTGAAAAAACATGCATTGTCATCTAGTGTCCACATGTGCATATTTCAGAACAATATTTGCATGCACTGATGTTAGATCCTAGTTAAAGATGTTATAGTTTTCTTATTTGCATTTGTGTTTGCATTTCCCTGTAAACAAGCCCAGGATTTATGTGATTGTTTAGTCTCACGGGTGTTTTCGCTCTTCAGTAGTGAACAACGGAGAAGCTCTCGGTTCTTGGTTTTGACTTGCTGTCTCAGAAAAACATTGTCAAAACGATACCACACATGTACTCACCTGTTACCCCTTTGACCTCAAGGCAGATCTCAGTCTCAAAACTGGTCCAGTCAAACCAAAATGTCTGAGGTTCGTCCTGAGAACAGTTCAGAGTCACTTGATTAGGTGATTTCAGTGGAGGCAGCTTGGCTTTTGTTGAATAACGGCACTGAAAACACCATGGAAGTAATTTAAAGGAAACGTTCTCTTCCTCTTCTGTTTTTTCTTTTTTTCTGATTTGCCATGCACAGCAGTCTGGTGCTGATAGCCCAAAATATATCAGCCCTACATGACCTTGCGCAACCTAGACGCCATCTGCTCCTCAGGCCGCCTGTGCGTGCTTTACGTTAGGCTTTATTTGAATTCTTGCTTAAACACTGGCTCTCCATGATACAAATGAGAATTTGCTCAATATGCTTTTGGCAGGAGACTAGGTTGAAGATTAAAGGGTTACAGAACTAAGTTTCCCTTCCATGTTTATGTTCTCTTTTGTAAAGCCCCCGTTTTATGAGGATCAGTCAGAGAAAGGCTAAAGTCAGAGAATGGACGGCCGGGAATGGGCATGGAAATGATTTTCTATCGGAAAGACTTTGTTCCCCACTTCTCTTCTTACGAGATGCCTGCCTGACCCTTTGCCTGATGTGTCACTCCATCAGCAGCAGCCAGTTTCCAATAGAACACAAAGAGTAAAGCTGTCTTAGATGCAACTAGTTCTATGTTGTTTGTGAGTTGCTTGCAATTTTATTTTCATGCAACTTCACAGTTAAAGTTAAACTAAAGCTGCGTGAAACACATTACATTAACCACCAGTTAACCAAGTTAGTAGCTTGTTTTTACACTGGTTTTAACACTGCTACAAAGTGTAATCTACACATTTGCCAAATTTATATCTTCATATATATTTTTTGCTTGTTGCATGAAAATTAGGTTGTCAAGAGAGGAGAAACGCTGGCAAAAACCTTTTAAACAGCTTTTAGCATTAGTTTGCTAGTTAAATCAGCTGGTTACAAAAACATTAGCTTAGAGAAACTCACTTTTGCTGTTATGTCCCAGGAAACCGACAAAATTATAAACTACCAACCTTGCATAAAGTGAGTAGCAGGGCCTCCTTTTTAACCACTTAGTAAACCTTCTTCTCTTTTACTTTCTGCTCGATTCATCTGAGGAAATGAAATGTTTGAAAACATGTCGTTCATGATGTGTTGCCATTTTGATAGGTTGTTTCATGAAACTTGTTGGGATGCTTTGTTGCATCTGAGTTTCAAGTGAGTTGCTGGACATTTTACATTTTGCAACCTAAAACACAACTTAGTTTCATGTAGGTTTCAAGCAACTAAAGATGCATGAAAGTTTCACTGTGTAAAGCTCGCCTAAGAGATTATGTGGATTGAAACTTAAAGTCTGGAGCTAATGTTGCTGTTATCATTGTTTTGCTTTATGTGTTACTATTACTTTTAGATAAGCACTAGGAGTAGATGTGTAGGAGTAGTGGTTGAAGATAGTAGTGTCCTTGCTACTTTTTCCCCAGTCAGGTACCTCTACTTGCTAACTAGGAAAGTAGCCTCTGAGAAACTATCACAGTTCTCAACATCAGCTGAAACAGGGAATCAAGCTATTGCCTCACTGACATGTTGCAGAGGAAATATCTTGGTAACAATTTACTTGGATGGTCCACTGTAGACGCCTTGTAGATACTCAGTATGTCTTTAAGTAACATTCAACTAAATATCTATTATATGCAACTGAACTTGAAGTTGCATGTGAAAGATTCTGTTAAATCTAACCCTAATTCTAACCCTAACCCTAATGTCAAGGCAAAACTTACACTGACTCCTAACCCTAAACCTAACCATAGTGTTGTTCATAATCAACTGAGCAGCACCAGAAAGTTTGTTAATGATTTAAGTATCTGTAGATCATCTATAGGAGACCATCCAAATAAAGTGTGACCAAAATGTGCTGGTGACATGCAGCTGTGTAAACTTAGCCATGGTGATAGTATCTGCCGAATATTTGTGATGATCAAAGAAGAGCTTCGTTTTTTTTATTTATTTAAGATGAAATGGCATGAAGATGCAAAAACTTAGCACCATTGCTAATAAAAAAAAACTCATAGTTTTGGAATATTTTCATTGGTATGAAAGAACTATACTTTTAATAGTTAGAAATCTGGGGAGGACCGGGCTTCCAAGTGGAGTGGCTTAGACCCCTCAGGCCACCCAGTAACTACGCCCTTGTTACATAATAATTAAATTACACCCCATAAAAACAGCTTTGAGTCGATTCTTTTTGCTATCAAACAATGACAGAGACATGGCTAATTTACTGCAAACACAATCAAATTCACAGTCAAATTTACAAAAGACTGTAAACACAATCAAACTCACTTCAAATTCAAAACATACTAAAACATTTCCTCTTCTACAAACACAAATGTGGCATGAACTGAAAGTTTTGAATCAGCACGTTTTCCATACAGTTTCTCAAAGAGCTGTGAGTGAGAAATAATTCATATAAAATTACAGCATGCTGGTTATAACTTCAAGGGTAGTTTAAGGGTAAAACTAAGCAAAGGCAACATCACCCTCAGCTAAACCAACATTCTAACCTTTAAGAGATCTCAAGTAAAACATATTTCAAAAGATTCTGTTATCATAATCTCCACTGAATTAGCACACTGAGAACGCCCGTGAGCCTGTGACCAAGTCAAAACAAGAAGTAATACTCACTTCAGGAGAGCAAAGTGACAGCGTTTCCCAGAGTTCACATGGTGCATGAACAAAAATAGCCAGGCAGGAACATATACAGTGAGAGAGAGGAAGAGAGAGAGAGAGAGTGGTCAGTTCCTAAGAGAGAGCAGGTATAACCGCACAGATAGGATAGCGAACAAAATTTGATCCCATATCCCTCATATCCTTTTGGCATGCCACACCTAACTGGTTTGAAAGAATCATGTAAATAATAGCACTTATTATGAATAGTGTTGGCTACATCCGGATTCACACAGTGCAGCTGTTTTGCAAAAGCTGCTACTCAAAAGAGCCACTGCTGACCTTCATTTTGAACCTCTCTTTTTGTTCATATTTGCTCATGGTTTAGATTTAATCTCATTGCTCTTTAAGACAGTCTACTGTGTGTGCTTGGTTTGACTCTTTAACCCTTGGTCTCCTAAACAGTGTCTAAAAACCTGTGCTGTAGGTATGAAAAGATGTGTAGATGTCAAGAGGTCATTACTGAAAAAAAAAGAAAAAAAGACTTTGGGATCAGTTGGATCATGATTAGTGGAAATGCAACCAACTTCTAAGACTGAACTTTTGAGGTGTGGGAAAATATCCCTGCAGGTTTCTTTGAGAAACTGAAAGTGAGTCTCCTGAAAAGAATGGAAGCTGTAATAAAGCAAAGAATGACACACTAAATGCTGAAAAAATGATATATTTAGTTGTTGAGGCTTCGGTGTTACTTTCTGTTAGGTGTCTTTTGTTATTTGCTTTTCATAACGCCAAACAGTGAATAATTTATACATGATATAATGCTGGAAATTAAATAAATGAAGGATTTTTTTCTCTGACTCTGACTTGTACAGTGCTGTATGTACACTAATCAGCCATAACATCAAAAATACTGCCTTGTTTCTTTGTCCATTTTATCAGCTCCACTGACCATGTAGGAGCACTTTGTAGTTCTACAGTTACAGACTGTAGTCCATCTGTTTCTCTGCATACTTTGTTACCCTGTTCTTCAATGGTCGGGACCCCCACAGGACCCCCACAGAGCAGGTATTATTTGGGTGGTGGATCATTCTCAGCACTGCAGTAACACTGACGCAGTGGTGCTGCGTTAGTGTGTGTTGTGCTGAACACTGTTGGCTGGACATTTGTGGATGGTGGTGTTGTTGATTGTATTACCATTAATTTAATCCTACTTCTCATTTTAGCATGTCTTACATCTTTAATGTAAAGGAAATTTGCACTTCATTTTATGAAAATTTGAAGTGAAGGCTGGTATTAAATCTTTTTACACCAAAATTCAAATATAGTAGCTGCAACTTTACAACTGATAAATGCTGAAGTGCAATCATCTGTGCATAAACACTGAGAACTTACGTGGGAGGTTGTGAAAGGTGTACGGTTGTGAAATTCTTAGTGACAGCAAATGCAGTGAAATAATCAACACATATAAAGCCTTGCTTTAATTGCCTTTATCAGTTTTTTACATTAGCGAATTCACCATGTCTATGTAGTTAGACCTGTATGTATTTTTCAACTAAGAAAAAGTGGACAAAGGACAAGTCTGACTTAAGCTGCCCATGACTATCCCTGGCAGAGAAACAAGAACATGCTGGATCATAAATTTGGATAGTGAACTGTGTGTTTCAACATGCAAATCCTATTACTAAGCCTTCACTGGAGACTCTAGGGCCTGCGAGCCTCCTACAGGTGAAAGTGTTATGTAATGTTTTTGCAGGTCCATAAAAAGGCTTTATTGCTGATTCTCTATGTCTGAGCTTTTGGAAAATGCCCAACAATAAAATAGAAAAGCAAACAACCCACTGCTAACATAGCTTTCCTAATAAACACAATGCACAGTTTTATATGTATGTGATAAAGCCTTTCATATGTACTCGATCCATTCCAAATCCAAATCCAAATAATGTGTGCCATTTTATTAGCTGCATTCAGGTGATTCACTACAGATAAGACAGACATTTTCATGTTTTTGAATATGAAAGTTTAAAAAATCAAACATTTTTTTAAAGAATTTTTTAACCCTTAAAATCTCAGGTTTATTGCATACAAAGGCTTATTATTCGTAACTACAGTGACCTCAATGCAAACTGGCTTGAAAAGATGCCATAATTGTCATTGAACAGCTATAAAAGCACTGCAGTCTGAAGGGGTTGCCAGCCATTTGTGCCTTGCAGCCCACAGAACTACTCACAGAAGCTTCTGCGACCAACCCAGTGTTTTTTCTGCTTCACCTAATATCATGGCTGATATTGTTTCTTAGCTGCCAATTGCTAGATGTAGCAATGTTTTGTGGTTTAAAAAAACAACTAATGTCCAAAGCCCCCCTGGCAGTACCACCTTGGCCCACTTGGGGGCCATGGCCCACAAGTTGAAAACTGCTGTTGTACATATTGCAAATAATGGCAAATAACCAACAGCACAGGAAAATGGATGGAAAAAGAATATTGCTGAACCTTGGTTGATAATATCAAAACAAATAGACCCATTTATGGTTATTTAAGCCATAATTGGACTGCAACAGATGAGTGGGCAGAGTTTGTTTTCTTGCTTTTCTTTTTATTTAGGTGAAACAGAGGTGTTATTTCCACAGATAGCTGCCCGCTATGCAAAACATTTAACCGTACGTCTGACCGTGAAAAAAACAAACAGGCTCTCAGCCGATAGTTACGGCATGCAGCCAAAGGTGCCCTCTGCTCACTGGTTGAGCATAGCATGCTAGATTTACTGTCAAGAAATAGCCACTGGGTCATTATGCCATAACTGTAGGAGGTTATAAAGCAAAAGCTGGGGCACCTTCAAAAGGTTTCTGAAAGCATTCGTGTTGTGAGGTGATGTATTAATGTGAAATATGACCACAAGTCAATTATTCACACATGCATGGTTTATTTGTTTATATGTTTACTCTGTAGGATCCTCACTAGCCGCTATCACATTAGCAGTAGACATACTACACTTTACAAATAGTGCAATAACAATCAATGAAACAAGTCATACAAACTACAAGTAAAAAATAGAAGAAAAACAAAAAGAAACTGAGAGAAAATAAAACATGAAAGATAGAAAATAACATGGTAGGACCATTTAAAACATAAAACAACAGTAGAAACATGATTGAAAATGGAAAAATCACACTGAGAGAAAAGGTCATTTGGTACATCTTACAAAGACCTTATCTGACTCTATTCTGGCAAGTATCTACATCCCTGCCCACCATAAAACTCCACCATAGTACAGGAAGATTCACTTGAAAGAGGCCCTGAATATTCTGTAATAACTCTCGCTAGGATGAAGCAATCTGAACAAAACAATGTGCAATGTGCTCATCGGTATATGGAGCCTCAAACAAGCCAGGATGCCCCTGCATCGGAGCGATGAGGGAGGCGCCGGACAGCCATCGCAACGTTTAACCTCTCAAATGCTTGCCGATATGTTCAGGAACACAGTGCCACGTCGTAATGTGTCTGGCAGAAAACGGAGATCCCTTCCAGCATTGCATGTAATGCAATCGATTACATATACGTCAAGGTATGTATCATATTTTTTATATGATTTAGCTTTTTAAACATTGTTTTACCCTCAATTTTAAGCAGTGAGACCAGTAGGGAATTCCACTCCTTTATAGCTCTAAAAATGACTGTCGACACATGTAGTTAGTTTTGCTGTAAGTAATTTGAAATAATTTTTTGTTGTATATCTTCTGTATTAGTTTCTCTACCTGTTACAGGCTGCAGTTGATCCTAAAAATCAACTGGACATTTTTGTTCATAAGTAATTTTAGTAAGTTTGCATTATTTGCAGCTTCATCAAATGATTCTTTTGCTGCCTTTGACCATATTGCAGCACAATAGTCTAAATTACATAGTACTATTGACTGACACTAGTTTTAGTGGCCTCTGTGTTCAAAATGCTGCACATCTCCTTATTACAAGGGTACAGCCTCACAGTTAAGGGTTTATATATGTGAAATCCAGTGGTCAGTTCCTAAATGCTGTGTGTCTTAATTTACATTCCTTCCCACTCCCCACATAAAAATACAGTGGTGAGGTTTCACATTGTCTGATTGACCACAAAATGCATCCATAATGTCCTGTTCTTGCTTTCTCATCCAAGCAAGTTTTTAAGGCAAGTTGTGTTATTTTTGCAGACTCTGCAGGCCCATGGAAAACAGCAGAGTAAACCTCACAAGCTGTTGCTTTTGAATCTGGTCCAGATTCAATATCCACATCCGTTCAACATCCACATCTCAATCAACTACTCAACACCTTTATCGTGAATGTGAGGGGACAGGGAGATTAAAATCTGCTTTCGATTTGGGTCTGGACACACAGGACAGGCAGGACAGGCAGTTTCAAGGGAGATCAGAAACATCTGTCTATCTGAGCAAATCTTTCCATACGTCAGAAGGAACTTCAGACTTCACTTCAGTCTCATATATTACAATCCACTTTACGATGCTTCCATTCCACTTTGGGGATCACCTGGCTAGTCAGACTCTTCCAATAAAAGCCTTATTGATTTATCATTAAGGACTCACCACAAGAGCTGAAAGAACTATCAAAAGATGCCTGAATTAGCAGGAGTTGGTTGGAGCACAACCTCTTGCTGTTTGACACCTGATACTTCCAAGGCTTCACACGAGCCGAGAACACTAAAGCCTTGTTCTGACAAAAGGTGGGAGTGACTACAGGAAGAGAAGGAATTCACCATTGCTCCTGGTTTTCCACTTAAAAAACTCCCACCCTTTCCAACCCCCCCCAGCCTCCTTAATGCTTGCAATCCCCTTTCACCCCAACCCCTTCATGTGCACCCCATCAGCAGTCAACCGCAAGGCTACCGTCGGCTGGCCTTTGCCAACACAAACACTTCCCTCACGGGTGCAATGACGGCCCGAGTATTGAGAGAGGGGAAGAAAGCATTTCTTCCTGGCCAGTGCAAGCCGTTCTCTTTTAAACAGCCTCTGGCAGTGCTTGCTGCTGTACCTCCCTCACTTCCATGGCAACAAAGAGGGAAGAAAGCACCAGATTAATGACCTTTTTTATTGACCTCTGTCTTCCTGAGGTGATGTCAGGAACCCACGAGGAGTGGGCCTGTAAGAGAAGCTTCATACGTGTTGAAAACAACAATGACAAAATTGCAAGAATCTGGAATCAGTTTGACTGAGCTTGGCATCCCTGCAAGCACCATCAGCTTGAAGACAAAGAGGCGCCTGATGGTTGTGGTGTCTTTAGTCCTGGACTCTCTCCTGAGCCAGTCTTCAGGAGCATGTGTTTTCACTGGCAAACGGTCAAAGCAGCTGCTGGATATGGACGCCTGAATAAGAAGACAGCTCTGTTTGTTAAGTATAAGGTTACGGCAGCTACTGATGCTGACAGCTGCGTGAGAGACCCTTTTTTAATGGTTAACACTCTACATACAAGAGCTTCAGTGTCTGAATGTTGGAACTGACCGAGAACTTTGCTAACTGACCCATATTTATGGGGTTAAGGGCATGAGAACTGAGGTCTCAGCATAAGCTCTGGGAGCTGCATTTATTGGAGTTGTCCCTGCTGTAACATACCTGATTCAACTGAACAGCTAATTAGCAAACTCTTGTACTGTTTTGTACGATGCCATTTCTACCTGCTTACCCCAGGAGGCTGAGGAGAGTCAACCTGCCACATCAGTTCCTCTGCAACTTCTACAGGTCCACAGTGGAGAGCATCCTGACCAGCTGCAACACAGTCTGGTGTTGGAACGGCTGGCCGTGCAAAGGGTGGTGAAAACTTAGTGCATCACTGAGTGCGTTTGCATGCACTCAATAATCCGATCATAATTGGATTTCTGCAGTTATCTGATTATTCAAATGGTCATGTAAACACTACACTCCGATCTAGAAATCCAATTAAGAAATCTGATAAAGAGAGCTGAATTTTAGCTTTTTCTTTCGGATTTCTCAGTCTGCGCACGTGCTGAACAGACAGCGGTACAGAAAATAAGTGAGCGGCGTTGCTACAAGATGCAGCAAATGTTAATGTTAATTTTTTCAGGGAAAGTGATACTATGTTTTTCAAAAATAAGCCGTGGCATGAAGTTTGAGTTTTACATTACAGTTTATTGGCTGGGAGCAAAACAGAAATCCGATTACTGCCTATTATCTGATTACTCAAGTGCATGTAAACGTGTTGATCAGATTACTGACAACATTTGATTTTCTGCAGTTATCGGATTATTAAGTGCATGTAAATGCACTCATTGTAGAGGGCAGATATAATGAAGGATGTTGGATGTAAGCCAACAGTATCATCTCAGACCCCAAACACACACCGCAGCCACTTCCTGTTCCATCTGGGAGAATACATCAGAACATTTGAGCCAGACCACAAGGTTCAAGAATAGTTTCTACCTGTCACCAGATCATCAGTACAAACACTTCTTGAACTATATGCACAGTGCACATCAATCTTATTCTAAACTGCTGATCGACTTGATATATACCTAATGAATTAACATTCATGCCATTGTGTACTGAAATGAATGAATGAAATGAAATGAACCTTTAGCCAACTGTGTCTGAACACGTCGGAATTAGACCTCCGCATTTAACCCATCCGTGCAGTGAAACACCACATACACACTAGTGAACACACACACACTAGGGGGCAGTGAGCACACTTGCTTGGAGCGGTGGGCAGCCCTATCCACGGCACCTGGGGAGCAGTTGGGGGTTAGGTGCCTTGCTCAAGGGCACTTCAGCCACGTACTGTCAGCTGAGGGGATCGAACCTCCCGGTCACAAGGCTGGTTCCCTAACCTCCAGCCCACGGGTGCCCCCTGAACACTACCTCTAAATAATTTGCACATTTTGGCACATACATATACACACTTTCCATGCACTGGTACATTTCTGTGTCTGTAGTTTATTCTGTATTCGTTGTCCATCTATTGTATTGTTATTGTTTTTTGTACTTCTTGTGTACATACACATTGTCTGTCATCCCACTAGTACATGTGCACTCATGTCCTTGTGTTAGTGTTTATGCACCATGAAAGTTTGTATTGTTTTCAATTGCTGTTTTTTTTTTTTCATTTTTAAGCGAGGTGCAGTTGTGCTGTCCATTTTGTCTCACGCAGCTGTTTTTGCTGAGAGGTGTCCAGGTTAATCTGATAACCTTCAGTTACAGGGAAAACTATGTTATATTATTATATTAACCCTTGTGTGGTGTTCAGGTCTGTGGAACCCATTTTTAATGTTTACCAAAAGAAAAATCATGTGATTTATTATCATTTTAACCTCAGATTCCTCGGTCTTTGCTCATTTTCTGGGAAGAACATATAAAATAACCCATTTTCAGTGTCTTCACTCTGTTCACCCCCCACACATTTATATTACACATGTGGTGTTGGCTGAACCGGCAAAAATAGGCTGGAGCCTATCCCAGCTGTCATTGGGCGGAAGGCAGGATACACCCAATTTCAATTTCCATTTCATTTCCATTAGAAAGGAAAAAGGACAAGCTTACTCAAGGAGAGAGCTTTAGTATGACCTGACCCTCAGCACCAGTTTTTTACCTCTGAACCTGTGCTAAGCACAACAACATTCAGTCTGAGCTCAGGTTTTGAGTCCAAAACTGACCCAAGATCAACAAATTTTGTTAGAAATGAAGCCATGATCACCCAAAGTGATAATTCTATTGATAGTGGAGGTAAATTACAATGTGGCAACAATAGAAACTGCCATTAGTTCATGGAAAATCAGCTGTCTAATATTCTGCTTTAACAAATCTATTCATCAAGCTATGCTTTTGAAGAGCATTTTTAGTCTGAATAAACTTTCCATAATGCACTGTTCTCACACTGCCCAGTGCTGATATTCATTCCATGCACACTGATGAGCAGGTCACTCTAGCAAGCCTGATTAAAATCTGTTTGAAGATAAAAAAAGTAGAGGAGGAAAAATAAAGCATGAAAAATTTCCAAAGCAGGGGGATATGCCAGGAAAACCTGCTCAAAATGGGTTTGGACAAATATTTCAGGCTCTACTCCAGCTCCATGGTTGGGATTCACTGCAAAAGACGTTACGATACTTCTGTCCAACCAGGGTACAAATCCGTCCGTCCTTATGTAAGACTCTTTATACTAGATGACGGATGGAACACACCATGTTCAGAAGGTGTTGTTGCACAAACAGACTTTGACTTTTAACGGCTGACTAAGGAAAATTCCTTCTCTTCTAACAAGCCTCTCAAGGCCAATGGAAGGATGATAAATGTCTGCTCATCTCAGATGAGCCCATGGGTCACTCCGGTCACACTTTACAGGCTCCTCCACCACACTCATTCGGTCAGTGTTGTCACTCTAGTAGCGATCTGCCAGTGGTTTATTTTACATGCGCAAATACTAACAAGAAAATCAAGAAAATCTTTTTGCTCCACAGACAGATTTTCTTGGTCCTCTGATGCTGGCATTTCCCAAATAACAGTGGTTTTATTCTACCACTGCTTCTGCAAGTAATTATTCGCTCCCTGATTAAGGTTGGTGCTAGTGTTGTAGACAAGACTAGTAGCTCTGAGTCTGAGTCAAGGCCAACACTCATTGATTGTTCTGGCAAAATGATAAATAGTTATGTTTATATTTTCAGTGCAAGCATAACCCAAACTAAGCAAATACAGCAGTGAATATGTAGCTCTGGGCTTCATGTGTGTGAGAAGTGAAAATGAGAAACTACAGCTCTGTGCTGTTTGGTCAGGAGTCCTTTCAAATGATGCTTTGAAACCCAAGAATTTACACAGTGAATCTCAGACACAGGGGTGGTGCCACACCTCCACATACTGTTAAAATAAATACATAAATAATAATAATTAAAAAACAAGGTGGCTGAGGGACAAAATGCAATTAGGCCACTAACTAAAATTGCCTTTCATGTCATGCTAATGATGTTAAATTTACTCAAGTACATGTACTGAAGTAAAATATTGATGGATTTTTATTCTCCTGAGTATTTTTCAAATCATATTACTTTTACTATTACTAAAGTATATTAGTCAGTAAAGCAATCTTTTACCCTGTTACATTTTGGCCTTTCGTATTTAGATAGATTTGATGGTGGCAATATTTGTAATGCTTTGTGATTGGTTACATCTCTGACTTTGAATCTTTGTATTTTAGACCAAAAAAAAAAAACAAAAAGAAAAGAACAGAGCTACACAATCTTCAGTTCCTATGCTGATAAATGCTGGATGTAGTAGAAGTTCCACTTCAGTACTTAAGTAGATTTTCGACCGACTTCTTTTGTATTTCTACTCAGGTTGTTTTGGGGAAGGTACTTTTAGTTCTACTTAGTTCTTGTAAGCATGTATCAATATTTTTATATTTATATTTTAGATTTAAGCTCCTCTACCCAAATCTGAACCTGATCATGAACAGAGTCAGTGTTAGTTTTGATGCTGCTTCAGTTGATGAAGCCTCAGATAGCAGTATTTGTTAGTTAACATCTGTGAAGGACATCAGGCTGTTTTAACACCCAGTTCATTTTCTAAGGTCCGCACCACAGTTTGTTGTGATATAGTATCTCTTTCATTTGGTTTGGATGGTGAGCTGCAAGGGCTAAAGTGAACTAAATTACACACATGGGTGTTTATTTATTAGAAGTTTTGCAGGGGTGCCAGCACTCTGTTACTCTCACATTCACCACCATGAAAACAGAAAATTTACCCAACCATGTTGCTGATGCTTGTCCAAAAAATTGCACCACAATCCAGAATCAAATGCATATCATTATTGTATTGCTTGTTTTACATTGTATACAGCACCTTGCAAATATGAGTGTAAGCCACAGCGAAAATGTGCTCTGGAAATAAAATTTGGAATTCCCTCGTGAATTAGTGCAGTTCAGTTGTTTGGTGCTGCCTGAATTTGGGTAAAGTTGCATGTCAAAACCAAACTACACAGTAAAAAGTAGCTCATCAGATCTACCTAAAACAATTACTTCGTCTGGCAACAAGCAACTAGTTTTATTAAACTTAAAAACTACATTGACCGAAAGAATCATTCATTCAAAGTATTTATTTAGGTTGAATAAAACTAGTTACTTTACTTGTTGCCACATGAAGTAATTTTTTTAGGTAGATCTCTTTTTACAGTGTAAAGCGCCTCCCAGCTGAAATGGAGATTCTAATTGGCTCTGCCTGTTCATGCTGGTCAGCACCTCCTGCCGTTTAGGGAAAGCGGAGGTTTTTTGTGTGTGTTCTGAACTAAAAAAGTAGCAAAGTGTTTGTGCACAAATAGAAAATGGATACTTTTACGATCACGTTTGTCCTACAGCTGATTTGGACCCTGAAGATGAGACTACACTAAATTCCCAAACTGTCATCACCACTGAGCAGCTTTTCAGTCAGCAGCTGTGACAGAAGAACAGCTAAACAACCTGGAATCAGCCAGAAATGAACCGAATATCATTCGCCAAACAAAATGGGCTGTAAGATGCTTTACAGACTGGCTGGAACAAAACAACATTAATGTTGATCTGGCAAAAAAAGACAAAACTGAGCTAAACTTGATATTGAGGCAGTTTTATGGCTCAGCTGCCGACTGAAAAGCTGCTCAGTGGTGCTGACAGTTTCAGAATTTAGTATAAGGAGCTGGAGGACGAACTCCTGGCTGTGCAGCGAGTGGGCGGAGTTTGTTACTCTGACGTAGCAACAAGCTGCTTGTTAAGGAACTATAATTTGGCGGAAGGAACTGCTAACATTAAAATTAAACGCCACGTTCATGGCCCAGTTTATTTATTTCTTACTTTATTTATTTAATTGTTTTATAAAAGCAATAGAGCACTCAAGGTTGTGACGTTATTTCACCATTAATTCAGCTTCTTGACAATGATTTCTGAGTGCACCTCACCCTGGGTCCAAATGAGGTCGAGACTGAGACGAGACTAAGACTGCTAGTTTGTGATCTCGAGGCCAGTCTGACTTGAGACCTGACTTGAGTACTTCAACACTAGTTGGTGCATGTTAAAAATGTCAAACTGACAGTGAGATAATATGAAAGTCAATGGAGGACAAGTTTAATAAAAGGTTAAAATCTGCTGAGTGATCATGCTGTGTCTTGACTATCCTTACTGATTTATCATAATATGATAACAAAAGATGTTTAAAAAAATTATGCACAACAGCAGGACATTCTGTTTTGGTTCGAGCATGTCATATTAAGTGACTGTGTTGTGTCTTGCCCAGCCTTATTGATTTCCAATACCATACAGACAGCAAGGCATGAAGAAAAAAACAAGGAATGCTCGACAACCTCAACACAAACTAGCAGGACATATTGGTTTGAACAGAATCGTTTTGAAAACTTATTTTCTTTAATATAAATTTTTAAAAATGTCGTGTTGAGTGACAGTGTTGTGTAATGTTTTGTCTGTCACCTTGAGATCGTATATTCAGAGCTCCGTTTGAGGCGTGGAATGTTCTGGATTCTGTTGCTGACCCAGTTTTCCACAGCTGGTGGCTGGCGCTTGATTCTGCAATCACACGAATCCATCCAGAGGGATTAATTAATTCCTGCATTAATACATTTGCAGACATCAGAGCTGAGCTTTGTGTATTTTAAACAAATAAACACAAAGGCAGATGTTTTATCATAGCGGCAGTCATGGGCACTGAGTTTAAAAGTTGACGAGAACTGACCACTTCTTACGAATTTCCTTGTTAGCTTTCATTCCTCTATGTAAGCCATATCATGAACCACACTCTGCTGATTTTATTAGCCATTAAATATCATGCGTTCACAAAGTGATGCCATCATCCCTTTGAGCGTAAACACTGTTTGAGTGCATGGTTACCCATTAATGCCCACTTATACCAACAGTTTGTGTTTTCCTTCACTGCCTATTATGAAGTTTCACTGGAATTTTGAGCTCCTCGTGAATGAGGTCACTCAATGTAATGCAAAGCATATGATGTGAATCATGTTGTAATGAAGGGTTGTTTTAGTCATGTCCAGATTTGCAGTTCTTCAAATAAACATTACTAAAAAGCTCTACATGTATATGATCTCTAGTTTGCATAACCAGACAAAGACTGAGCTCAGAGAAGCTGAGAAAACCTACACTTACCTGACAATCTAGGCCAGGCGTTCACCACTCTGGCCCTGGGAGGGCCACATCTTAAAAGTTTCCCTACTCAAATACATCCAAGAAACCTGGCAATTAAAATATGTACACAATCAGGTGTTTTCGGGCAGGTAAATCACCAAACTGTGCTGGACACTGGTCCTCCAGGACTGGAGTTGTGCACCCCTTACTCTGTCAGGCAAGGCACGCATGCACTTTCACTTGCTCTAATGAGTGCAAGGCCTTGTAGGGCCTGAAGTGACCTCATAATGATAGTACATGTCTAAGGAACAACTGTGAGGCTGGCTTTACAAGGTGAAACTTCCATGCAACTTTAGTTGCTTGAAACTTACATGAAACTAAATTGCACTTGGGATGCAAAACATAAAGCATCTTGCAACTCACTTGAAACTCAGCCGCAACAGTTGCAAACATCTCAGATTCAAGTTTCATGAAAGCCCAGGATGGACATCAAATGCAACCGTAATGGCTACTTAATGCTCAGCATACACATAACAGAAAGTTAAATATAAAGTAAATATATGTTTTTATGCTGACAATGCTGACGAGCACACCATCGCCCCCTACTTGGAGCTCCACACTTTATAGGCCATTGGATTGGTTTGAAAATGTCACATTAAGTTTGTTTCAGCTCTAGTAAGTCCCATAATATGTTTCCACCCACATTTAGCCCAAAATGTCTTATGGTTGTCCCCACACGTTCTCATTAAGAGATTGCATCTGGCACAACAAGGATATTGACTCTTTTGACTTTCCATTGACTTGAATGCTAAACGCTGCTATAGTTGCACCTGAACTTAATCCTTTGGCTATTACTTTTCAAGTAAAATACACATTTTATGTAAAAAAGGCTTTGTCCTCTCTAGTGAAGGGGTTTCCCATCTCAATCCTGGCGACCCCCCACTCTGCAGACTTTTTTGTGCTTTGTATCATTTAGCATGCCTAATACAACTCATTAACTAATTAACAAGCCCCTTGTTGGAGAGGTCAGGTGTGTAGAATAGGGGAAAATGCGAAAATGTGCAGAGCATTTGGTCACCAAGACTGGATTGGGAGCCCCAGCTCTAGTGAGTCAATTAGGTTTCACTGGTTTAGGAGTTATGAATTTAATGGTCTGGCCAGCCCGGTTGCATAGTAGTCCATGTAATTACAGAATAATAAGAGTTAAAATGGAATAAGCCTGTGATTTTAAGGTGTTAATATTCCTAAATGCTACTGGAACTACATACTAAAATCAATTTGCTGTCTCTTTATAGTTTTTGAAATAGAAGCTACATTTTATGTTTAAAAAAAAAAACATTTTTCCTATGACACCCAGCCAAATGACACCATAATATCAGAATATATTGATACACATTCACACATATCTTTTTATAGATACTTGAGGCTTTCAAGGGAAGTGAAGTGTTGGTGTCACAATAAGTCATATGCCTCAAAAAAGCTCCCGACAGAGAAGTTAGCATGACAGCTTGAGTTGTGTGAAATAGCATATGCTCAGCAGCAACCTACAGACAGAGGCCTTATAACCCGTGCTCTTAACATGAACCCGACAGACAGAGCTACAACATGACCTTCATGTACCCTGATGGGTCTATGAGCTACAGGCATTCTGCTTAACCCATTCAGGGTATTTTTGTACTTGTTCTCCTAGATTTCAATAGATAAAGCTTATTGGATTACAGACCTATTTCCAAAAAAGGTTGGATGCTGCACAAAATGTAAACACAAATAAAATTCAATGATGTACACATCAATTAAATAATATGTTTTATTGAAAATAGTACAAAGGCAACATAACAAACGTTGAAACAGAGAAATTGTAATATATGCTCATTTCGATTTTGATGCCAGCAACATATTTCCAAAAAGTTGGCACAGGGGCATTTTACCACTGTGTTGCATCACCTGTTCTTTAAACAACACTGAGGAGACCAACTGCTGTAGCTTTGAAAGAGAAATATTTCCCATTCTTGTTTGATTTAGGATTTCAGCTGCTCAAAAGTTCAGTTTTGTCATATTTTTGCTTTATAATGCACCAAATGTTTTCAGTGGTGACAGGTCTGGACTGCAGACAGGCCAGTTTAGCACCTGGACTCTTTTACTACACAGCCATGCTGTTGTAATACATGCAAAATGTGATTTGGCATTGTCTCACTGAAATAAGCAAGAAAAAGACGTTGTCTGGATGGCAACATATATTGCTCCAAAACCTGTGCATATCGTTCAGCATTAATGGTGCCATCACAGATGTGCAAGTCACCCATGCCATGTGCACTAATGCTTCCCTATACCATCATGAATACTGGCTTTTAAACTGTGCACTGATAACAAGCCAGATGGTTCCACTCCTTTTTAGCCCTTTCACCTCTTTTTCTTTGCATGGTAGAGTTTTAACCTGCGTTTGTGGATGCAGTGACGAGCTCTGTTGGTTTTCAGAAGTGTTCCTGAGCCCATTAAGTAATTTCTACTACAGAATCGAGTCTGTTTTTAACGCAGTGCCGTCTGAGGGCCCAAAGATCACGGCCAGCCAGTATTGGTTTTTGGTCTTTGTCCTTTGTGTACAGAAATTTCTGCAAATTCTCAGAATCTTTTAATGATATTAGGTAGTATACATGATGAAATCCCCAAAGTATTTGCTATTTTATGTTGGGAAATTATTGCACTATTTAACCTAATGAACCTAATTAGTTGTGAGATGTTCCATCGGTTGTTTTTTAGCATTATGCAATTTTTCGAGTCTTTTGTTTCACCTGTTTCAATCTGTTAGTTTCAACATTTGATATGTTGTCTTTGTACTATTTTCAATTAAATATAGGTTTTCAATTAAATGATGGTAACACTTTACTTGAAGGATGTCTATTTACACATTGTTTACATAAGCACTTCATAACGTGTTAATGAATGTTTAAATCAACATTCATAAATTATACGTTTTACATTATATTAATATGAACTACTATGTCATTTTACTGAGATATATTTTTCAAAATAAAATTCCTCATTTTAATTTTGAAAAACTATATCATTTGTCTTATTTCTGGACAGCCAAAATAAAAATGATCTTGCTTTATTCCTTTTGGTCGATAAGTACTTTAATGCTCAGGCATGTTTCACCTATACGTTCAATTTCTTTTTAATTTTATGTTTTTTTCATAAAGCATCTGTTGCTTTGCATGTCACTTTACTACATGGACAGTAAATTTCTCATAAATATGCTTAGGAACAATAAACCAACTGAATCTTAGTATGGTGGTGTGTCTAAATGTCAAAACACTGTATGACCAAAGGGATTAAGGGGAAAAGCAAGGCCATTTTTATTTTGGCTGTCCAGAAATTAAGCATTTCAATGAAAATAATATATTTTTTCAAAATAAAAATGAGGAATTTTATTCTGAAAAATGTATCTGAGTAAAAGGACACAGTAGTCCACATCAATATCATGTAAAACATACACACTTTGTGAATCAATATTCATTAAGATGGTTTGAATGTGTTATGTAGACACCCTTCACATGAAGTGTTACCTAAATGATTTGCATGTCATTGCATTCTGTTTCTATTTACATTTTGCACAGTGTCCCAACTTTGGAAATGTATGCAAAAATTCCTGATCCCTATCTTACCTCCAGGGCAAGTATGTGTTGGTTTGGAGATTCTGTCCCTCTATTGTCAAAGGTGGTGTTGTTATTACATAAATTGAAGGTCCGAGACCACATTTGATTTATTGTATGTCCTGTCAAAATGGCCATTAAGCACAAGTAATTCATTTTCAGGAGATATTTCTGAGGAGATTAGATAAGAAATTCCACTTGCAAAAGGCAGAAGAAAGTCAAAGGAAAATAAGTGGAAAAAACTTCCATCCTTCCTCCCAAAGGGAGTATTTTCTGATATTTGGGTTTTATTTTGTCCTGCTCCAGAGAAATTGGTGGCCTTTAGGAGCAAAAGGATGAATACTGATAAAAGTGCATGCATATTAAAAATTATCAGGGTCCTGAGAACCATTCACTACTGCTCAAAAGTTTGGGGGTCACGGATTTCATACATATAAAAACAAATTCTTTGAAGATAAATGTGTTAAATGATTCTATGACTAAAACCAAATCTCACTAATTAAACAGCTGTTTATAGTAAATTTGTGCCAAGAAATTCCATTAAACAGAAAATTATAGAGTATTATTTGAATAACACTTTCATATTTTCTCTTGTCATGTCCTAAATTGATGTTGTTCTCAAAATATTATAAACTGTGAATTAAGTATTGGTTTAAAATTTGGTGTCTAGTTTAAAGCATTTTAATCTACAGTGCATGGGTTATTACCAAATAACAATTATTAATATGACAAGTGAGCACAAACGTTTGAGTAGTATATGTGCTACAATAATTCTCAATATATAAACTTTCTAAATGGCACTAGTTGCCTTCACGACATGGGAGAACTGATGACATCTGGTGGCCATAGGACATTGACAAAGTCTTCAAAGTGCCAGTGGCTAAGATAGTGCTACAACACTCCGGAGCAGTCGTTTTAACTTTCTTTGCTTTTACAAGGACATTAAGTTTTATATTTGCTGCCAACAGTAAACAAATATACTATCAAAACTAATGTGTAGAGTGTATTAGTTTATGTCAGCATACTAATTATCACTCAAACCCAGTAATGCCAGCTGGAAAAGCATGTCTTGGTCAATTGTCATCAGTAAGCTCTTCAACATCCTTAAAGAAATGTATGTTCAGGAGAAACATGGGTTCCTTGATGCATCACCCCTAGAGCTAGAGGGTTAAAGTTCTTGTTTAAGGGCAAACTTGCAGCTGTCAGAGGTAAAGACGGGGTTATTAGAATCTATAGCCTCCCAATGCTAAACCAACATTCCTGCTGCCCTGGTGCCTCAGATTCAAACTAACACCTCTTAAGTTCACGGTGTGAAGCCCTAACCCACTGCTGCCCGTGTCCTTTGGAGAACTGGATACCTGTGGTTCCAGACCTGACTCTAAAGTGTTTTGAAAGCAACACTCACTTTCTGACTCAAGCTTGTGGAATGTTCCTCATTGACCAGCCCTGACCACAGACAATTTCCAGTTAGCCGTAGCTCCACTCTCCCTCTGGAAACAATGAGATTTTAACAAGCAGAACATGGAAATCCAGTATACAGCACACAGACAGTAGCTTTTCTTTTGGGAGGACTGGGGAGACACTGGTGTTTTGAATGCACTACCAGATCCAGAACACTGTAAAGAAGTTCCAGTTCCAACGGCTGGATTTTTGATGCTGACTTTATATGCTGACAGAGATGGTCACAAGCCAAAACTCATAAATGGAGTCTCGAGTCTTTGGATTGTGAGGCTACATTGATTCTGGAGTCTCTGGGGTCTGAGTTTGAGTTGAGCCTTAAGCCTCTGAGATGTAAGTTTATGTTGAGTCCCAAGTTACTGGCATGTGAGTCTAAGTTGAGTCTCAAGTCTTTGTGTTGTGATTCTGAGTCGAGTCTTTGGGGTCTGAATCTGATTCAAGGATTGAGTCTTTGGGGTCCAGGACCAGGTCAGAGTCAAGTCTTGAGTTTCTGATGTGCAAGTTTAAGTTGAGTCTCAAGTCTCTGAGATGTGAGTCTGAATGTTGTGATTCCAAGTCAAGTCTCTGGGGTCTGAATTAGTATCGAGTCTCTGGAGTCCAGGTCCAGGTTCAGGTCAGAGTCCAAGTCAAGTCTCAAGTCTCTGGGGTCTGAATCTGGGACAGTGTCCGAGTCAAGTCTCGAATCTCTGGGGTCTTGTTTTGGGTCAGAGTCTGAGTCAAGTCTCAAGTCTCCGGGGTCCAGATCCAAGTCAGAGCCTGAGTCAAGTCTTGAGTCTCTGGGGTCAAGGACAGGGTCCAGGTCAGAGTCCAAGTCAAGTTTCAATTCTCTGGGGGTCCTAATCCAGATCAAGTCTCAAGTCTCTGAAATGCGAGTCCAAGTCTTTGGGGTGCAAATCCAGCCTGGCACAAAAAGCTTTATTCATTTACCACATTAGGGTTGGCTTGTATATTTTTCCTGAAGTTGAATATTCTCAAGTGTTCCGTCTCAAATCTGAGTCGAGCCATGAGACAACAAACATCACTGTCAGTCTGCATTACTCGCTAACTTTAGTCACAATTGCATGGTGAAACTTGTGCTACTCACTGCTGACTACAAAAACAAGTTTGAATCTTTAACATGCTAACTTTTTGACCAATTTCATGTATTCTAGTGTGATGCAGGGATAGTGGGGGAGTATTTTCTTAGTCTACACTCTCAGAAACAAAGGTAAGGAACTATTACCGGGGCAGTACCCCTCTTGTCACTGGGGTGGTACCATCCAGTGCACATCGCAGTACCTTTAGTCAGGAAACATAACTGTACCATAATCCACTGAAATGATATTTTCTAAGTTGTACTGACTCCACACGCCCCGTCTCGCCTCCAGCCTTTTTATTTTATTGTTCCATTTTAAAACATTTCGGTTATGAAAAGGTACAAATACATACTTTTCACCTGGAAAAACTTATTTAAGTTTCACAATTAGACCTTAAAACGACTGTTGTACCTTTGAGGGAACATTTACACTGTTTGTACCTGCACTGAACCTTTATTTCTAACAGTGCAGGGTCACAAAATGGCTTAATCCAGCCCTGGTCACATCAGCGTTATCTGGCTAACTGGTTGCCAGCTACATGAACATCAGTTTCCTCTCACTGCATGAACCCCATCCAAAAAATATGTCCTTGTGAACCCCATTAGGACAGGTACAAAAGATTCATTTGCCTTAGACAACCTTTAATCACACTGAATGCCATGACTTCCTAATAAAGGAAAAAGCAAACAGTATTTGACATTCACTCTCTGATGAGCTGTCTTGACGCTGATATGAAGCAGCTGGTGAGTTCCATACTCAACACTGCCCAAAGTAATCAAGTGTCTAACAGCATGAGTGAGGATCCATTCATTCAATGCTGCACATGGTGGAAGACCGCATCCCTCCCTGCCCACCCACTACTGCTACAACAACACTGCCTGGGCACACGTTCAGGAGTCTGTTTTGCTCATCTGTCTCTAATGAAACAAAATCACTGTTTTCATCCACCTCGGCTGGAGAACTGGAAAGGCTGCAAATAGAGGAAGCTTTCTCTGGCCCACAGGTGAGGTGTGCTGTAGAAAAGATGGCCTATGTTTTAAAGTATGAGCTTGTACTCTAAGGGATGTAATTATTAGATGAACTTTGAAGTGTTGGCTAACCAACTGTGGACGTCTAGGAAAAATCTAGGTAAGATTCTGGCCAGTCTGCCGTGTTAAACTTGCCAAATAAACAACCGTGCTCATTTGATTTAGAATGGCCCTGTATTTATCAAGGAAAGCAACTTCAGTGGTTCACTTTTCATCTAGGTTCTAATCTGGTGTTCAGTGGTTGATATTCCAACCTTGACATCACAGCACATCAGACTTACAAGCTGCCACAAAGTATGTTTTCATCTGAGATTAACCCTTACAAGTTGTGGGCGACAACAAAAGTATGTTGTATGTTTATATTTATTTCATGTTAATTATCTAAAACTTTCTGCCCTGCGATGGACTGGCGACCTGTCCAGGGTGTATCCTGCCTTCTGCCCGATGACAGCTGGGATAGGCTCCGGTACCCACCCCATGACCCAGAAGGAAAAGCGCCTTGGCTTAAAAGATGTGTGTGTGTGTATTTAAAATTTTCCTGAAGGGCAGCGAAATACCCACATAAGCATCTTACAACAGCTGAACTTCTTAAAAGCTTATGTTTTTTTAAACAATTTTATACATTTAAAACCTTTATAAAGATCTATTTTAACAGGCATGGATGGTTCTTTAGAGAACCTTTTCTGCAAATGAGATGTGTGAATGTAGAGAACCTTTTTAAAGGTGTAAAGAACATCTACATAATGTAAACATTCTAGGAAGAACCCTTACTTTGGTAAAGAATCTTTACAGTATATGATTTATATCTTTAAAATGTTCTTCACACTCAAATCTCATTTACAAATATAGTTCTTTAAGGAACTAAAATAGTTCTTCTATGTAACTTCTCAAAGATCCCTCTGTGGTAGTGTACATACTTAAAAAATGGTTCTTTAAGGGTTCTCTAATAAAGGAAACGGTTCTATTTAGAACCACGAGTCCTATATAAAACCATTTCATGCTTCATGGTTCCCCGCATGGTGAAATGGTTCTTTAAATTGATGGAGAATGTGTTGTATATGATTCTGTATAGAACCTTTTTGAAAATGATTCTGTGCAGCACCAAAAGGGTTCTGCTATTGTTATGATGTCAATTGTGTAGCTTTATAAATGCCACTCTTCAGTACAAGCAGAGATATTTTGTGGAAAGATTCTAAACCTCCATGCAACATTTGTAGATATTGTATTATGATATGATTTTTAAAAAGTTAGGCTATTGTTTTGTAAAGTTATTTTGCAGAAAAAAAGGATTTTTGTCATGTTTTTGGGCATTTCTTGACATTGCAATGAACTGGAAAATGTGAAAAATACAGAACTAAACTCGTTCATATAGTAAAAATAGAATTTACATGTAATTATGTAACAAACTATGTAACAATTGTGTAATTACATATGTATAGCAACAAAATAACAATAATAACTTCAAATTTAGGGATAAACTTCTAGATTCCTTTTTTATTGCTATAATACATATTATACATTTGTTCTCAGGGACAAGTAGCCCTCTTATAGGAACGGCTAGATAAATCTCGCTCTTGTGTGTGTAGGACGGAGGTGCGGATTCTCTAAAGCCCTTGTGAAATTCCAGAATGATCGTAGCAGGCCAAGGGGAAAAAGATTCAGATCCAAGCACAGGTTGTTGGAGTAGAGAGGGATAGGAGGTTAAATTAAATTACTCCACAATGAAATGAAAGCTAATAAAGGCTTGTCAGCATTGCTAATCACCAGCTTGAATTTGTTGTTAGCCCAGATTAGCATTTCTGAACTATGTATGTAATCATATTTCTCTCGATCACTTGTTAGTTTACTTTACAATTGTGACTTTGGCCAAAACCCTCCTATTTCCCCACCATATCCGCAGAGAAAATGGAAAACATCTGCAGTTGTTGCTGCTTACTTAACACCAAATTTCCATGTTCTTTTAAAGGTTTTCTGAACGGCCAAATGAAATGTTTGAAAAACTCCAAAGAAATTCCTGCCTCTGCCCAAAATTATGTCCCCTTACCTTGCATCCCGCCTCTCTTGACTCTGTTACATTCTTCCTTCTTGGCTTTCATGGCTTCTCACTTGACTCAAAGCTCTTCTGTTGTGCAAAGCAAAGTTTTGCCGTTGATTTGCTCTCCACAGCAAGTCTGGCACCTTCACAAACAGATTATTATCTGGTAAAGGTGCTATACGCTGAACTGTTCTCACTGCGGAACCATTTCTTCTAATGGCTTAAAGTCTACGTGTCTCTTAGCCAAAGTAAATAAGAAGAACAACAAAAGAAACACATTAACTCTTTGTTATAATGAGTTCATGCAAAGTTACTAGACTTCACAGCTGAATATAATTTAGATTAGATCAAATCATAAGATATTTGGTGCATAGTATACAATTGAGCTACCCATGCTCTGCCCACAACTGTATTCTTTCGCAACTACTGTTGCTAGGTTCATTCAACATAATGAGAAATTGTGGCACAAAAGTCAAAATACATAATTTAGAATGTTACATTTGGCAGATGTTGTCATTAAGACATCTGGGATAAGATAAAATTACAATTCCATCATTTTACAGATGCAAATGTCGCATTAGGAGTCTAGCCCAAGGACTTTTACTGGTACACTGTCGGGTGCTCGTTCCTGTTTTATTGTATCATATTTATATTTTCTAAACCTGTATCACTTCCCTTGCCAACTGTTGGCCACTCTGGGGACATGTCCAGGTACGTGTATGAGTTTTACACTAGTTTTACTACTACTAATAATAATAATACCAGTTAACAATATCGATATGTACCATTTCCAACCTTTATATCTCCAATTTCGATTGGTTGCTGCCCAGTTTGTCCAGAGAACAGAGTGAGTAAGACTCTGCATTAGTGATTTTATGTTATACTGTATACTGGGAAGTGGGGGTGATGAGGGGGCTGCAGCACCCCCTGATTTCAGGACTGCAACTGTTAAAAGTAATACTAATAAAATGCTCTGAACTTTATGAGAATTTGGGCATAGTAAAAACCCATATGTGCGTGTTTTTAAAATCTGCACTGTTTAAGTTAATGCTGTATTTTCATTACAGCATTACAAGTTTTCATTAACTGTTCTCTCCTGCGTCCAAAGCTTGAGTCCAGTTTTGTGGGGGTCATATAATCGGTTACATGTCAGCAATCTGATTGGACGCCACTTAGTTCATTTGCATGAGGTTCATCCAGAACAGAGCCGGGTGATGATGGGTATTATTGGTTTAATGTGTCTGTTAGACGTACATGTTGTCAACACTCGCCTCATTGTAGCACTGTTTGACATGGTTTGATGTAAATTAGCAAAATAAATGAATAAATACATTTAAAAAGGCTAATCGTTTTGCATGATGTCATGAGTCAGCACTTCCAACTTAAAGCACCTTCTCACATTTCTGTCATTTTTCCTCACATTGTGGGACATTATGGGACAGGGAATCTCAAACAAACAGAGCAGGCCTTAGAGAGACCCTCTGAGTAAAAAAAAAAAAAAAACAAGTTTCTTTTCTTTTTTTCCTACCTTTGATGTACTGTGGACCAGCCAGTCCCCTCAATCCCAACTGGAGGTCCAGAAATGTTCTCTCCAGCTGGGGATATACGCTGACAAGATGGCCCCTAAGGGACACTCCAGAGTTTGAAGGTATTAAATAACTTAAAGAGTTCAACTAGCTGAATATGGCTACCAAGGAAAACTTTAAAAAAATATTAAAATTATTTATCTACTCTTTCTCTTAAAATGAGTTGCATTTGATCAGAACTAAAATGGCCATACCAAGAAACTAAAACAAACAAACAACAATAGTAAATAATGAACAACCAGGAGATGGCAAGCTTTTCATCTGGCTTCTGAAACCAAATACAATTAATATCTCATTTCTCTTTGTCGTATTTTCAGCTTTCAGAGATGATCTGTGTTTATTCTTGAGGCTTTTCGAAAAGCAAGCTCATAAAGCCTGACTAATTCATCCCAGATGAGCTCAATTTAATGAGCTCAGCCAATGAAGTTGGCCTGCCCACCAGTCAAGTGACACCCAAGCCACTTCTAACAAAGATGCATTTGTAGTGATGAATTACAGTATTTCAATGAAAAAATGACCAACAAACCACCCGCCCAACTGTGAGGGCAAATAGTTGGTTCTATTTTTAGACCTTTCAAAAAGAGCCTTTTGTTTTCAATCAGACGTCTGTTCGGCAGAGGTTTGCACACAGGAACCATCCATGCATTTTTCACTGTACATCCAACAAATAAGCTCAACTTATATGAACAATCATCAAGAGGGATTTTCTTTGAAGGAAGAGGAAAAAATGGATAAATCACAATGATAAATATCAGTAGTTCATGCTTGGGTGCTGGTGATAATTTTGGCCCCCCTGAAAATTTCATGCAGGCACCCCTTGCCTCACCTCATTAGCCTCAGCAGAACCTGCCAAAATGTGCTGACTTTTCAGAATAACCCTGTTTTGGTATAGGTCCTCCAGCATATACTAAGTATGAATATGAATGTAAGCAACATGACTGCATATCAATGAAACTGTGCAGCTCGACAAAAAGACAAACAGTGTTACATCTGAACTGTTAAAAACTCCATAATAAACTGTTATTTGACTAATAAGACAATTACATAATTTAACGCCCACTAAACTCTCCACAAACATGCATCTTCATCCAGCTATGGATCATAAAATGAAGTTGTGGAATATTCTGGCTTTAATTTGTACTTCAGACGAAAGAAAATGAGGCCAGAGAATATCCTTAGCATACAGAGTGGACAGTGGATCACTTTCTAGTTCAAGTTAGTGTTTGAGAGAACATCACATCACTAAAAAACATTGTATGTTGTATTAATGATTGATGAGGGCAAAACCCAAAAAAGGCAAATAAGCAGCAGGACGTGAGGTTTTGTTTAGACAGCTGTATCACATCATTTATGTTTCATCCAGTATGGATATATGATGACAAACATTAACAGTCCCCTTAACAGATGTGCATAAAATATGCTTTATTTAGTAACAGACATTTTTACAGTAGCCAAAGTTGAAACTGTTCATAATTAGTTTACATCTCTAAAGTAAACGCTCATATATCTAAGTGTCTATCATGTGGCTAAAAGGACACCTGAGCAGTGCAATGTTGAAGTCATTCTACAGAAACGTCCACTTTTCTATCTCTCCGTAGGTGTCACTGGTCACTGATCCTCATTGGTGTTACAAATAAGAAAGGTAACACCAGAGACATTTTTAATGAAAAATGCATTTTACAAAATGGCTGCTACAGAGCATCAAACCATTTGTTGTCAATCATGGAATATCCAGTAAAATATGAAATTTAATCCATTTGTGTTCTATTTTTTCACAGTTACCTCAGAATAAAGTCGGTCACACCAGTGACTTCAGCTAAAAGCTTCATATGAAATCATGAGCTAAATGAGAAAATCTCTGATAACTGAAAGACTCAGTGGACTCACCATGTGCTTTTCTTCATAGATCCTCAGAAAACAGGTAAAAAGAAGTCAAGTGATGTCATCGGTGTGATTTTTATTTCAAAATAAGAGATTTTTTGTTACGCAGTAACACCAGTGACACGACTCCTGAGGACAACAACTTTCATAATATATTTTATAATATTTATTTGGCATTTGTTTCCTTTATGTGATTTAATTTATATATTGCATAGTCATATATAGATTATTGTAGTTAAAACTGCAGAAAAACGTGTTTTTTTCTTTAAAATATGGCCTCACCCTTTACACATGACTGTGAGGACGAGCACTTCTGTGGTGCTTGGAATTTCTGGGTAATTGACTTAAAAACCAATATTGCTAAATTGGTGGCTGAAGAAGGTGTAATTGATAAAATACCTTATTGTTTTATTTTAAAATATAGATAAATTGTAACCCTAACATGTTTTTTAAATGAAATATATCTGTATTTTTATTAATTTTTATTAATAATAACTTAAATTATTTTCTGCAGAATTGTATATTTAAGCATATTTTATGTTGGCTGCCATTTTAGAAAAGCAATAAGCCACTTGAGGCCGTGCGGTACTGAGATTTTACTCCACTTTGCATCATGCCTAAGAACACCCTTCCCTGTGATAAAATCACAGAAATGGCCTCTCATGGCTTGTTGCTATAATAAACCACTCTCTGGCCATGTGCCAGCTAATATGCCATCTTCTATCTCTTTAAATAATTTTAATTATCAGATAGCAACTCAATTCTCTTTTTATTTGATTACCTTTCACAATCCTTTTACCTGAATATTTCAAATTTTAGTTTGCCTTTTTGTCCCTGTATGTTGAAATTAATTGCTTTTAACTACTATTTTTACTACTTTCTTTTATTAATTTTATTGCTCCCCTTCTTAATTAAATCTCAATTGCTCTCAATTTTTATGTTGTTGATTTTGTTTAATTTTACTGTTGATCTGTTCATGTTGCTCTGTTAATTTTATTTTAAACTGATTAATTTCCACTTTAATTACTTGTCAATCTCTTGGCTGCATTTAAAATGAGGGTCGTCCTCAATGTATTTCCTAGTGAAAATAAAAAGGTTGATGGATCGATTGATTGATTGAAATATTCACTATCCAATAAGCTGTGACAGACAAACAAAACAATGCTAACATTGTCAACATCCATGATTGTATCCATGGTTATGCAATATGATGTGTTAACATACAGAGAACCTGAGATGCACCTTTAGTGAGAGTTACCCACATTTACAAACATTATCTAATTAATTTAATGAAATAAGTGTTTCAGTTAAGAATATTTCACTCAGCCGAGAAATCACAGACAAAAAAAAAAAAGGAAAAAATATACAACAGTTGTGGGCCCTCCTGAGGCCCTTGAGGCCTTTGGAATCATCCTAATATTCCCCCTCCTTACGATGCTCCCTGATTACTGGATCTTTTCCATTCCACATGTCAACCTGGATTCAGAACAAGCACAAGGTATTTATCACTGACTCTGTCTTCGTATGATTATATAACTTACACAAAGGTAGACAAAACGTCTTGCCAAACCAGGTAATGTTGTTTGATTATTCCTGTGAACATATGCTAGCAGTTTCCCAGTCTCACCGACCCAATTTCCCACATTCCAGGGTTTATGGAAAGTGTTCACCGTTTTCCAGTCTGACTGACTTATGTTTCTTCTCTTTGTGGACTGTGTTTGTCTCAGGAGAAATGAAAGGGAACGAAAGCTGAAAATCTCATTCATAGTTCACTAGTAACCTGCAATGACCTGTCAAAGCATTAATGAAACTCAAGTGGCGGGAATAATTTGTTGCATGTAATAATTCTTCCTGGCTTTTATTGGTCTAAATGACACATATATGAATGTGGGCCAGGTAAGAAACTTTGCCATGGGCTGTGGAGCGTCCACTCTGCATGTAAAAACATGAACATAAACGTAACTAACTAACTGACTAAAAGCCATGTTAGAGGTGAACCCCTGTTAAAATGAAGAGGGTTTGTCTTTGTTTCATGTTGTTTTGGTGCTTTATTATTGGAATAATCTACAAAAATAAGAACATTATATACTGAATGTTCAAAAAAGAATTATCTATAAGATGATGTACATTATGATGGATAGTATACAAATGAAAGCTATAGAAAATGCTTAATTCAGCCTAATTACTGCTCAATAAAGTAATAATGAGCAGCCAGTTAAAAGTGATTAATGCACAGCAGTGCCCAACACTTGTTATCCAATGGAGTATTATTCTTCTTATTTTTCTGCCAGATTTCTGTCCACTGTCTCATCCCGCAGTTTTTGAGATATTGACGCTGTTCGAACTCCGGAATGTTCGGTCTGATTGGGAATGGTGGGCTTGCATACAGCTTTTTGATACAACATAGGAATGAATGGGGTGCAAACGTTTGTGCACCTAATTTATGTCATGTTGATACAGGTCCATTAACACTCTAATAACCATGTGGGTAACTGTAACAAGCACATAGCAACACCCTAGCAACCACATGAAATACCATAGCAATCACCTAGAAACACCATAGCAACCACCTGGGATATCATAGCAATCACCTAGAAACACCATAGCAACCACCTGGGATACCATAGCAACCACTTATCAACAACTTTGCAACCATCTAAAATATCATATTAACTGTTTGGCAATACTCTAGCAATCAGTAACCATTCAGCAACATTCCATCTTCATAAACCTCCTGCTTTCTCAAGTCTTTTCAGCTTGGCTGTATTACAGAAATGATCTTCATCTAGCACAGCAATAGTTACTCCTCTTGTCTGACTAAAAGCAAGGAGTGGCGTGTAACACTGAATAGTACTATTATGTCATTCTTTTTTGTCAGATTTTTCTCCAGATGTTAACGAATGAATAGGATGCCTTTTTCTTCATGTGTTCAAGCCTAAATGTGAAGTAAGAACGACAAAACTGAAGTCATTAAAGGACTTTCTATCTTTTTCTACTTCTATAAAAGGTGAATGAATGGCTACATTTTACTCCGAAACTTCTTTCAGTTGCCAAACTCTTCAGTATATGACTGTTTTTGCCTTAAAATTTAAGTTTCAAAACAATGACATAATGGGTAAACACACGTAATGGGTCTTAATTTCAGACATGATGACATAATGGATGATCTAATCTACACAGATTTAAAAGCATTAGAGAATGTCCATACTGCCCAGAAAAAGTAACTAGATGTACAACCCCCTTTTCCAAAAAAAAGTTGGGACGCTCTGCAGAATGTGAATAAAAATATAACGCAATGATATGCAAATTATTTTTTAAAGGAAAGTGCTACAAAGACAACATCTCAAATGTTGAAACTGAGAAATCTTATTGTTTTTTGAAAAATATTTGCTCCTTTTGAATTTGATACCAAAAACACGTCCCAATAAGTTGGGACGGGGGCATGTTTACCACTGTGTTTCATCACCTCTTCTTTAAACAACACTCTGTAAGCATTTGGGAACTGAGGGGACACTGCTGTAGTTTTGAAAGTGAAACTGTTTTTCCATTCTTATTTGATAGAGGATTTCAACTGGTCAACAGTTCAGGGTCTCCTTTGTCATATTTTTCATTTCATAATGCGGCAAATGTTTTCAGTGGTGACAGGTCTGGACTGCAGGTCCTGGACTCTTTTAATACAGAGCAATGCTGTTGTAATACATGCAGAATGTGGTTTGGCACTGTCTTGCTGAAATAATCAAAGCCTTCCCTGTAAAAGACGTCATCTGGATGGCAGCATATATTGCTAAAACATGTATATATCGTTTAGCATTTATCGTGCCTTCACAGATGTGCACGTCACTCACGCCATGTGCACTAATGCACCCCTATAGCATCATGAATACTGGTCTTTGAACTGTGCACTGATAACAAGTTGAGTGGTCTTTAGCCTGGAGGATGCAGTGTCCATGATTTCCCAAAAAACATTCAAATTTTGATTTGTTGGACCACAGGACACTTCTGCACTTGTCCTAAGTCCATTTTAAAATAGCTTGGGCCCAGAGAAGGTGGCAGTGTTTCTGGATCCTGTTTATATACATTTTCTTGTTTGCATGGTAGAGTTTTAATTAGCATTTGTGGATGCAGCGCTGAACCGTTCTCACAGACAGTGGTTTTCAGAAGTGTTCCTGAGCCCATGCAGTGATTTCCTCTACAGAATCATGTCTGTTTTTAATGCAGTGTCGCCTGAGGGCCCAAAAATCACGGCTAGCAAATACTGGTTTTCAGCCTTGTCCGCTGCGTACAGAGATTTCTCCAGACTCTCTGAATCGTTTAATGTTTTTATGTACTGTAGATGATGAAAAGCAAAAGTTATTTGCTATTTAATGTTGAGAAACGTTATTCTTGAATGGTTGCACTATTTGATCGCACAGTGTTTCACAAAATGGTGAATCCCTCCTCATCTTTACTTCTGAAAGACTCAGCCTCTCTTAGATGCTTTTTTATATCCAATCATGTTATTTACCTGTTGCCAAACAACCACTAGGTGTTTAGCTTTACATAACTTTACCAGCCTTTTGTTGCACCCATCCTAACTTTTTTGGAATATGTTGTTGGCATCAAATTCAAAATCGATATATATTTTTCAAAAAACAATAAAATTTCTCAGTTTCAACATTTGATATGTTGTCTTTATACTATTTTCAATACAATATAGGGTTTAAATGTATTGCACATCCTTGCATTTCGTGTTTATTTGCATTTTGCACAGCATCCGAACTTTTTTTGGAAATAGGCTTGTACCTGGTATTGCATTACAGAGAGATCCTAACTAGCTAATGTCTTAGTTTCAGCATTTAAACTTGCTAAAACTTGCCTAACCCAACAAGCAAGCCCACACTAGCCAAGTCAAGTCCACTTAGGACTTAACAATGGGCTTCACAGGCTCATGGGACTGTGCTCATTAAAATTTGATTTGGCCCTGTGCAGGCAGTCTAACTCAGCCATGTAAAAGTGATGGTTTTGTGTGGGTTTGTTCAAGTCTACAGCTCAACATGCCACATTCCAGAACGGTGGAGTGGGCCTGGTATGGGCTACTCCACACAGCTGGTTTGGTTTTGTGTAGGTTTGTCCAGGTCCAAGTCAAGCCACAGTTGGCCCCATTCTGGAATGGTAGTGTGGGTCAGATACAGGCTAGCCCACACAGGGTCTTTGTGGGATTTGTGTAGGACTGTCAAAGCCCAGACTGTCCACAGTGAGCCCACATGGGGGCATGTTTGCTGGGAAATAGCGTGCTAACTGTAGGGTAACCACAATGATGTCCTAACATCTGTTACAAACATCTGTTTCTACTGTTAGCCATTCTACTGACAACAGAAATTGTTTTAGGCTACTGTGACAGATAACATAATGTTAAGAAATACGACTGTAAATTTGTTCACGTTACCTCTTTCATTTTGTCCATGTTCAAGAAAACCTGGCAAATATAATAATGCAGTGATGGTGGTGAATAATGAGGAGACCAATAAATGTGAAACACGTGGCTGCTTATTATAAAAAAAATAAGGGAAAGTAGTTTGATTGAGCTTTTACTTGAGAAATGGAAACTGAAGCCTGTTAAACACAGGGTGGAACTTTTTCAACCAAAGTTATTAAAACTTCCTGTTCATCAGTTTTGCTTTTCCATTTTTTTAAAAACCTTAGCTGTCAAGCTAAATATAACCTTTCTTTAGTTCAATCAGGTGTTTACATCTAGCTTGACTGTGCCTGTATTGTTGATTGCTCGGGATACCAGTTGAACTTGGAAACAGACAGAGCAGTTGATTATTTTTATTGACTTGATTGAGTAGTTTAGGATTTCCTTATTTGAGAGATGTTGATATGATATACACTGCAAAAAATAACATCTTAGCAAGTGAAAATGTTTAAATCTAGTCAATATATCAGTTTCTTGTTATGACATTATTATGACAGTAAAAACATCTTGTTTCAAGCATTGTTTCTTGTTAGTTATCAACAAGTGAAATGATCTGCCATGGAATATGACAGTTTCTCTAGATAAAATTACTCAAGACAAGTAAAAATATCTAGAAATAAGTCTTATTCTTCAGCAATCTGATTTTGTCTTTTGGCTAACAAAAATAGTATGAAAGCCACATACACTACATATACAACAGTGTTTCTGGAGAAAATGAGCAAAGCACATTCATGTTTGCCTGATTAATCACAAGAAAGATGCTGTATTTGTTTCTTTAGTGACACATTAATGAAAGGTAAGCCATACGCTATTATCAGAATAAGTATTGTGATATTTGCAATCAAAATATATTAATTCCATGTAAAAAAAAATGTTATTTCCTTTTTAAATATTGTACAACACAACTGCAACTGACAGATGCTATAAAAGAAATCTATGAAAAGAAATATAAACTCTTTCAAAATACATGATCAGTGTTGGTGAAACAACACTACTGAGCAATAAATGTTAGACAGTAATCAAAGCAGTGCACTTTATATTACACTCTATTTTACAATATCTGCTCTATCTGCAATAACTGCAACAGTCTAGCTCTGCATGTTTGTCTTGGGCTCTATGAAAAACAACAAACATGAAGCATTTGCGAGACTCCAGAATTCAACACGTCACAAATCTATGGTGCAATCAATGCAATGTCTGTCCTGCACCCTCATCCTTTTTGTTGTCCTGTAACTTGCCACCAATGTGATGAAAAGTTAGAGAAACTTAGGAACTCCACTAGAGCTAGTTCTCTGAATGACTTCTGTGGAAAAAGTCAAGATAGTACCTCATACATACAGAGTCTGATGGAAAATTGTCTAAAGTGTCTATAGACCATTACTGTCTCTTTCAAATGACCCTCATGTAGGTGGTTCTGGTGTCTGTGCCAAGGTAATTAGATGCTAGGCACTTGTAATGGCCAGAATCTGCTACTGTTGGCTTCTGGATTATGAGTGTGCCCTGTGGATGAAGCAGCTCACTGCCTGCGGGACGTCCTTTTCCAGCCGTGGAGAGAATCGATCGATCTGGAAGCTCCCAGGAGATTTCTGGCTTGGGTATTCCAGTAGCAAAGCAATTAAGGTGTACAGGACTACCTGCAAATTTCTTCAAAGTTGGTGGGGGTCCATTAGTGATGCGGGGTGGGTATGCAATGATGACCACAGGTATGGTAAGCATGGCCTCACCTGCATCATTCTTCGCCCGGCACACATAGTTCCCTCGGTCATGCAGCTTGGTCTGATAGATGACCAGTGTTCCATTGTCCATTAGCTGGTAGCGACCAGCTGACTGAGGACGGCTAAGGACATGACCCCCTGGAATGGTCCAAATGATGGTGGGACGAGGGCTTGCATCAGCGAGGCAATGAAGAAACAGAGGTTCCCCAGACATACTGCGGATAATCCCTCTTGGTCGTGTCAGAATATAAGGCTTTTGTCCAACCTCTAGAACAATCAGCTTCTCAATATATCCAACCTTGTTCTTGGCAGCACAACGATACTTCCCAGCATCCTCTTTGCTTGGGTTATAGATGACAAAGGTCCCATCCTTGCCCAGGTGATGATGAGTACCCCTGTTAGGCCCACCAATGAGCTGGGTACCATTGGGTAAAGTCCAGATAATGTCCGGAGGTGGCTGTCCATCAGCAGAACAGTTAAGTATTGTAGTTTTCCCCAGTCTAGTCACCAGTCTCTCGTTAAAAGGGTTTTTGAAGATAGGCCTCATGAGCTGGCTGGTAACCTCCAGCTGCACCACCATGACAGCTTCACCACCATCATTCCGTGCCATACAGATGAACTCTGCCGTGTCTGTAGGTCTAACATTGCGGATCTCAAGCGTCCCATTGGGATGGATGTTTATCCTGCTTCCATAGTAAGGAGCTGAGAGAAAGATATTGTCTGGCATTATCCATGTGATCCTTGGAGGTGGGTCCCCTTCTGCTTTGCAGTCTATTAGCTTCCTTGAATACTTTGCTGCTGTATCTTTCAGAACTGTTCTGTTCTGGTAATAGCCATTGATGACAGGTGGATTGCCATCAATGTCTAACTTGTACACTTTGCTCTCATCACCTGCAGTATTGCGGGCCATGCAGATGTACTCTCCGGCATCAACTAACTTCACATCACGGATATCAAGAGATCCATTGACATGCATCAAGTACCGTTCATTTGATGCAGCAATCATGTCACTTGAGGGTAGCATCCACAGGATCTTTGGTTTGGGTTCTCCTACGGCTTCGCAGTCAAAGCGGATATTCCCTCCTGGCTTCACTTTGGCATAGGTGAGCCTTGGAGGGCGAATCCGAGGTGCTGCCGTTACCACAGTGATGTGAACGTGCATTTCGTCTTTGCCAAGTTTGTTTTCTGCATAACAAGTGTAGTCTCCCTCTTCATCCATCCCCACCCTATTCAGGTAAAGCGTTCCATTATCAAACAAGACGTAACGTTTGGAGCGACTCCCTCTGCTGCTGTCTGCCTGAAGGGCACTGTTTACTAATGTACCATCTGGTAAGCCCCATGAAATCTCTGGTATGGGAGCACCAGAGGCCTTGCAGTCTACCTTGAGGTCCTTGCCATATGGTACCTGCTTCTTTCCGACAACCTTGGGTTCAATTTTAGCTGGCTTCATAGACACAGAGACCTTCATAAGCTGTAGATCATCTCCAACTTTGCTGCGAGCAACGCAAAGGTAGTCTCCAGCATCTTTCTCACTGACTGAGTCGATGACAAGCGTGCCATTCTTCAGCACCTGGATACGGCTGCCCATTCTGGAATGAAGAAAATGTGACTCATTATTTTGGGAAAAAAATAGCCCACTGACAGCCAGTTTCAGATTATTATGACAACTAAGCCAAACAAAAGTCCCAGATCTATTTTAAATATCTCATGTTTGTATGCTTATAAGTGGGTCATTTGTCACTGAGTTAAAATCCTAAGTCAAGTTATGAAGTCTCAAGGGGAACCAATATTTCAAGATTTGATTGGTAATGCTGATGGTAAGATACCAAGTGTTTATACGATACTGAAGATGAATTCCATTGTCATTTTTATAGTCTAGGTTCTCACTGAAAGAAAAACTGCACACAAATCTGTGGTTTTTGTTTTTCTGAGAAATATCCAACAGCTATTCCTTAAGCTTTTGCCAACTGTGCACTACTGTTGATTAAAAAAGATTAGAGAGAGATTAGCTGATGAATCTTTTGCTGAATTAAAGACACTTCACTGCAAGCTGTGGCTTGTTGTGAGACATTAATGAGAGGAAAACCTTATGGAAATATAAAGTAAGACTTCATTGACTTGCAAACCTTAGGTAAAATACAGCTGTGATTCATATTCTGTTCAAAACACATAATGTTTAATTCAAACAAGTCTTTACTTGGAATTTCTAGAGATGCTGCACACTCCTGTATCAATAAACGTTCCAGTGGCTTTTGCCTACTGTAAAACAAACCATATAAATAACCCCAGGTTATATTAATCCCAACCTAATTGCCATGTTGGTAAATATTCCATCATAGCTTTTGTAATAGGAGTTTTTATGTTTTTTTTTGTTTGTTTTTTAACTATGGTAGCAGAGGCTAATATGTAATTAGGGTGATATAAATTAATATGTACATTAAAAGTTTGGACATGTCTTCTAGCTGAGAAGCTAAACGTATAGCATACAGAGATTTTTTGGTGTTACGGCGAGTACTTTGAGTGGCCACTCCTGAATCTGTAATTTATAACGAAAATGGATATAAACAGACATCTTGTGGTAAATATTTTAACCCACCACCTCATGTAAAACAAAACATGTTTGAATAGTACATCAAGGCTACTGCACATCGGACATGCTGCGCTGCTTCATGGCCAAAAAATCTGGAGCTATTGTTTTTAATAAATGTACAGACACTGCCGTTGACATCATGCCGTCGATGTCAATGTGCAGTGCCGCTCATGACTTCCAGGATTGTTAAATTTCTTTGTGCGGTACTCAGTATTTTGCCATTAGTGCTATAAATTAACCCAGAGCCAGACCACAAAATACCACAGCAGGTCACACGTGGCTTGACATTTACACTAAGAAAGGTGGTCAATCTAAAGGCCTTAAGATAAATAGACAAAAGCTAATTGTCTATCACCTTGCCTAATGTTTAATTCATCAGCAGTCTCACTACAACACATTCTATGTATTGTGGCTGCTATGTAACAACCAGTATGGCATGGCACATCTGGTGTGCAGTGGCCTTTAGTCTGTCCTGGACCTTAATGTAGTACAGGAGGACCTGCTATTGTCTTTGCAGTTGGTAGGGTTCCACTAGTGATGTGGTGTTGCGTTACAGGGTAAAAATGGCCTCATCTGCATCATTGTGTGCACAGCATCATTGTGTGAGTGTGTGTGTGTGTGTGAGAGAAAAAAGAGAGATTGTTCACCTGTGCCACTGATCCACAAGGGCTTTGGAGGGAAGCCTCCAAATAATTCGAGGTTTGGGATTTCCAGTTGCAGAGCAGTTCAACTGAAGTTGACCACCGTATTCCAGCTCTGTTCTCCTGTCTGATATCTCAGTTATCTGGGGAGCAGTTTCTGTTTTTTCCACAGACAGAGTGACCACTCGCCGCTCTGACCCTGTTGAACTTGTAGCAATGCATTCATATTTCCCACTGTCAGAAATATCCAGGTTTTTCATGTGAAAAGTGCCATTAGGAAATACAAATACTCTTAAGTGAGTGTTATGGGCTCTTACAATAGTCCCATCAAACAAGACCCAGTGTACAGTGGGCTGAGGGTCTCCTTGTGCTGTACAGGGAATCCACACACTCCGCCCAGCATCAACCCTCACAAGCTGCCGTTTCTCCTCCAAGATGCCAGGAGGTGCTGCCACCACTTGCAGACGCACTGTAGATGTGTCTACACCAGCTGGATTACTAGCAATGCACTTATAGTGCCCACGGTCATAAACAGACACCTGCTGGATAACTAGTGTACCCTCTGGGGTGACTTTTACTCTGCCACGATCATTGTTTTGACCCCTAACTTGAGTTTGATTTGCCAGAATCCATGACACCACAGGCACTGGTCTGCCCTCTGTTTTGCATTTCATCTCGACTGCTTCACCAGAGTGGACCTTAATCTCTCTTACTTTTGGTTCCAATATCTGTGAGGGATAAGCCAGCACTGACAGCATGACAAGGAGCTTGTCAGAGCCATAATCATTCTCAGCCAGACAAAGATATTGTCCACGGTCTTTGACGTTGGCATTCTGGATCAATAAAGTTCCATTTTTGAATACCTCAAATTTACCCATTTTGCCTTTAATGGTCAAGGTACTGCCTAAAGTTGAGACAAATAAAAAACATAAGAAAATGAGTATATAAAAATACAGGCTCACTACATAAAGGGTAATGTGAAAAAGATATCCTCACATGCATTACCAGCAGTAGCTTTAAGTACAACTCTAGAATACAAAATGGATATCAAAAAGTGTACAAAATCAGTCATATTATGCATATATTTGTATGTACAAAAATACAGCATATGGGTACCTGTACTTGAGGAGAACCGTTTCCAGCTGATGGCAGGTGCAGGGTTGCCTGTAGCCTCACATGGAAGGAAAGCATCCGAATTTGAATCAACCGTAAAACTTGCTGCATTTCCCCCAACAATTCTTGGCTTGGAGTTCATATCTTTTGTGGTTGACTCAAAGCCAATGGCATTTGATGGTGTAGTATCATACACTGTAGTTTGATCGTAAGTGTTTGAAAGACTGTTGGCAAGATCTCTGTTGTATGGAACTGAGGTGCTCTTGTAACTTTCTTCTGCTGTGAGAACAGTTACTGTGTCAAAAGTTATTATCTTCCCATTACCCATCCTCTCCTTAGATCTATCCTTGTCCTTTGCAAATGAAGCTGTTGGTCTGGGTTGTTCTAGACGATCCCTGTGTTTACTGACTGACACTTTTGGCCTTACTCTTCTAATCACAGGTCTCTGTGTTTGATACCTTCTACCTCCTCCTCTTTTGTTACTGCGGATTTGGGACTGTGGTGTAGTGTATGGCCTTGCTGTTGATGTTGGATAGGTTGCTGTGGATTCACTGGTTGTAGAAATTTTTGAGGAAAAAGTGGTTTTGGCTGAGTCGCCCCCTTCCTCACTGTTAGAGCTTTTACCAGTCTTTCTAATAGATGGTTTGGACACAGAGGATCTCACGCTCTCTCCAGCAGGTGTATACAAGGGTCTCTGCGACCTTGACTCTGTCTGTGGTACAAGTGAGGTGGTTTCCAATGTAGTAAGTCTGGTAGTTGGAGCTTGGGTAGTTGTTTTCTTTATTGGCCTTCTTCCTCTGAAACGTCTTCTGTGGAATCCTGGCTTTCGATTTCTCCAAGATCTTCCAACAAAGCGTCCAGACTCCCCTGGGCCAGAGCCGGAGGTACTGGATTCCAAACTATCTTCCTTGGACATAGTTTTAGTTGTTGGTGGGGCTGGTAGAATTGGACTACTCTGGGACTCTGTAGTTGTATATAATCTAGATCCATATGTAGGTGTAGTTGCAGGACTGTGCAGTACAGCTGTTTTATGGTGATTGCTGAATGGACTGGCAGTTGTAAATGAAGCTATCACATCAAAAGAAGCTTGTGATTCTGTGAAGGATGAAGAACCTGATATGTCATCAGAGGATGTCTCAGAATTGCCTTGTGCCACAGGAGGAGAGGCAGTCATTGGTGCTACTATTGATTCTGCAGTAGGTAGGGTAGTTGTAACCTTTGATGGTGGTGTTGTGGTCATGGTTCTAACTGATGTTGTGCTCTGTGTCGTAGTGGATGGTTTAGCTGGTTTTCTAAGTCTGTTAAGAATTTCCCGCTGACTCTCTTTGCTTCCAAATAGTCGGTGCCATGGTATCTTTCCTCGTATGACCTTAGAAGACTTAGTGGTTGTGGTTGTAGCTGTAACAGTGGTTGAAAGTTTCATAGAATCTTGTGTTGGCTCCTGCTCAGGAGCAAATGCAGAAGTAATATATTCGCTGGAAGCTTTAGGCTTCAGTTGTGCCTCAACCTTGATTGAACTTGACGTAGTATACATCTTTGGGGAAGTAACAAATGGTGTGCTTAGTGTTGTTGTGGGTATGGGTATTACTGTCTTTCTTAAAGAAGAGGTTGGTGTGACAATTGTTTGCTCTTCTACTGTTTTGGATTTTATGGTTGACAGTCCTCCACATGGTTCACAGTCTGTGGTCAACTCCACTGTGTATGGAACAGTGGCATTGCCCTCATGCTTTACAGATGGTCTTTTGAATTTGTCCAGCAAGGACTGTATGTCTGTGATTTTGTTTGGTCGGATAAACCTGCGTCTGCTTGGAAAGTTACGTCTCCTCCCTGGACGTTTTTTATTGGGAGGAATAATGTGTATTTGCTGGTGGGAGATGATGGTGGATCCAGGAGGGAGACGGGGAGACTTGATTCTTTGAGTAGTATGAAAAGTAATCTCATCTTGTTCTCTTTCTGTTGTTGTGACTGCTGTAAAAGTAGTCTGGCTTTCATGGTCTGTGGATGTGTGTACCACAGGGTTCACCCTTTGGGCTGATAGATCCATCATGCGTGTCACATTAAGGCTCTGAGATTTAAGATTTGGCATGGTCTCTGTTGCAGTCTCTGGTGTATCCCCAGAAAATTGAAGTTCCATTTCATCCATGCTCTCTGTAACTGTAAATTTTAAAGTTACTGGTTGTAAAGGCTTGAATGTATGCATTTCAGGACTGTAGAACTTGCTATCACTAGCGCCAACCGTATAACCCATAAATGGTGTTGTCTCATCTCTTTGAATTTCATAGTTGCCAAGGGTGACACCGGCCTGCACTGGGGTGGCATCTGTGTATGAGTATGAATCTGTTGAAATTGTGTTAATATGCCCTGCTGTTGTCATGACATTGCTTGGATCCCCTGTTACTACTTCTGTAGCACCACTCTTCTGATTGTTCTCAGGCTGGTCATAGATGGTCACATAATTATTTTCTGAATTTCCTGTAATTGTCATGTCTTGACTTGGACTGAAAATGTCACCTTCAATCACTTCATTGCCTGAACCTGTCTCACCGTCAACAGCTTTTGATCCCTCAGAGGGAATGACCTCACCATCTCCAGCCTTTACTAGTTTATTATTTTGAGACCTCTTAATAAAATCTGCTAATTTCTCTGGATCTACTTTCCTTGATGTTTTATCAAACACCCTTCTAGTCCACCCAGGTCTGCTACCACCTCTTCTCATTGTTGGTACCCTGCGAAGTGAGGACCTGAGCCTAGGATATGGTCGGTCTGAGGTAATTGTCCTTGATTCCTGGCTGACCCTGGAAAGATCTTTGCTGTGGTTCTTGTGTGGATCTTCTGTGGTGGGCTGCACATCATCACCAGACCCCTCTAAATCTATCAGTCTTATCCTTTTTGCCCCATCATTTGAAATGGTCACTAGGGAGGCTAGCAAATCTACCCCAATATGATTAGCAGCTATGCATCTGTAAAATCCCCTGTCTCTTTCAGTCAGTCCGTGTATTTTCAAAGTGCCATTTTGGTAGAGCTTCCTGTTTCCGTAGGACTTGTCCACAACAGTGTGGTCTGGTAGTATCCACTGAACAGAGGCTTGTGGGCTACCTGTTGTTTCACAATCAAGAAATAAGCTCTCACCCACTGAACGTAAAAGCTTAGCCCCATTGATTTCTTCCTCCTCAACATCTGGGGACAACACAGTAACCCTAAAGGAAAGTACATCTGCATCCAGATAGTTGGTTGCAATACAACGATAGACACCAGCATCAGAGCTGTCTGCTGCTCTTAAAGTAAGCTTCCCATTGTCTGCTATTACAATCCTCCGGTCCTCACTTGTATATGGTGCTCGCACCTTGATTCCATCTGGTAATATCCACTCTGTAGAGGGTTTAGGATCACCATAAGTTTCACAGTTCAGTTCAGCCAGACCACCAGAAAGTACTGAAGACTCTGTCTTAGTCTGGTTGTCCCTTTTGATCATCGTCCAGCTGTATCGGTCTCTTCTTACTTTATTTGCTTCAACATTCATTTCAACATTGGACGAATATTTGATATGTAGGGTTGAGTATGTGCTTGTAGTGCGGTCTAGTTGTAAGCTGATGACATCTTGCATTAGCCATGCAGGATTTGCCTTAATATTTGCCTCAATCTCTGTGAAGATTTCATCATTAGCTGGCCTTGCTTGCTTGTACTTGTAGATCATGTCTGGTGGCATGGTGAGGAGAAGCCCCCTCTCAAGTGTCATTGGAGAATCACTGTAAGTGGCCAAAACGCCCCAAAGCTGACGAACGTGCTCATAGTCAACATTACAAACAAGTGACGTGGCCACAGTTGCAATAAGTGTTGTAACATCTTCGCCCTTCACTCCGTGGGTTACATTCAAGATTTCCAACCCTGTTGGTCTCTGTACAACACAGGCTATGTTGGCATCATTGTGGAACTGGTCTGTAATGTTCATTTCAATCATTCCAATTGGAGCAATAAAATCCTTTGGGAAAACTGGGGCGTAGCCGCTCTCATCCACAGTGATATTCTTTTTCAAATGGGGATGAATCCATGGCTTAGAACATGTGTAGGCATCTAGATGAATCATATTACTGCCTCTGGAGGTAACTGGGGATTCACAGATGGGACAGAGCTGCTCTCCAGGAAACTTTCTGTCTCTTTTGCATTTCAGGATGCCTGTAAACACAAAATGTGCCAATTATTTTCAACTACTTTGAAATAATAGTTCTCTGTGTTTGTCTTTAAATCAATATTTTAAATTCTGTGCTTTTCAAAGTTTGAAATGCCGATAAAAATGTACATCTTGATACTGTCGCATGTTCAAGAAATGTTGCTGAAATGTTAGTTTAGGTTAGAGGTTTTTCTGCATTTATTCACAGGTTGTTTTGATAACGACTCTTCTTATTGTGAAGGCGGAGCTAGTTGAGAGCAGGACAAACTGTCTGTAGAGCAGGACGAACTGAGAGTTAGTGAAGAGCTGACGGCTGAGAGAATAAGGTGTAGATTAGGCTTAGAGTGAACTGTGAGAGAAAACTCTGCTTATGTACAGCATGACTGTGGGCAACAACAGTCCTTTATTAGCCATGAATGCTACAATATCATGGATAATGTAAGGAGCAGACAAAATGAAAATAACAGTAATGTCCTGTCAACTACTGGTGTTGTTTGTACCTTTAAAAATTTAAGGCTCATATTAACTTTCCCCAAACTAACAACCTCCCAGATGTTGATATAATTGTGTAAGGTGGCTTATCGCATTTCCCTAGGCCATATTTCACCACTGTATGGATCTGGATCCTTCCTACTGTGAAGCAGTGCTGAAAATGACTGCATCAAACAAGCAGCTTGCCCTGTCTTGCGTACCTGGATTCTTTTTCATCCACTCTGCAAACCAATCCATCTGACAGTCACATGACCAGGGGTTTCCATTAAGAAAGAGATTTTCCAGCTGGTAACAACCAGAGAACACAGTAGAAGGTAGCGTGATCAATAGATTGTCTGATAGATAAATGGTCTTGATGGAAGAAAATTTGAAAATCTGACTGTGTCTCAGAGTTATGAATGTATCTGGATGAAGTTGTTGGAGCAGGTTGCCCTCGAGATGCACTAACTGTAGAGAAGTCAGACCATAAAAAGCTTCTGGGTGGATGAATTCAATGCGATTATGGTCCACATGGAGACGCAGTAAATTATCCAAGCCCTGAAATGTCTCCTTTCGAAGCTCCTTCACTCTGTTGTAACTCATCTTTAGCACCTAAGGAATAAAGATCACAAAGACATAATTAAATCAGCCTGGTTAAAGGGACTTGAGTGCTGGATCAACAGAATCAATTCTGCACATTTTCAAGCATTCAGGTGTTATAGTTCAAAAATTATGTTACTGAAGTTCAGAACCTACAGATTAACCCTTAACTGTTGCCATATGGCAACAATTATTATTATTATTATTATTATTATTATTATTATTATTATTACTATTTACTTTTTTCTTTTTCCTTTGGGCAAAGGAAGGCTTTCTGAGTACCAGGGTATACATGTATCAGATCACATGTCTTCCATTTTCATTCTGTACTGCTTATTTCACATGATAAGTTTCTTTTGCATCACAAAGTGTAAAGTATAATTCAGTGATCATTCATAACAAGTTAAAAAATAATCTATGGGAGGTTAAAATGACTTAAACAGAACCTGTTTAGATATTACAGGTTTTATACAAAATGATAAAACACACTTGTTGCCATATGGCAACAGCATGTGACAATAGAATGGCAAACCAAAATGCATACAATGGGTGTAAATGAAGTAATGTCCATTGGACACACTGAACACAATTATTTTGAGATCATTTTTAACATTCCAAGCTGATATTTTGATCAATATAGTTAGACATTTTCATTGTTTTATTCTTAGAAGTAAAAAAAAAATAGCCTGTGGTTCTATTGTTGCATGCTGTTGCCACATGGCAACAAAAGTAATTTTTAAAATTAATGGTAATGAAGCAGTTTTCAATGGGAAAAGGTAAAACAAGCAAACAAACAGCATGTTCCTTTAATAATTCATGCAGTAAAGGATAAATTACAATTCATATGCTTCATGTTTAGCATCAGTCATCCTTACCAACTAACTGTCACCATCAATGAACGAGCTGTTTGTTTTGTTAACAACTCAAAGTCGATATTTTTTATTCTGACACAAATTTTGGGCTGTGGTCTATTGTGTCTACTCTGATTGTCTACTGGACTGCACAGCTGTTGCATATGCATTCCTTTCAAACATAATCTGCTCATCATATTCAGCCCTTAAGTCATGCAGTGCTTTGCATTAGCTTGCAAAGTGCTGGAAATGTAAGAACATGCAACTTTCCTTACCTGCAGAGCCTTTAGATGGTGGAATGCCCTGTCTTCAATGTTTTGGATGAGGTTACTGTGCAGCATCAACAATTCCAGGTTTGTCAGCCCTGACAGTTCATTTTCTTTTATCACCGATAGACTATTGTACCTAAAATAATGTAAAACATTAATATTAATTTCCTTAAATGACCTTTTTTTACTACAACCACTTCATATTAATTAGCACAGAACTGTAAATACTTCACACCTCTGATTTACTACCCATAGTGGCAAAGTGAGACATGGTAACACATCAGTACAGAGGGACATTAAAATGCCATTTAATTGGTCTTATAAAGTCTTTTCAAGCAAGTAGCTCATAACTAACTGGAAGCTCATTACTGCTTTTTAGCCAAGATGAATTAAACTTTTTTCCAGAATGCTTTTATTTGTGTATTATGCATCATTATCTTTTGCAGAAGATTGTATATTCCCTGTTTTATGCCCTTATTAAGCCTACTGGCTGTTAAGCATTAACTAGGCTGAATTCCATTTCTTTCAAAGCACTTTTATTTGTGCATTAAACATAAGTTTTTGCACATCACATATTTACACTAAGACATGCAAATAGTTTGCTAAGGCCGATGAGACTCAATCTAACAGGTTAGGTAAAGACTAAATTCTCTGTTAATAATGCAGACCTGTGAGACCTGTACAAAAGATGTTACCACTAGGTAACATCACTTGATTTAGAGCTAACTGGTGATTTATTATTGAAGTTTTTATAAAAAATTGCATATTTTAAACTACTGGCTTCATGACCCTCACACAAAAGAAGCATGCTTAATTAAATCAGTTGTATATATAGAATATTAAAAGTAAATTTTTATTTAATGCATGTTATGAAAATGAGCTTAAAAGTAACATGTTGCAAGTTGTACTTTATTATGCTGTATGGAACTACACTTAAATAAATGTGTTTCTTAACATACTGAAGCATACAAAAGTATATTTAATTGTCATCAACATAAGAGTATTATTTAGAAAGTATATTTAAAGCTATGTCTTTAAAGTAGACTGGAGTCCATTTTAGTTCCATTTTAGTTGCAGTATAATTGAAACTAACTAGAGATCAGATATGGGTATTGGCTCCACCCCTTTTCTTAAAAAAAAAAACGGTAAAGTAGTATGTAAACATTGCTGAAGTTTCAAAAGAGTCCACAAGACCACCCAGTCCACATATGGAAACTAAGCTGTGCACTGGGGCCCATAGTGGATGGGGGGCCTGTAGTGATTAGTCCCCTAAATTTTTATTGAGCTCCTCTAGGCTCAGACTACCCTTCAGGAGTGCCAGGAGATTGTCCGGCCGGTGGTCTGACTTGTCAGTGGATTGTCCAAGCCAGCTGCACTAAAGATTAATTTTTTTTGCACTGGAGCCCATAAAATCCTAGTCACGCCACTGTTTAGTAACAAGGTGTTTTTTGTTTAAGCATAGCCAAATTTATCTGATTTGGATGACATTAAGATACTTTTATGCACCGTTTGTAAATGTACAGATGGTTGGCTACCCCATGCTGAGCGAGAGAGAATGTTTTAGCGTGTGCTCACCCCAGGTTAATCCTCTCCACAGCTGGCTGGATCTCACGAGGCATGGTGCTCAGGTACCGGAAGGTGCAGTGCACCTCCGTCGGCACATAGCATGCGCACGACGTGGGACATGCGCCGCTCCAGTGCGCCTCAGCCAGAAGTAAGAGGAGCGCAAGGAGGCTGCAGCGCAGGGACGGCCACTCCGAGCGCATGGTGCAGAGGGGCTGGATTGGCGCATGCACTGCTTCACAAATCCTCACGTTGCCATTTACCACTGAAAAACTGGGAGACATTTTTAATGCTGCTGCAAATAGACCTACAACAGAACTTCCTTGTAAAGAAATCTTATATATGGGAAAATATGGATTTCAAATATGTGACATATATTTACATATCATAGATTTCCCACATATATATCACATATGGCCATGTATGTGACTAATATGCCAACTTATTTTCCCACTTTCACCCATGGGCATATATTTCAGCAATATATCAACATATACAAACATATATGTAACACATATTTAACAGTATTTGAGAAAACATTATTCATACATATATATTACTCATATTTTAGTAGCTTCATCTTATATACATTTTTGCTTCTGGTGTATTTAATTTTGATATTTTGCTTTTAAAAATCTTTTGGTGTTTGTATCAGGCGTATATGTAACTCCATGCATCAGGCAGACGTATCAGATATGTAGTATGTGTATGATCCATTTACTGGTGATTTTTTGAAGATTACATGCAAGTACACTGTACACAGGTATATATAATTTGAAATATTTGTCTGACTCTTTATGATACATGTGCATATATGGCCATATATCAGATTTCCTTTTGGGTTTCAAAACAGACTTTTTCTATTTCACGCGAAAACAAAAGGGAGATTGGATGTCTAATAACTCTGCAAAGTAGCTTACAAATAATTCTGCGCCGCACACAGGGGTCAAACAAACAAAACAACAACAAGACAAACAAACAAACAAACAGTACAAGAAAATAACTTAATGTGAGACATGATAAAACTTACCAACTGCACTGACGGTGACCCAAATGAAGATGCACTTTCCAAAACTATTCAGTCAACATAATGAGGCAAAATAATCCAGAGAAAACATTAATCCGAGCAGTTAAATGTCACATCCATCAAGTTTCCCCCTCAAATCCAAAAATCCAGATTCCAGACCCTCATCAGGAGAAATCCAACTTGCCAGGTAGACAGCCGAGAGTGGACTTTACATCCACTGGCAGCTGAGTCCTTGGAGTTATTTTCCCACCCGTATTCCGCCATGCCCCGCCTCCTGTGCTGTGATTGGCTAATGGTTCATGCAGCCAAGCAGTCAAACCTTCAGCTTTGATCAAATCAGATGTCTTTTCACTTCAGCCTTCTCACAGTGAAGAATTCAAATTACTAAAAATTGCTAAAGCTAAACATTATTTGGTTTGTCTTTGGGTTTGGGTTCCAACCTCAGATCAAAACATTAGAACTGCTGAACTACTGTTTTAGTTTATTTTAATAACGCATGAAGGACAAACTGTTTAATGCCCCCCCCCTCTCTCTCTCTCTCTCTCTCTCTCGCTCTCTCTCTCGCCTCTCTCTCTCTCTCTCTCTCTCTCTCGCTCTCTCTCTCTCCTCTCTCTCTCTCTCTCTCTCTCTCTCTCTGTGACTTGCCAGATACAGCAGTTACTGATTTAGCCCACTGAGTGACAGAAATTCTTTATAACACTTAACATATGAGTCAGAGCAGCCGGAATATTCCCCCTGTAGTAGGCAGTAGGTTAAGCCCATCCTCAAACAAGAAACATTGTTGCTTAAATCAGACGACTCAGCTAACAAGAAAAGAAAAATTACTTAAGCACTGAGTGACCTACAGAACTGTAGTGGAATAAAATAGTACATCCAGCATCTATCAGCAAAGGAACTGACCTTTTTAGGCTCTATTCTCCTTTTTTTAGATTTATTGCACAGCACACCTAAAAATAAAAGCTTCAAAAATAAGAAACCTGGCTGCCTTCAAATTTTATATACATTTTATTTTAAATAATCACTCAACAAATCGCAAGACACATGATTACTGTTCTGTCCGACTCTGAAGATGAGACTACACTAAATTCCCAAACCGTCAGTTGGTCTGTGTGGAGCTGGAGAATGAACTGCTGGCTGTGCAGCGAGTGAGCGGAGCTCATTACTCTGAGTAGCAACAAGCTGCTTGTTAAGGAACTACAATTCGGTGAAGGAATTGCTAACATTAAAACATATTAAACACCGCGTTCACGGCCCAGTTTATTCATTTATTACTTTATTTATTTAACTGTTGTATAAAAGCAATATACCACAGTTAAATAAATAAACTTGTGGTCATGCGTTATCGCGAATAACGTGATGATCTACGGTGACCAGTTTCGCAATAACACATGACCTCGAGTGTTCTAATGCTTAATTGGCTCTGGAATCAGCTTTGTAACTATAAGCTGTGGAGCTATCAGCTCTGGAACTATCTGCTTTGGTACTATCAGCTTTGTAACTATAAGCTCTAGAACTATTAGCTCTGGAACTATCCGCTTTGTAGCTATTGGCTCTGGAACTATCAGCTTTGGTACTATTACCTTTGTAACTATAAACTCTGGAACTATCATCTCTGGAACTATCCGCTTTGTAACTATCGGCTCTGGAACTATCAGCTTTGCTTTGGAACTTTTCAGGAACTATAGGCTCTGGAACTATCAGCTCTGGAGCTATCGGCTCTGAAACTATCAGCTCTGGAGCTATCGGCTCTGGAATTATCAGCTTTGGTTTGGAACTGTTGGCTCTGTAACTATTGGCTTTGGAACTCTCGGCTCTGGAATTACCAGCTTTGGAAATATCAGCTCTGGAACTGCCAGCTTTGGAAATATTGGCTTTGGAACTACCAACTTTGCCCTAGATCTATCACTTTTGGAACTGTCGACTTGGGAGCAATCAGCTTTGGAATAAGCAGCTTTGGAGACATCAGCTTAAGAAATATTGACACAACAGCAGCTATTTTCAATAAAACTGTTCATTTTTCTCACAGAGAAAACCAGCTTAGACTCCTGCAAGGGGAAATCTATAAAAATTGTATTTTTATATTTTAATTTTTTTTTTGTATTTGTTTAGTTTACAAACATTTAAATAAATAAATACAACTATTTCACCCACCAACAGAAGGCTAATTAAATATGCACTATGCATCCTTTTAAATGAAACTCAATTTGCCTTTTCAGGATGAACTGGAACAATAACAAAAGCACAAAAGCTCTGATTGATCACTGCCTAATAAGACTCCAACACAGTGTGCAAACTTTGGGAGGGCAGGGGGGTGGTGGTGTAGGGGAGCGGTTGTGTGTGTGTGGCTTGTTTTGGACCGCCACCAGTGTATTAGAGTGATGACAAGTAGAGCTGAGTTAGAAAAGCTCTTGCTGGGTTGTTGTTGTTCCTGATCCAGAGTGTCTACATTTACAGAGAAACTGCCTTCATTAAATGGTCTTCATGGCCACCAATCACACTGAACACTCCTCAGGTTCCCCAAGACTTCAAGATCATGAGTTAAAAAATACATTCCGATCCAGAAGCTTTATTTTCTGTTTCTTAGCTTACAAGAAAACCAACTGAGCAGTGAAGTTTAATAACACTCCAGTAGATTTCGTCTCATCTTTCTTTGACTTCCCTTCAAAAAAATCCCTTCTTCTTATATTTGCTTATATTTGATGCTCAGTGGGTGAGTATTTAGATCACATCTCAGTGAGGATCACAATTCAGACTAACTGCAGCTGCTAACCATATTCAGAGCTGCCAAACTGCACTGATGGTGAAAGTTTTAACTTTCAAAAAGTACACAAACAACAAAACTAAATATCTGGAAATCCAGCCAACACAGTTACGTTGTGACAATGTTGTGATGACCTGTTGTTTTTGTGTCCACAACGTTGTACAAAGCTGAAATATAATTCCTCAGGAAAAGTAAGTTACAGTTGGGACAATGTAATCTGACAACACTGTGTTAACGCAGTGGGAACTTGTTAGTTTGTCGTCATTTAAGCAATAGAACACGAGAGGGAGTGTGTTATCATGAAATAACATCACAGCTGTGATTTGGTTGCAGATTTGGCCGTAGATCATTACAGCCATTATGTTATTTGCGATAACACATGACCTTGAATGTTCTATTGCTTTTATACAACAGTTAAATGAATAAAGTAAGAAATTAATAAACTGGGCCGTGAACGCGGTGTTTAATGTGTTTTAATGTTCACAGTTCCTTCCGCCAAATTATAGTTCCTTAACAAGCAGCTTGTTGCTACGTCAGAGTAACGAACTCCGCTCACTCGCTGCACAGCCGGCAGTTCGTCCTCCAGCTCCTTATACTAAATTCCCAAACTGTCATCACCACTGAGCAGCTTTTCAGTCGGCAGCTGTGACAGAAGAACAACCTGGAATCAGCCAGAAATGAACTGAATACTGTTCACCAAACGTGTAGTCTGGTCTTCAGAGTCTGACCAAATCAGACTGAGCCATAAAACTGATATAAAATATCAGGTTTAGCTCAGTTTTGTCATTTTTTGCCAGATCAGTATTAATGTTGTTTTGTTCCAGCCAGTCTGTAAAGCATCTTACAGCCCATTTTGTTTGGCGAATGGTACTCGGTTCATTTCTGGCTGATTCCAGGTTGTTTAGCTGTTCTTCTGTCACAGCTGCTGACTGAAAAGCTGCTCAATGGTGATGACAGTTTGGGAATTTAGTGTAGTCTCATCTTCAGAGTCTGACCAAGTTGACTGGAGGTCAAATGTGATCGTAAAAGTATCCATTTTCTGTTTGTGGCAAAGTAAGAAGTAAAAACGTTCAAATGACTTGAGCGTCTCCTACAGCTGTCAAAGTCGTTGCTTAGCAACAGTGCCTATATATAGATATACAGTGTTTGTGAAAAACCTGTTATGTTATGGCAAAATATCAGCATGGTTAGAACACTTCTCAACCAGTCAGCTTGCGTGGCCGGAACTAACTGCTGTATAAAACCTCCTAGAATCCTCATAAGTTCCACTATGTTGTGCATGAACTGCATGGAATTTGGTAAGTTGTCAACAGGTAGTCTTTAAAGCAATAAGCCATGAGAGGCTGTGCATATTGTGCAATACTGTGCATAATATATGATAACACAGCACTGTATAATGCAAAATCTTTCGCTTTATATGCACTTTTTTGTCACCAAATTATCACCGTGATTCTGATTTAGCACCAATCCAGTGGCGCCCCTCTTCTCACACTGGAGCTGAGTCTCAAATGGCTCCCTGCTCCCTACATAGTGCACTACATAGGAATTTAAATACTGGATCCTGCAGCTTAACGGTGAATAATATAGCTTAGAAATAGTCATTTGGGGCTCAGACACATCCACACTTGATAAATGATGTACTATTTGGCTGTAGAGATGAAAATTACCAAACTTCCATAGCTAGCACATTATTTGGGAGTACAGAGCCATTTGGGATTTAGCCTGGGTTTGACACCACTTCTGACTGAAACACGAACATTTGAAGTGTTTAACTCATTGAAGTAACATTCTTCAGTCTTTTATATTGCCTTTTTACAGTGAATCATACCGTAAGTACTTTAATTCAATTCCTGTGATATTAATGTTGGAGTTATTTAGCATGTTTGGTATCTTTTAGCCTGTTAGCTAGCTGACCAGCCTAGTTCTAGTTAAGAAAATACATCATCAGCCCCTCAGTTTAAACAAAAACGGGTTCTTACTCCATCAGTGTACTCATTTTGCAGGCAGCATGAGAGTCAGAAGGGTTTTTCATGCTGTGGTGTGGTAAAACAGAGTTCAGTTGTTGTGAGGTGGTCGTAGGTGTGTGTATCATGGATTTTACAATGGCTTCAAACGTGACTCAAGCCTATCAGATTTTAGGATCAGGACTATCAGTTTTAAAAATACTATTTAATACTAAATACTATAATAATTAATAATAACTAAATACTATGTAATAATAAATACTATAATAATGTATGGCAACATTTTTTGATAATGAGGTTGTGAAAACGTTGTGACAGCCTTCTTCAGACAACATAAACAACATCACTTTTTGACAACATTGTAGCAACGTTGTAAAAAAGTGGACAACATTGTGACAATGTTGTGTGTTTGCTGGGTATCCCCATGAAGAGGAGGAAAACTGTCTATGTATATTTTTTTAAATTTCTCTCTTTCTGGCAGCAGAATGTCTCATTTTTGATTCAAAATAATGACTACTTTTAATTATTTTTAAAATAATGACATACTAGTTCAAAATAAAGATTAAATATCTCAAAAGTACCTCAAAACAATGAGGTACTGAGTTTCTATGTCAACATAATTACCTAGTATCTCATAGTATTGACTCACTATGTCAAAATAATAACTTATCGTCATAAATTGCTTGAAAACTTGAATTCTACTAACTTATTTTCTTCTTAAGATCTTGAGAAAATAAGTAATTATTTTGAGATAATAAGACACTATTCAGAGAATAAAAGTATTATTTTGAGATAATTTTCAGAAACACTTCTGAAAACCACTGTCTGTGAACACAGTTCAGCGCTACATCCACAAATGCAAGTTAAAACTCTAAAACGCAAAGAAGAAACCATAAAAGAACTGGATACAGAAACACTGCCACCTTCTCTGAGCCTGATCTTATTTAAAATGGACTGAGGGAAAGTGGAGGAGTGTCCTGTGGTCCGACGAATCAACATTTGAAATTTCTCAGAAAATATGTCATTGTTTCAAGATATTGAGTCAGCATTTACAGAAAACAAGTTATTATTTTGGGATACTATATTTTATATCTCTATATTTTAGGATAATAAATAGTTCAAGAAACTAAGTTAAAACTTTGACAGAAAAGGAGAACAAACTACATAATGTTTTAAGTAATATAAAGGCCTTGTGGGCCTTGTGGGAATAGACTTCCATAGAAAGTAAATCCAGTAGATACACAGATACCTACATATCTTGACATCTAAATATCCAGTAAGTAGATATTAAGACTTCTAATGAAAATAAAACCTTCCTCTTACATTTGATGCTTTGTCTGATCACAGCAGAAAGCTATTTGGATCACATCAGGTTTATTGAGAAAATTCCAACATCTCTTTCAGTAAAACACATTCAGACTCAGACTGAAGAAGCGCTTGGACAAAGAGAAAGAGGGAGAGAGAGCTATGTGTCATGAAGGTGAGAAGCCTGTGTAGATATGACAGTGTTTGGTGAGGTGAAGGGGCAGCTGGCCTCTCAATGTTAGAGCAAATTTACACACCTGTCCATCTTTTTCCATTGTACCCACTGAATATTACAGAAAACACAGACAGAAAGAGAAAGCAGGCATTTTATGTTTCCAGCACAAAATTTTCCCATCTTACACAAAATCTTAACTTAGTACCAACTCTGTGATGGTCTACAGACAGCAGATTATACACAGTAGTAGTGCATACAATGACTGTTAAATATTTGTAGAGTGTATATAATGTATTGACTATACACTCTTTAAAAAGGTTCTTTAGTAAATAAAATAATTTCTATATGTACCCATGAGCACATAAAGAAGCCATTCCATGATTAAAGCGTTTTTCAGACTGATGATGAATGTGCTGTAGATGGCTCTATATAGAACCTTTTTGAAAATAGTTCCATATAGCACACAAAAGGGTTCTTCTACTTCTATGGTGTCAAGCTTGTAACAATAGAAGCACCTTTTTGGGTGCTATATAGAACACGATCACAAAGGTTCTATATAGAATCACCTACAGCACATTCATCATCAGTCTAAGGAACCCTTTCATGATGCAGTGAATCCTTTAATTACACAAAGGGCCTTATGTGTTCATGGTTCTATATAGAACCATTTTCCTTACTAAAGAACCCTTACCTTAAATGCGGCATTTTCCTGCACATTTTACTGCACAATTTCTATTTATTTGCCGAGTTGAACACAATGGAAAAATAAAACCTAAAATATAACCATATGTGCCATCATTTTTGCACAGGCCAAATTTGATGTTGTATTTTTCAATATGCCTAATTCAGATTTAAATTTGCAGAAGTCTGTTGTATGTAAAGGGTATGTTGTTCACTTAGGAAATCTATAAAACGTCATTTGGCTAATATATGCTAGCACGCCTCTATGGTATTGGTAATGTTATAATGCTGGTCTACATTCACTTCCCTATGCATGGTTTAATGCTGCTTATAACAGTTCAAAACAATTCCAGTATACAGCTTGGCATCTGACACTTGTAAGACACTCTAGCAACCACTTGGAACACTACAGAAACCACCTAGCAGCATTCTAGCAACCACCGCAAATACCATAACAATCACCTGGCAACCCCCTAGCCACCAGTTGGGATACCGTTGAAACTCCCCAGCAACATCCTAAGAACCACTTGGAATACACCTTAGCAACCACTTCAGAAACCTAAGCAACTACTTAGCATCTCCTTACTAATCACCAAAGATACCATAGCAACCACCTAGCAAACACAAGGAATACCTTAGCAACCACCTAGCAACACCCTTAGAACCACCTGGGATAATATAGCAAGAACACAGTATCACATTAGCAACCACCTGAGAAACCAGAGCAACCACTTAGCATCTCCTTGCTAACCATCAAAGATACCATAGCAACCACTCAGCAAACACATGAAATACATTGGCAACCACATAGAAACACCCTAGCAACTACCTGGGATGCCAAAGCAACCCTCTAGCAACCACCAGAGATAACATTGCAACCAAAAATCAACACCATAGTAACATTGGGGAATCGCTTAAGCTGCAGAAGCACTGCATTTTCTTCATGAAATGCATTTTTCTAGTTACATACGTAATTACATAATTACACTTGAATAGTGTATCAAGATGAGGGTTCTGCCTCTAAATCAGGGGTATCAAACTTAACCACAGAAAGGGCCATTTTAAAAAATGCAGTGTCTTGTTCACAATTTCAGTTGGGCTTGTTTGGTGTATCAGACGGAGATTCAAAAAAATTCTGACCATTGCGCTTTGAAAGTAGCTAAAAAGTAGTGCTTTTCAAAAAGTAGCTGGAAAGTAGCCACTACTTTTCCCGGAAAAGTGGCTAAATTTTGGGAAAGTAGCTGCAAAGTAGCTAACCACTAATTTTTCAGTAGCTATCCCAACCTTGGCAACAGTCTAAGCCAGAGGTCAGCAACCCAAATGTTATGAAGAGCCATTTTGTCCTTTCAGCAAAAATCAAGCCACCTTGGGAGCCACAACATTTTCCATTTTATTAAAGTAATGTTTTACCATATTGGCTGCAAGTATGACTTAATATGTTCTAGTTTATGTCCCAGCTTTAAGCTGTAGCTCAGCTTTAGCTGCTTTTCTCGCATCTCTGGCAGGAACCCTTTTCACAAAAGTAGAACAGTTTCTTGAAAATGTCTCTCAACATTCGACTTCTTATGAAGCTGAAGTCAACTTCTCATTCGCCAGCTTCTTGTTCTAATTTTACCATTCCACGTTAAATGTAGCTGCTGCACCATTTAAGGTAGAACGGGAAAATTCGATAAAAGGGCCATATTAAAAAAATCTCAACAAATCTGTGGGCCAGCTGTGTTTTAGTTTATTTTTACTTTAAATTGTTTTATTTAAAACAATAGACTACATTAGCTGCTGTTAAACTTCTATAAATATCCCTAATGTAGAGTAGGATTTAAAACTGCCCATTTGCTTGAACTTGCTTGAACTTCTTTTTTTTTGATGGCGCTGTCCCATAGATCGTTGTTGCAGTGCATGCTGGGAACTCTAGTGCAGCTCATGGTGAAATGGGCTAATAATTAAAGTTACAGGAGAATAGGCAAGTAGGATTGTGCCACAGGCCTGACTTGGTCTGCAGGCCTTGTGTTTGTTGGGCTCTAAGGGTTCTTCAACTAAATCAGTACAGCCTCTTTTGGGCCAGCTCATGTGCAGTATGCTTCAAATTCTTACAAAAAGGAAAGTCCTGTTGGGCCTGCGCCATCAGCAGAGTGATAAAATCAGAGCGAGGGGTATGGCCAAAGGAGATTTTGAGGTTTCAGAGGAAAAAATGACTGGGCACAACACCTAGCAGTCAACTTTCAGCATTAGCCCTCAACATACTTTTCCTCTGCGTGAAGAATGTTCTCGTTCTCCTCAGCGTATTTTTGCTGACGTTAATTTTTCACGGGAGGGTATTAAGGGAGGGGGTAATCCTGCCTTATACAAATATACTCATGCGCTGCACTAATTGACCTCAATGGAGATTGATATGCCATAACAGACATGCCTGATTACACTGCATTTGTTCCGTATGAAGTTATTCTCAATGTACTGTTACAATAAAATGGTGCTTGGAATTTTTAGTAGAGTAATTTGGAAACATATTAGGGGTTGTGTCATCATCCATGTACAGTTACTCATCTGTCTGTTGTTTCAACCTCCTCACCTCTTGTTGATCCTTATAGTGGGTTCATTATTACCATTTTTGCTCTGTATTCTGTTCTTAATCCACATCTCTCACTTTTTTCTCTCTCTCTTCTGCTCTGGCTGTGGTGTCTGTGTTTTGTCTCCTGGTCTAAGCCGAGGGCTGTCAGGGAAACACTCAGGGGAGTCTGCTGGCCGCAGTGTTTATGTTACCCTGTCTGACGGACTGGACCTGAAATCATATTTATGTGGTTGTTCACTTTAGTCCTCAGAGATGTCCCTCAGCTCACACATGTGACGCAGTATGAATCATTCTGTCAAGAACGTGTGAGTATATCATCTGTGTATATGGTTTAGCTATAAACTGTACTTTTGGTTCCTAAATGGTTGTTGGCTTTGATGTACAGTACTGTACAAAAGTCAGAGACCTCCTGTCATTTATTTAATTTCCAGTCAAAATGGCCCTCAAGTACAAACTACCTATTTTCCATTGTCAGAAAAAAAAAAGCAGAAAACATCTGTTTAACTCAAAATTACACAGAAGCCTCAACAACTAAACATAATCTCAACTTACTTCTATTTAGTGTGTCTACTCTTTACCTTTATTACAGCTTCCATTCTTTTCAGGAGACTTGCTTTCATTTTTTCAAGAAATCTGCAGGGATATTTTTCCAAATCTTCAAAGTTCAGTATTAGAATTTGGTTACGGGGCTTCCAAGTGGCACAACAGTCTAAGCCAGGGGTCGGCGGCCCATATGTTATGAAGAGCCATTTTGTCCTTTTAGCAAAAATCAAGCCACCTTGGGAGCCACAATATTTTATGTCCATTTTATTGAAGTTATTAGAAGTTATTCTACCATATTGGCTGAAATATGTCTTTATATGTGCTATTTAATGTCCTGGTATAGACAAAAATGTAAAATATAAATGAAAATGCAGACTTACTTTGCTCTGCTTTAAGCTTTAGCTCATCTATAGCCACTTTTCTTGCCTCTCCGGCAGGAAACTTCAAAAAGTGGAATAGTTTCTTGTAAAATGTCTCTCAACGTTTGTTGTTTTATGAGGCTAAATTCAGCTTCTCATTCGCCAGTTTCTTGTTTCCCCTTAAATGGTGCCTGAGGTGCCAGAATGTAACTGCTGCACCATTTAAGGTGGAATGGTGACTTGGTCCCCAGCAATTTTACAATCATCCATGGTCAGGAGTCCAAGAGAGCATAACTGGCCTCCATCGATCTGGATGGGTAGGACGGTCCCTCCATCACTTGGCATGATGCTAGCTAACGAGGGCATCTGTTATTACAGAATTAGCAGTTAGCATTCTGCTCTAATCATTTTCAGCAGACCAGTGACGACAGTTTGAAAAGACATGGTGGCTTGCTTGACCTGACTGGAGGAAGCCTTCACCGTTCAAGCATCGGTGGTATTATGTGATTGGTGGAGACCTAGCTTGCAGGTGGAATTGGACTTAATTGGGGGAAAATGCTGAAAAAAAAAGAATTTGGATTAAGATAGATAGATAGGTATTGTTCGTCTGATGGGAACAGTTTTGGTGGTCTACCAGGTCTTGCGTGGTTGTTAGGAGTCCCATTTTCTCTGTATCTTTTAATCCTTTTTTGGAAACTCCAGTTTTTTCACTTTTCTTTTGGCTTTCTTCTTTCTTTTAAATCTTCTCAGAAGTATCTCCTGAAAAATGAATAACTTGTACTTAATGGCTGTTTTAACCATATTGTATGATTCTAAGAAAACCTTAAGACCCATATGTTTTGTAGAGGTACTTTAACTTTTAGAAGCTGAGACATTTGTTTTGTCACATAATATATTACATAGACTTAATCAAGTATATAACGAGTTATACAGTGGTTTAAATAAATATTTGGTTTATTTTCTTGTATCAATAGAATTCTGTAAGGGTCCAGTCTGTGCCACTGGCTGCCAGCAGAGGGTGACGGCAGCGAGGCGCCACCAGTTCAGGGAATTCCAATTCCTAGAAGACCTCAGGCTGATTAGGTCCAATCTGGCACACCTGTGGACTCCTCTACTTAAGGCCGTGGCAAACAGCAGCCCTTTGTCACACCTTTGTAAAGGGTTGACCGGTATGGTACGTAGCCCAGGTGGGTATTTAGACAAAAAGGAAAGGAAAGAGGGCTGGAAAAAAAAGAGAATTTCCCCCAAAACAACAGAAAGAAGAAGAAGAAGAAGAGGGCTAAAAAAGAATAAACTACTTAAAAGACAAAAAGAAGGCTTAAACAAGAAACGACTCCAAGCCAAACAAACTGTTTGTTCCACAAAGAGCAAACAGGTGAAACATAAAGCTGATCTTCCTCTCATAATTACAGAGGAAGTGTCTTTTGTTTTATGATCTTTTATTTTACTTTGAGCACGCTGTTTTCCTGTTTTCACCTGTGCTTCCTGGTGGTGCAGCAGTAATTCCTTGGACCGCCATTCAGTACATCGGTGGTTTGAGGCTGGCGCTGAGCCACCTCAACCCCAACATGCAGAATTGCTCCATTCACATTCCATCAATTCATTTAAGACCCTGCCTCACAGGTTTTCCTCTCTGCACTTGGTTCCATCTCCCTGCTGTCCCATAACAAATTCACTTCCTTTTTTGGTGTGTTTTCATAATAAGCATTGACAAAATGATGATAAATTGGCATTCATTGCAATAAAATTTCCAATTTATAAACACATGTGGTATGGATTGAACGTTTAGTATCTGCACTGTTCTTTTTATTAAGCTGAGTGAAAAATAATTCATATAAAACCTAAGGCTGTCTAAGATAACATTGAAACCCAATAAATAATTTGGATCACTTTGTTTTTTTTGCAGTTAATGCATTTTCTTAGTTTGATCCTTTGCCATTCAACTGTAGTGCAGGCTAAAGCTCAGCTGCAGCACACTGTATGTTGACATGATAAAATCTCTGATTATAGCCCCATCATTCAAATACAGCTTTTAAATGGCTTTTAAAGCGTTATTTCAGCAGATTACACTGGACAATGCTCACAGGAGAATGGTAAATCAACAAGCAGCAAACTAACAAAAGCAACAGCAAAGTGTAAAGCTCCAGTTCCCCGTGAGAACCTCTGCCATAACAAGAATTTATGAGCTATATGAACAAGAGCAAGAGGCTAGAATCACATTGACTCTACAGTTGATATATGCGACACTGTTGCTCTCACTGGACAGTGGTGATGAAAACTTGCAATTGTTTCGTTCTATGTTGTTTTTTAGGTTATGTTCACACGATTTAAAGTTATTGCATTCTTTAAAGTATTAAATACACTCTGATGAAGCTTGTTTGTCCACTCCCTGACCCATTCCAAAGCACACTTCAGAAACACTGTTGCAAAACATTGACTGATTTGGCTGATCTTACCTTGCTGTCTTACCTAAGTGTAATGTGATTCTATGGTGACCTTTGACCTGATGTAGTCCAAAGCTTTGGGAGACGTATGGAGGAGAGGCTTGGAGAGGGACTGAGTGAACCTCTGCCAAACACATGTGGGCAAACCAGAAAACAGCTCACTAATGCCCTCAATGCAGGCCAAAACAAAAGCACTTTCTGAGCATTAGCCTCTATGTAAAGTAAAACAGGCCTTTCTTGATAGAGGTCCGTATTTGCAGCCAGGCTTTATTCAGTCCAGATGGCCTCCTTATTTGTGGCTGTGGCACTGAGGCATGAATTTTGAGTCATTGTTTCATAACCAGAGTCATGGTGGTTTTACAATTTTCGTTGGCCAGTTTGAGATGAGTGACATTTTGGTTTTAGAAAATGCTGAATTTGTGTTTGAGGGTGTTTTGCGTGGAACTCGTGCCAGAACATTCGTTCTTGGATTTGGAATTCTGCTTTAGAATCTTGTAAACAAAGTTTGTTCAATTCAATACTTAAATAAACACCCCGAAAACCTGGTAGACCACCAAAACTGTCCTAAACAGGTAAAGAGCACTTAAAGATCCACCCCTGCTTCAGATATGAAAAAATCAACAACCGTCCATCCTTCCACTGAGAGAAGACATCTATCTATCTATCTATCTATCTATCTATCTATCTATCTATCTATCTATCTATCTATCTATCTATCTATCTATCTATTATGGCAAGCCAAACAGGAAATATTTAATGAACATTGATATATATGCAATGAACTTTGATATACTATGGAATGAACTTTGATATATATGGAATGAACTTTGATATATATGGAATGAACTTTGATATATATTGAATGAAAGTCGCTGTTGAAGGGTTGAGGATGGCCAAGAAAAACTGTACATCAATAAATGGGCATTAACAAACTCCAGGTGGAGCTTAAAGGAAGTGAATATATGATGTGAAGACACAGATGGGTGGAGCTTCAATATATACATAATTCGACATGGTGCAGAAGAAAGAGCGAGATGAGGCCATAATTTCTATTTGAAAATGCTCTTTTATTGAGAGCAAGGGAAAACAATGCCACTTGAAAAGCAACTGAAAATTGAGGTAGGTCACTCCTAGCCCTACTCTTTCTTCTGATGGTCACCAAACACCAAAATACTCTAACTCTGAGCTGGACACAAAATAACACAGTAAACACACACACACACACACACACACACACACTGTAACTGAGGAACAACAACATAGCAACATTAAATAACAATGTAAACAGTCTGTTTGGGGTGGTGCAAGGCTACAACACACAACCCCAAAAGTCCCTCTCTGTCTAAACAAAACATTTTATGAATTATATTATTCATTTTTTCATCTCAATGTTCGATCCATGTACACCAAGGTTCATTCAATATATATAAATTTTCATTCAATATATATCAATGTTCAATCAATATATATATCAATGTTCATTCTACATATATCAGTGTTCATTCCATATATATCAAAGTTCATTAAATATTTCCTGTTTGGCTTGCCATTTTATATATATATATATATATATATAAGCCATGCCCATACATATGAAATTACATATGTTAAGGGTCAGAGTGTGAAATGTGTACAAGTTTACAAACATCTTGGGACAATTATTGACTCATAACTGAACTTTTAAGCAAATTGTGAGGCTGTGTGAGAAGACTGTCCTATTTTCACTTTGACAGCCATGATGACCATGCTTGTAATGAATCAACTAACTTTTTTTGTCTTTGGTGGGTTAGTTTGGAAATCCTATCTTCTTAAAGAACAGAAATTCTCTGAATCAAATTGTTAAGTGTTCTAGCAGGCTGACCGGTGAGTCACAACTTAACCTAGATTCACTGTACACCAGACAGTGAGAGTGGATTACTGATTCAATTGTAAATGATGACTCCCACCCTATAAACACTGAATTTCAGCCTCTTCCCTCTGGATGTAAGTTTATGGTCTTAAAATGCAGCACAAAGCAGTAAAATTACATAGATGAACAGTTTGTAGTAACATTGAACAGATTACTGGAACCTTGAGTACTCTGTCACTTGCCATTGTCCATGTCTGTAAAATGTGTGTCAAAATGGATGCTGACTCTACTGCAAACCAAATTTATCTGTGCACAGATAAAGGAACCTGAACCTGAATCTAGTTTCTTTAATTGAAAATAAATAAAATGGAACATTGGACTAGGATTAGGATGATGGCAATAACCCAGTGTCCCCCCATTGCAGGTAACTTATAGTACATAAGTCAACTGTTAACACACTTCAATATTAATGACCAAACTAAGTTACCTAGCTAAGTCACAAAAAACTTTACCAGGCTTCCTAGATTTGTCATTCGTATTGAATAAATGGACCTGTTGTCTATGAACATTTGGAAGAAGCCATGTTTCAGATGATCTTTTCAGCTGCAGCACTGGGAGAAATAAATATCTCTGTGAATAATTATGGGGTATAGGTAAATATGCTACTTGAGCTAAAGCATGACATATAGTATGTAAAAACAAAGTTCAATGATAAAATCATCTGCTTTTCACAATTCATTGAGATTTGAATGTGACTCCGTTCTTTCACTCTGCCTGCTTTTGCTGTCTGGTCAGAAAATCTGCTACTTCCATAATGTCTTCTGGCCAAGTTATCAGTGATCATGAAGACATGTGTGCTTGATTTTAGCTGGTAGTCATTTCTGCAGGTCTCTTGGCTGACCTGCCATCATTATCATGTCGTCATTATTGTAAAATCATTGACTGACTGCTCTTAAAACACAAAGGAAATATTATGAAAGTAATAGCACTTTGGTTCCAGACTCTGCTATAGTAGTTGATATTACAAGCTGAACTCCTTTTAAAGTGATCATTTTAGACAGTTTTAGTGTGAACTGCATTTTTCTGTAAAATACTTACAAAAAATGTTGCATTTGCAACAGTTTATACTTGCTGTTATATTGGACCTCTAAAGGCCACCGAACAATTTTTATTAAGAACACCTTGTTTTTACGCCAATTGCCCATTTTATCGGCTCCACTTACCATCTAGGCGCACTTCGTAGTTCTACAATTACAGACTGTAGTCCATCTGTTTCCCTGCATACCTTGTTAGCCTCCTTTCACCCTGTTCTACAATGTTTAGGACCCCCACAGAACCACCTCAGAGCAGGTATTATTTGGGTGGTGGATCATTCTCAGCACTGCAGTAACACTGACGTGGTGGTGGTGGTATTAGTGTGTGTTGTGCTGGTGTGAGGTGTGAGTTTTAAACACCTCAGTGTCCCTGCTGGACTAAGAATAGTCCACTCACCAAAAGTATACTGCCAACAGCATCCTGTGGGCAGCGTCCTGTGACCACTGATGAAGGACTAGAGGATGACCAACACAAACTGTGCAGCAACAGATGAGCTATCGTGTCTGGCTTTACATCTACAAGGTGGACTGACAAGGTAGGAGTGTCTAATAGAGTGGACAGTGAGTGGACATTGTTTTTAAAACTCCGGCACAACACGCACTAACGCACCACCACCACGTCAGTGTTACTGCAGTACTGAGAGTGGCCCACCATTCAAATAATACCTGCTCTGTGAGGGTCCTGACAAAGATGTAAACAGTCATTCAGAGTGGTTTGGCATAAAATTTCTAGAGAACCTTACCAAGTCAGAATTGTTCAGTGGTGGTGATAGGAATGTGGACACATTGCAGTAATGAGAACTATGGTAAAACTTTAAAGTAGAAAACTAAAATTTAATATTTTGCTGTACCAAATCTACTATATTATTTGAATATTATCTGCATGAGGACTATGGCACTCAAATATCAATGGGCCTGTTTGGAGGCTGAGTTGTTAGAATGACTGACTGATTACAACCACTTGAGCACAGCAACAAAACTTCAGCAATACAAAAGGCATAAACAATGTATTCCTGGGCTGCCGTCCAGCACAGTTTGCTAATTCCCCTACAGAAGCCCTCCCATTAAATCTGGCAATCAACAGAGTTGTTTGAACAGGGAAATCACTAAACTGTGCTGGACACCGGCCCACCAAGATGTACACCAAAAGTCAGAATGCTGTTATTTTAACACAACAGCATTTCAAAACACCAACGTATGTATGGTTCCACAAGGACAGATTTATTCTTTATGGACTAGACATACAGTTCCACTGGGTGCCACTATAAACAGCTGCAGAGAAATTTTGCTTAGCCAAGTTTTTCATAGAAAGATCTATTTTACACCCCTTGTCGCCTAACATATTTATGGCATGTCAAACATGAAACGTGAGCCTATTTGCCAAAATGTCTGAGATTTTAGGCCTCCAATTTGCTGGCTACATCTCAATGACATTTAGGTCAAAGGGTACATAATCCTATTAACATAAGGGGTCTGTTACCGTCCCTAAATGCTGCCGAGATTTATAGACATGGTGGGGCTTAAAGCCATTTATTTTTGGAAGGCCTCCTGGGAAGCATCAGCATCAAGCCTGTGTTGAGTGAACCCAGCTGAGGGAGATGGAGGCTAAGAACATATGGCATCTAACAGTGAGGTATTGTTCAAAGTCTTATCACTTAAATTTGTGGCTTAGAGTCAATGGTCTGCCTTCTTTTCATACGTTTTACACAGAAAATAGTTACAAGTGACTGTATTCAAGAAGAAGATGACTCTGTTCAGTTATTAGAAACTTGCTGCCATTTGTGACAGCAAGGAAAGTTCATAACATGATTGTTATATTGTTAAACACTAAACACAGTGAAACTGTATCACAAAATATGAACTAATAATATATTTCTATCTTAACCTTCTACTTAAGGTGATGGTTTGGGGGGAAAAAATGTAATGAACACAGTTTTCCCTCTTAACCCAAAAGTCAACCAGCCAAGGCATGTTTAGTTTTACACTACAATGCTAATGTACCTAATAAGCAACAAAAGCTTGTACTCAATGCTTGTACACCAGTTAGCATTGTGTAACTGCATGCCAAACTCACATTGTTTTTGCATTGCTGGATAAACTGCTTATGTGGTTTCTAACACTATATGAGATATTGGTGTAAAATTAGATACTTCCAATATTTTAAATGTTTTATCAGGTCAGTTTGTATGCCTTAAGTACACTACTTAAAAGGACTTTAGCCAAAATTAAAAATGTAATTATTACTACACAAGATGTGAACTTGCCCATGTGCCTCCAACTGTGGTGCTGCAGGTCTCTAGAGTGAGATTTTGGCTTCTTTTCATTGGCATTCTTCAACCAGATTGTGTTTTTGACAAAAAAATATCTTGTTCAACAACCATGGTAAGAGTTGCATTAATGTTAGTTTGATTGTCTTTATTAGTATACAGATCAGTGCTATAGCTATCATTCAGGATTGATATTCACACACTCTCATTGGTTGTACGCCATTTTATTTGCATATTTTATGCTGGGTATTGTATCTTTCACTGATGAATGAAGTGTGAATTCTGTTACAAATGAGGCTGAGAGATCTAATGTTGCACTACAAATCAATGCATAACATGACAAATAACATATTAAACGTTGAGGCTGTAATGCCCCTTTAATTTAATTTGCAATCTGGCAGTGCTCCACAAAGCTTGCATGCTTTTGGTCATACCTGACTTTTAGCTTTTAGAGGTTAACAGCTGTACCTTGACTCAAATTTTCAGAGATTTTATGCTACTTTTACACAAGACTAACATGTTTCACAAATTTTCCCATGACTGTACGATTGAAAAAAGATCTTCACACCTGCTTTTGTCCATTTGTGATGAAGGGGCCACACGTTTACAGTGACACCATAACCCGTCTGTAATCCATTGATCTTTGGCAGCTCTTAAAGCCGTGGGTGACTGAAATTGTGGTGGTTGGTTCCACACCATCACCTCAGAGAGCTTCCGCCTAGAGCTGAACCACAACCACTCACTTCCTTTTCGGCTTTGCCACCCAGGTGAGAGTGATTTATAAGATAACTTTATGATGCTTGGCTTGTGGCTTGTTTGTTTTTGTTTACATTCTTACCAAGAATGGACTGAGATTGATACTCACTCAGTACTGAAGCTTTACAGTAGAGTCTGTCTGATAAAGCAGAATAAGGCCATCCAATGTTAAACTGGATTCATATGCATGAGTCCCATACATGAACATAAATGACACTTCAGAGAGACGAGCTCTGTGGTCAGTCTGGTTTTAGATCTCCAGCTGCTTTGATCTGAGTTATAACTCCACAGCTGAGTTTGATAGATGCTCTGCTTCAGAGCTGAAACGTGTAGATCAGCTTTTGCCCTAACTTCTCGCAGTGATTTAAGGAACACACACACACACACACACACACACACACACACACACACACACACACACACACACACACACACATTGGAATGATGCTGTAGAAGAATCAGTTTTGGTTCCCTAATGAACCAAATCAATGGCTGGTTCTATAAAGAACATGATGAATCTTTTTAAAGTTTAAAGTTTAGCCCTACACAATGTAAATTAAAACAAACAAAAAAAGGTTTAGGAACGTTTCTGTCTACCAAGCTGGGAGGATGAAGGCTAGCATCTCAAACTACTGCTAATGAACATCATTATACAGCTCAGCACACTGTCAAAATATATGTTTATAATAATATACAACCCCATTTCCAAAAAGTTGGGATGCAAAATGTAAAAAAAAAACACAATGATGTGCAAATCATTTAAAGCCTATTTTTAATTGAAAATAGTTCAAAGACAACATATCAAATGCTGACACTGAGAAATAGTTTTTTGGAAAAAAAAATTTAATTTGATGCCAACAACACGTTCCAGAAAAGTTGGGACAGGGGTAACAAAAGGCTGGTAAAGTTGTGTAATGCAAAAGACACCTGGTAGTTGATTGACAACAGATCAGTGACATGACAGAGCGTCTCAGAGAGGCGAAGTCTTTCAGAAGTAAAGATGAGGAGGAGTTCACCACTCTGTGAAAGACTGCATGATCTAATAGCACAACAATTAAAAAATAACATTTCTCAACATCAAATAGCAAAACTTTTTGCTTTTCATCATCTACAGTACATAATAACATTTAAAAGATTCAGATAATTTGCTGGCCATGATCTTTGGGCCATTTCACTGTCTGTGAAAACAGTTCGTCGCTGCATCCACAAATACAAGTTAAAACTCTAAAACACAAAGAAGAAACCATAAATAAACAGGATCCAGAAACGCTGCCACTTTCTCTGGGCCTGAGCTCATTTAAAATGGACTGAGGGGAAGTGGAAAAGTGTCCTGTCGTCTGACAAATCAACATTTGAAATTCTTTTTGGAAATCATGGACACTGTGTCCTCTGGACTAAAGACCACTCAGCTTGTTATCAGTGCACCGTTCAAAAGCCAGTTTTTATGATGGTAAAGGGGTGTATTAGTGCAAATGGCAGACCTGTCACCCAGGAGACCCCCGAACTGTTGAGCAGCTGAAATCCTATGTTAAGCAAAAATGAGAAATGCATCACTTTCAAAACTACAGCAATTTTTCTCTTAAGTCCCCTAATGCTTAGTGTTGATAAAAGATGTGATAAAACACAGTGGTAAACATGGCCTTGTCCCAACTTTTTTGGAATGTATTGTTGGCATCAACTTCAAAATGGGCATGCATTTTTCAAAAAAACAATACAATTTCTCAATTTCAACATTTGATATGTTGTTTTTGTAGTATTTTCCTTTAAAAAATATGGTTTACATGATATGCAAATCATTGCATTCTTTTTTTTTTTTATTTACATTTTGCAACTCATCCCAACTTTTTGGGAAATGGGGTTGTAATAAAATGACCTCAATGTATTATACAAATGTAAGTGTCTGTATGTAATGTTCTAAGACTAATCCTGAACTGAACTCTAACCTCGTCTTCAGTAACTATAAAGAAATGGTTACCAGATTTAAAAAATGAAACATGAAGCTTTTGTAAAACATAAATTACCAAGTCAAGACCTTTTTTTGTTTGTTTGTTTGTTTTGTTTTTTTGTTTGTTTGTCTTGACATTTGTAGCTTAGCTCTGTTCTTCTACATTTCTCTCCTGGAAATGTGCAAAAACAAACATCTGTCCACACAACATTCCTCTTCTGACCTCTAGAACTTTCATTACTCCTATTATCATTCTTCACATATGAGTACCTACACTGAACCTGTGGGATGACCTGGGTGATAACAACAGCATAAACAACATTCTGGCACTCAATTTTATGATTATGTTCAGCCAAAACACTTGCTCTGGTGTTAATTTGTGCACACAGTCATTAGAAATGGACAAAAACCCATTTGCATAAGTTCAACATAAGCAAAACATGTTTTTTCCATGTACGAAGTTTTAATCTGGCCTTCAAATATTTAACAAAACATTATTAAAACATCATTCAAGCAGCAAGCTGCTTCACCATCAGTATGTTTTCTCCATCTGTACACTTTTACCAGCGAGTCAATCCAACAGCTCTAGGAGCAACAAAGATCACATCACTGAGCAGCCATTGTTCACTTGAGTATTTGGTCCAATAACACATGATAAAAAGCAGGTAGAAGTTCTCAGGTTTAAATGTTTAAGGGTGTTCAAACAGACCAACATCTGATTATAACATTACACATCATTGTTGCTTGGAATAAAACTCATGCTTCAAAGTCTGATTTATTGTGGTCACGGTGAGTCTGACCATTCCAGGCAAGATCTGTAATGGGGGAAACAGTGGAAACTGTGGTGATATAGCATGGCCATGTGGTTCTGGCATCACTGCGAGTGATTTAGTGATAGGAGGGTAAACAGAGTTGGGAGGTAAATATCAGGCTTTAATGGGACAGGAGCTCAGTTAGGCCGTATCAGAGCAAGCGCGTTCTAATGAAGTGCTCAGTTCAACTCAGGCAGCAATCAAATCAAAGATGTTCTTTATAACATACTTTGAGCTCAGACAGAATACTTAAGGTTGGCTTTACATAGTGAAAATTTCATGCAACTACATTCTTAAAAATCAAGGTTCCCAAAAGAGTTCTTTAAAGCATTTCCATAGAAGAACCACTGTTGCTTCACTAAAGATAATTTGCAAAACAATTTATTTGAGGTCTGCCTTCACTGAGACTTCATAACACATGTATAAGCATTGAATAATGTATTTATAAAGCAGTATGAGTATTTGAGTGAACAGTTTATCAGTAATTACAATGTGTATATTCATGCATATGGAAAAACAGGCATAATTATTATTAATATATAGTAGTATATACACATTTATAGAAATAATAACATGGTAATAAACAACCCAGACAAACAATTAATAATTTACTATGCAAATTAGCATCTGTTACACATTGCTTCATTTTATATATAGTAATATACAATATAAGGCATATAGTTTCACCTGAGTTGCATACAGTGAAACTTGGTTTCATGTAGGCTTCAACCAACTACAAATTTGTGTAGGCATTTCACCATGTAGAGTCAGCCTAAAACAAGGGAAACTGGTTTTTAGCTAGATTTATTTCCATTATAGCTATTTCTCTGCAACTGGTCATTTTGTAAGCTCCTTTAAGGTTTAATCTTGCTCAACAACACTGATATGTTGGTCAAAGTAATACAGTAAGAGGCACTGTCACTGTCTCTATTCTCTTGTGACTACTTTGAAAAGTCTATGGAAATGGTTTGAATCATCAATGTAGGAGTCTACAGGAAACCATATCTATTGTATTATCAGTGCTCAACTGAAATGGAGGCTTGGTGGGTAGGGGTGGAGGGGTGGAGGGGTATTGATGTAATACCATTCCCATTACTATTAACCCCAAAGGAATTGCTGAACCTGTTGCTACAGGGTTTTGTTTTTTTTTTCCCCCAAAACCCATTGAGCTCAATGTAATGCACCAGTGCAACCTTGGCAAAGTACTACAGGTCATGAAACATGTTTCTGACATGTATTTATAAATTGTCACTGTTGTAACAAAACCCCATGTCTCTGAAATAAAACTTTATAGCAGAAGGAAAACATTTTAACTTTAATCAGTGTTAATGATTTTTTTTTTTTCACCATTTGTTTGGAACTTTTCATGCTGAATGGACCAACAGAAGTGTTTACACAATGGAAAGGACAAGCTGTCTTTTTTATATAGTGTAAAAAAAATAACATCAACAGTATACATGTAGTTCACAGTACATAGGTACTATTAAAAACACACATTTGCAACAATCATAAAATAAATGTTAACATAGATTTTTTGTAATTTCTGTATGATTCAGTCACTGAGTTGTAAACAAAGTCATTCAGGGTGTTTTGATGTGAAATAGTTCATTGTAGAAACTTGCAAACTTATTTTTATTACAGTGGTGGTGAGAGGAACCAGGGGTCATGATGAACACAAAATAACCATTTTATTGACTAAAAAATGAGCAGTGAACTTACATGCAGATTTACAAGAGTATTTATTTATATGTAATATTTTTAATGCTAATATTTGAAAAGTTTTCTTAGGGTACTATTTTGACAAACAACACCCTGCAAGTACCTCTCTACAATGGCTAGATCTTCAATTATATTTTAGGTCAAAATCTTCTCTCAAAATTACTGTAAAACACTGTTTCAGGCTTTAGCAAGTGTGTTCATAACTATATTGTTTAACCTCTTAACATTATAGGCTTATTATATACTAAGGCTTATTATTCAGTAACTACAGGGGCTTCAATGCAAACTGGTTGAGCTATTCTTGGATTACAGAAGTGTGTAACAAGCCTAAGAGGTTAATAACTTTTCTGTTAGGATGGTGTTAAATGCTTCAGACGTCTGGTTCCTGTCACTGCCACCATGAACAATTCTGACTTGGTATGTTTCTTTAGAACTGAGCATTTAATAATTTTGAAATAATTTTCAGAAACCATTCTGAATGAAAATGTATATCTTAACTATTGAGATGTGGAAAGAATAAGAGGAAGAAAAATGTATTGGGGTTAATGGGACATTAAAAATCTGTTTGAAACAGTCTGTCATCATGCTAAGACAAAGGAAATCTTGTTAGCTCTATTTATGAAGCATACATCACCAGTGTCAGTGGGATTCAAGGACAAGCTACTATAAAAGCCTCATTAATGTTAACTATTTTGGACTCGAGGGCCACCCAGAGACCCCCTCTATTTCAAAGAGGAGGATGATGTGTTTTGCTATTTGGATTCCACATTGAATCATGCCTATTAAAAAGCTGGCTTGCTGCCTCAACATCGACTTTGTCTCAGGTGAAGTGTAAACTTGTGGGCTGCTCTGATCCTTCCAGTGTAAATCTGCTGGAATACATTTTTAGTTGGAACAGGCTTGCTGTGTATACACTACACAGGTCATGTTGAGGAGTTTTGTACTGCGTTGAGTCTGTGATAGATCACAGTTTTCCAGTGTTCGTGGCCAGCTCCTGATGTTTTAATGGCTGCAGTCAGGGAATCGTGGCGCTAGCGTAGGTCATTAGTCTTTTGTCTTTGTGAAAATGGAGCCAGATGGTTACAGATCAAGATGATGATACGCTGCCAACTCACTCCCTGCAGCTCCAGCTTGCTCAACAATGACAGCAATGAGAGCTCCCCTCTCTCTTTACTTCCTCTACCTGACACAGTCTTACGTGCTGTCTTTGCACACATGCCTTCTTAAAAATAAAGGTTCTTGGCACATAACGTAAGCGCTTCTCTTTATGTGTAGGTTGTTTAAGGACTTTCTAAAACAAAAATTTTCACGTATTTCATTTACAACAATGATTTTTAACCTCTTTCTGCAGGCCCCCTAGTGGCCATTTCACTGGCAAAATGGAAATTGTTTTTTTAATTAATATAATCAATTTAAATTTCATCTGTAGCTCTGTCTTTAGAAGGGGCATGGTCAGAACTTTGTCAATGGGGTGGCCAGGTTAGACCCAGCAATTTTGATGGGGTAGCAAACTGCTGGAAGGAAAAAATGGTATGAGGTAACATCATGAGAGGATATTGTTTGGTAGAGCAAAAGCTAACCTACTTTAGCATTAGCAGGAACATATACTCAAGCACTGGATTTACCGCTGCATTAATAAACACATGTACTCATCTGTAAAAAGTATTTTCTTATACAATAACAAATGTTAGTCGTTATGCAGTTTTGAAAGTTGCTTCATTTTACCATCGTCTAGCCAACTTACTTTTACGGCATTTGGCAGGCACTCTTATCCTTCATTTTACACAGGTAGGCGAAGGCAGTGTTGGGAGTCTTGCCCAAGGACTCTTAATGATATAATATAGGGGGATTGAACCCCAGTCTATAGTGTGGAAGGCAGAGGTGTTACTCACTACACTATACCAATCACTATACTCACGACTATAACTTTATGTAATGTAGCTCCCTGAGCAGCACTACTGAGGTGAATTATTAACATGGTCTTAATTCAATGACAAAATAATTATTATAGCACGGGAGGGTGGAACTGGCCACCCCTAGCCACCCCTCAGCTACGCCCCTCGTTATCAGATTAACTAGGACATTGGCTCTCTGTGTGTGAGATGCCAATTGGCTAAATCAAACACAGACACGGTGATCCAGTTTTGAGTTGCTCCGGTATGAGTCAGTGCGAAAAAGACGAATCATTTTAATCATTTTAAAAAGGTTCTGAACAGTTTTGGTTGGTGGACTATTCTCAGTCCAGCAGTGACACTAAGGTGTTTAAAACTCCAGCAGCACTGCTGTAACTGATCCACTCAGACCAGCGCAACACACACAACACCACCACCACCACATCAGTGTTACTGCAGTGCTGAGAATGATCCAGCACCCAAATAATACCTGCTCTGTGGTGGTCCTGTGGGGTCCTGACCATTGTAGGACAGGTGAAAGGGGGCTAACAAAGAATACAGAGAAACAGATGAACTACAGTCTATAATTGTAGAACTACAAAGTGCTCCTATATGGTAAGTGGAGCCAATAAAATAGACAATGAACGTAGAAGCAAGGAAGAGTACTTAATGAAGTGGCTGGCTGCTGTGACTTTATCACCAAAATCTGATTCTAAACATTCAGTTCAGTTTATGGACATTTTTAAACCAAAAAAGTCTGCTTATCTGCTCAAGCAAGAGGAAAAATGAATCGTACTCCAAACCTCCTGCGTTGAACTCACGCGCTTTGAGAGAGTTGACTATATTAATGCTGCATTTGCACAGAGGGTCGTGTGTAATTCAATACACGTGTTGTGAGGACCAGCTGGAACCATAGAAAAACATCTGTGAGTTAAAGTGATTAACACACAGCTATTGCACAGACTGGGGACATGAGGGAGGCTCAACTTCAGAGAGAACACATCTTTGTTAAAGAGTACCACTGATTTTAGGAACAGGCAGTATTAGCATGCATTAATTCTGTTCATAAAATTGCCATTTTCTCCAGCTGTGTGCTGCTTAGAAACATTATTCCTTGCTTTGCAACGACTGCAAAATTGCTGCACACAGCAGCTGTACCCCAGATGTTAATTGGACACTAATAATGGAAGTAAAACATTTTAAATGGTCTGTCATTTATAAACAACTGTTTCAAAGCCGTCGTCAAAGTCAGTGAGGTTTTATTTTGATGTATAAATCACATCCCGCTTCATCATCCAGAGGCTGGATCCCACTTCTTATCTGAATATGCAAAGAAATTATTTACACTGTATGGCTGAAAGTATGTGAATACTCCTTCTGACTGTTCAGTTCAGGTGTTTTACCCCCATTGCTAATAGGTGTACATCGGCGTGCAGTCTCCATTGACAAACACTGGCAGTAGAATGGATCACTCTGTAGAGCTCTGCGACCTTTAAACATTGCACTGTCATAGGATGTCACCTCCGCTACAAGTCAGTTTGTAAAATTTCTGCCCTGCCAGATCTGCCCCAGTGCTATTATTGTGAAATGGAAGCATCTAGGAGAAATATAACACCTTAGTCTTGAAACGGTAGACACTTAGTGGGGCCACCAAGGGCTGAAGTGTGTAGCACATAAAAATTGCCAATTCAATTCCAAATTGCCTCTGCAAGCAACATCAGCACAAGAACTGTGAGTCGAGAAGTAGGTTTCCAGAGCCTAAGAGCAAAGTGGATGGGCACAAATTCCCACACACTCCAAAATCTTGTTGAAAGCCTTCTTGGAAGAGTGGAGGCTTTTATGGCTGAGGGTCCAACTCTATATTAATGCCCTTGGATATAGAATGTGATGTCCAACAAAGTCATACAGGTATGATGGTCAGCTGTCCACATACTTTTGGCAAATCTAAGAAAGAAGCTCCTGGTGTTCTCAGAACATCAAACTGTCCAACCAGAGTCCAAACCTCAACATCACTGACTGTGTTTGGGATTACTTGGATTGTGGAAAAGCAGAAAGTGCAACCAACTTCTAAGACTGAACTTTGGAGACATGGACTAATTTCCCTGCAGATTTCTTTGAGAAACTGAAAAGAGTAGAAAGTGTTAATACACTACGTACCAAAACATTTAGTTGAGGCTTCTGTGTAATACCTTTTTAAATGTTTTCTGCTTTTTTTCCTGATGCTGAAAAATGAACAACTTGTACTTTTGTTGTTTTGACTGAAAATGGAATAAATGAAAGATGGTCTCTGACTTTTGCACCGTACTGTAAGTTAATTCAAAGTCAAAATTTGCATGCATTACCTATACAGTCCATATCATAGCAAACTGCTTGGTCTCCTTCACACTTCTTAATGTGAAGCGAACACTTTCTTGCTTTCTGTCCTGTAAAAAGGATTGGGTGAATAAGAAGAAAGGAGTCTTTCCGCATGGAGAGTAATGACCCACTGACCCTCACCGCTGTTTGACTGCTGGGAAGAACACCGAGGCTAAATGGCGACCACATGTCAGGAACAGAAGACGAAATCACTTCTGAGATATTTTCAGACACTGAGCTTTATTCTCCTGAAGATTTACAGTAAATGGCGTGGTATGTTACACAGTGGAAGGGTCTGAATTCCTCTGGAGGTTCTGCACTCTATATGCTGGAATATGTTAAGATACTTCTGCCACAAAAACAAACCATTTATTGCACAATTGCAATTGTACATTGTAAATCCATGTTGGAACATTTGTTGTCAGGATCTGATTGCCTTCAGCCACAAGAGCATTAGCGAGGTCAGGTGCTGATGTTGGATGATCAGTTCTGGATCACAAATCATTCCAAAGGTATTGAATGGAGCTCTGTCACTGTAGAGAGCACAGTTCCACTGCTCCACAGGTGAATGCTTGGGGGCTATATTTCCCTCTAGCCCATGCATGGCATTGGGCATGGTGACCTTAGGCTCATGTTCAGCTGCTCTAGAGCGTTCCATTCTATTGGTCAATGCTTTTCAATGGAGATCATACAAGCTGTGGAGCTGAATGCCCATATCAGCAGTGGATGGACCTTAAAGTAGCTGAATTTATTAATGGCTTTCTGGATACTTTGTTAAAGAAAAGTACCAAAAGAACTGGATTTACCATTCTAGAAGTTCATGCAATTCGTCCTGCACAACAAGCTATTCCATATTGGAAAAAAATGATACGGTCAGATGAGTCATCCTTCACCATGTTCTCCACAAGTAGGACAGTGCATCCACCAAAAGAATAATACAGGCCTGAATGCTGGACCCCCACAGTGAGGCGGTTTGGTGGCTCCATAATGCTGTAGGGGGGGATTTTGTGGCTTGTTTTGGGTCAATTTGTTTTCTTAGAGGAAAGGGGTGATGCAAGTCAGCATTGACTAATCACCTTCATCATGTGATGAAACACTTCTATGAGTGGTCTCTTCCAGGATGACACTGCCCCTATCCACAGGGCTTGAGGGGTCACCGTATGAGTATGAAAATGATGTAAATCTAATGCTATGGTCTTCGTAGGCCACACAACCCAAACAAATCGAAGACCTACGGGTGTTTTTGGACCAACATATCAGACAGCGCTCTACACCACCATCATCAAAACACCAGCTGAGGGATTTTATTTTCAAAGAATGATGTTCCATCCCTGTAGTACATTTTCTGAGACTTGTAGATTCATTGCCAAGGAACGTGCTGATGCTGTCCTGGCAACTAGTGATGAGACAATACCTTACTAAGACACTTCATTTTAGTTTTTCTTTAATTTGTCTCCTGTCTGAACAGTAGATTTGACTGTCGTAGAGGTTTCAATTGAAAATAGATGTCTGTCAGACAGAGAATTAACAGTGAGTACGAATCAGCAGTGAGAGCTGATTTTCAGGAAACTGTCTCCAAACCACAAAGACTTGAGACCACAAACCAGGACATGTTTCAGCTCTGAAAAATCTACTGTAGAGTAGTGAGGACGCCAAAATAAATATCTCGACCTTCTTTCAAGAAGTATGTGTTGCATAATCCTTCCATTGTTAAGATCCTGTGAATCCTTCTTTCAGTCTTTCTGCTGACCATAAAACAAGAAGAATAATCTGGGGATTTGTTAGAATTAGTTCCCCATTTGAAATGTTCCCTCTTCGTTGCGCAGCGTATGGCCGAAACATAAGCATGTGATTCACAACATGTCATAAAAACGTGAAGAAAAAAGCTTTCAAAAAGTGCACAGTGTGCTGTTTCAGTCATTGCATACTCAGATCCACACACACACACACTCCATTAAAGTACTATGTGGTTCCCCAGGTACCCATGGCATTCCACTGGATTCAGAACCGTGTCCACCACTCTCTGCCTCGACCATGGACAGAAGAAAATTGTATCATTTTAACTGAATTTATTTCAAGCAAAGATTCTGGAAGGTTCTTCAAGGGTTCTTTAGTAAAGGCAATGGGTTTTTTCAGAACCAGCAGTTCTACATAGAACCATTTCATGCTTAAATTGTTCTTTCCATGGTGAAATAGTTCTTCAGATTGATGGAAATTGTGTTGGATATGGTTCTATATAGAACCAAAAAAGGTTCTGTTATGTTCCAATTCCAAACTTGTAACAACAGAAGAACCCCTTTTGAAGAGGTTCTGTACAGAACCATATACAACACACTCTTAAAGATGGTTCTTCATGGGTTTTAGTAAAGGGAATGGTTTTATTTAGAACCATAAGTTCTATCTAGAACCATTTCATGCTTAAATGGTTCTTTGCATGGTGAAATAGTTCTTCAGATTGACAGAGAATGTGTAGCGATATAACTTTTCCTCGATAGAGCGATAAGACAGGTTCGATAAATGTTCGATATAATACACCACTCTCACACTTCCACGTTTTAGCGAAAGCCCTGGTGGCGCTTTCTACGGCAAGGAAAGCGACACTACTCTGATGTCGCCAGGAGAGGGCGCACTTCCGACTTTTTCGACTTGATTAGAGAGGGAGGGGGCCACGAGTAAAAAAATGGTCGCCAAATATACTTTAGCAACGGCTGAAACGCGGAGTTATACAGTCCCTGTTTGAGTGGAGCGACCGGCGATCTGTTCTCCTGTAACCGAGTGTGAGTGACGAGGGTCAGTGGTGTAACTGTACTGTCCTACAGCGAACTCACCTCTTTCCGTGCATCCTAACAACTTTAGCGGTGTTAAATCACGTCTACAGCGCCGTTTTACAGCACCAAACCATCATATTTTAGTATTAGTGCATTCTTGAGCAACGAAAGTGAAAGAAGTGGGTTTATGTTTGAAAGTAAACTGAGGAAGCTGTGAGGCATTGGAGAGCGGGAGAGCGCTATCTTTCCAGGCTAGCTGTTTTTAGCTGCTGGCTAACTTGAAGCAGCGCTCCAGCACAACACGGTGAATTGATGATACGGTAGATCAAACAAGACACAAAATCACCGCTTTCAGTTTAAACATACCTAAACGGAGGACTGTGTTACTGGCGTGAGACACACACACTGCAGATAATGCTTTTACACAGCGAACGTCAGATATACTGCGGTTCACCCCTTAAACTACTACGGTAGCATAGAGAAACCCAGTCGTCGCTAGCTGGTGTCTGAACACTGTGATCTGCTCTGACATGGATGTGGTAGGAGTGACTGCAGTGACCTACCGAACCGAGTTGACGTTGTTGAGAAACTAAAGAGTTCAGCTCTGTTGTTGGCCACTTGTTTAGCATTTGTAGCGGGGTAGCCGAGCGCTCGACACCAGACAGCTAAAAATAATGTTTTCTTTCTTAAATCATGACTATTACAAAAATTGCAGCTGTGCTTTTCAAGCTGATAAAAACAGCTCAGAAAATTTCTCCCACTGTCCCAAAACAGATTAGTGAAATGTTCCATTGTTTGGTGAGTGTTTGTCACGATCGGACCATAAGTGATAGTTTAAAACCACAGTTACCCACCCAGGAGCAAAATCAGCCTTCAAACGTGAAAGAAATCATGATTTGACATTTATCGCGATATGTATCGATATCGAACGATATGAATTTTGTTTATCGTGATGATGTTTTTGGCCATATCGCTCAGCTCTACATAGAACCGTTTCATGCTATGCAATAACATGGTCTGTTTTGTGACTGACTTGCTACAGTTAAACTCAACCTTTTTATTCCTAACGTGTTTCCCTTCCTGAGACGTTAGAATACTGAACATACACCAGCTTAGTAGAGGCCAACAGCTGCCTTGGAGCTGCAGTTATTTGTTTCTTCTCTCTGATATGAAGCGCTAATGTGAAACACACTGTACACGTCACACAGCAACACTGCATTTCTGTGCAGTGAGATTTCATGTGTGAGTGTGAGTTCCAGGCCTGTTTGTGAGTCACATTTTTTGTGAGTCTTCAGGGCAGAGTCAAGTGCTAAGTCTCAAACACTTGAGTGCAGTCCCAAGTGCCGAGCAGATGAGTCAGGCCACGTGCTGCAGGCAGTTTGTGTTTATGTGCATAAGTGTTAATACAGTTTATAAAATTATCATCTGCCCTCTTTGCAGCTGCTTCCATTACAGTACAACACATTTCCACATACAAACAAACAAAAAACACAAGCAAACAAAAATAAATAAATAAATAAATAAACAAATAAATAAATAAATAAATAAATAAATGTCCACCCTTTGTATTTTTAATGTACAGTCAAATCAGCCATTCAGAACGAGTTCTATATAGACATATAGCAAATTTATACAGAAGCTTCAACTAAATATAATATCAGTTTTTAATATCCCAGTATTTAGTGTGTCCCCTCTACGCATAAATTACTTAAATTTAGTTTTTCAAATCTAAAATGAATTAAAATGTCAGACATGTACGTATTGGTTGCAGAGATATCTACTGAAGTTAGCATGCTAACCAGCTCGCCCGGCCTGCCCTGTCCTGTAATACCACTTTGTACCTCAGGAGGCGATAGTGAGTCACTGTAGAGTCAAGTCTGTCATCAATCCAACATGAGAGGATGCAGAAGTATTCTAACCTCTTCAGGCGTATTCTAACCTCTTGTCAATCACGTTGAAGGTACTGTCCCCGGTTAGACCATTTAAAGACAGGTAGCCAATGAAAGGAACAGTAAATGCAATGATCGTTGAAGCAAGCAACCATTATCCAGGCAAGAAAACACGCTAGTAGCAAAGTAAAGAAGTGAAATAAATAGAAGCAGAACTACATTTTACATTGCTTTTGCTTTCCACAGCTGGAGACTGGAGCTTTTGGCCACTAAAGGGATGATGCTGAACTTGCAACATTTCTTCTAGACTGGTAAGGAGATGGAGGAGTACAGAATGAGGAAGAGGGACTGTGCATTTCCTCGTTACTTATCAATGGGGTGGACACCACAACTTTCTCGTAATATGTTGCTGTCTATTTGTTTAGTGTGTGAAGTATGAATTTCGACAGGCTGTGTCATCTTACATGTTGTTCTCTTAAATGAAGAAATAAGTAAATAAGCTACCTCTACCAGTTTAACGGCACATGCAGCTACCTCATATTTAAGACTGGTTCATGTGTTTATAGTTATGCTTTGCATCTATAAACACAAATTTAATACAAAAACCCTGAAACATCAAATATTTGTCTTTTCAGTCTTCAGATTATTTAGCATGTCTGCTATTTTTGGATATATGGACGCACCTCTGCTACTTGTTTTTCTTTAAAGGCCTAAAGCTAGGATTTAATGTTATTGGTCTTGTTATATTTAATAGCTTTGTATCCCTCAGCCTGAGCGATTTGACATTCACAATTTGGTATCCTTTTTGTGTTTTTTTTTCTATGTTCTCTCACTACAATACCCAGCATGCAATACACAAATATGAGGATAAAAATGGATGTTTGATGTTGAAGCTAAAAAAGACGTGGCAATTCGACTTTCTACGTGTAACGTTAGCTATCCGGCCTGCTTATGTTTTAGCCAGCTGATGGGGGGAAAAAAAAGTTTAAAAAAAAACTCAAGTATTAGCTCCAAAATGCTTGTAGTTTGGCTCCTCCCACCTTCAAGATGCATCATCAGAAAAGGGAGCTTTCTAGTCTAAATGTAATTCTTAATGTTATTGTGGCACCACTGTAGGAGGTGATTAGGCATGTTTATAACACAGCAATGGTCACATTATTCACTTTGTCACGACTACCCCTTTAAAACATAACAAGAAATGTAAACATCCTAATGCAACACTGTTGCAATGGAGGAAATGTAAGTGTAAAGAATCTCCTGAAATATGATGTTCAAAGGGATCTTTACTATGAATTTAAAGCAAGGGCTTATAAGAGTTTGGTTTAGTTGGTTCAGGTCAGCACTCGGTGATCTCGCAGTGGATCAGATGCAAAAATGGGAAAGCTCTGTCTTTCCTTTGTCTTTCCAGATCCATTAGTTTGCAAATGCAATATAAATGGCCGTAGTTTGCGAAGCATGCTGGACAAGTTAACGAACAAATGAAAACCACGCTCTTGTTGAAAAGGATGAAGGGTTTGCATGCCTTTGAGTCCTTTGAGTCTCACTCAAAAGTCTGGCAATACTTCTCTAACTCTGAAAAACAGTGTGTTATTGCCAGTTTTAGCTGCTCATCATGTGGCTAGCATGAATGATCTCTACAGACACTCCAAGAGATTACAGCAGTAATATGGAGAATGCTGGAAAGGAAGCTGCAAATAAAGATATTAAAATAATCAGTCGTTGCGTCACCATATTAAAAATGTAAATGGAATCAACCCTAAACCTATGAACAGTAAGTCCACTGTATATCTTTATATCAGATGGGAACCTGCAGAGCCTTCTGGGCCTTCAGAGAAGGCCTAATGATTTCTGTGAAATAAAAAAATCTGTAACTTTGAATGTAATGTTTTTATTTAAACCCAAAAATCTCAGACTTATTATATATTGAGGCTTAAAGGTTTAAAGCTTGAAACAATCAGTGGAAACTGTCCAATCAGCGTTTTGTCTCCATGGCATCTAAGCAGATACAGCCAAGTGAGTTCTCCCCCAAAGGCCTTCCGCATTAGATTAACTACCGATGTAAATAGGAAGTGACAGTGGACTCAACCAATCATGCTTTTATTTCCCAATGGATGGGACTAATTTTGTGAGAAAAAAAACATCAATCTTGGCCTGGTGGTCACCAAATCTTAAAACACATTGTTCAGGCTACAGCTTATATTCAGTCAGTGACATTTCTAGGACTTCCAGAAGGCCTAGAGCAGCGGTCACTGACCCTGCTACTGAAGATCTACTTTCCTGCACGTTTCACCTCCAACCCAAAATTAACACGCATCATTCAGTTAATCAAGGACTTTTGAGGTAGTAGGTCAGGTTGGGTCAATTAGGAATGGAGCTGAAGTCTGCAGAAAGGTTGAACTCCAGGAACATGTTTGGTGAGCACTGCTCTAGGCCATAAATATGAGCTGTAGCTGACTAATGTGTTTCAGTGAGTTTTTAAAGATGGAAAACAGCAGCAGCTCCATGCCAGGACTCTTTACTGAAAGAGTTACTGTAATGTATGTTTGCACTGATATAGCCGTACTTGGCCAACGGAGGCATGAAGCCACTCAAATGTTGCCATAGTGACTGCAGAAAATGGATGACCAACAGAGGAGAGATTGTTTGTTTGTTTAAGGTGTGAAAAGGCAGGAGGATGCTCTGTACACTTGTATTTAAAGTCGCATTTAAGACTTTGTTTATCTGGAATTCAATAACAAGACATGGCATCCATGGCTCTCAAAAAAAATCAACATCTGCTGTGTTTCACAGCAAAAGCTGGGAAAATTGAACTCCTGATGGAGTTTTCCACTCACTGCTGGGGTCTGTGGAACGCTTGTGGTGGCAGATTTTCGATTGTGGCTCCATTGAAAATAATGGAACATCTGGTTTGCTTAGATCCATCTATTGCAAACATGTGGACACAAAATAAAACTGCTGCAAGGTAAAATACATATAAATGTCTGTTAGAAGCTTTACATTTCTGTGTTTATTTCAAATTGGCTCATGTGAATTGCTGTTAGCTTAGTGCTAACATAGTACTAGATTTCCATAACTGCATTACCATGAAGGTGTTTCTTGCCTTAAGTTTTGACATTTATGGCCTGAACTAAAAGCCTAGCTCTAATAGTCATGGTTTATCAGCAAGTGTTGTGAACAAAGCGTTCTAATATAGCCAGTATAGTTTTTACTGCAGAATATATGCTGCTATCAAAACCCTGTGATGAAAATATCAAGAAGAAGATGCTCTTCATAGTGCAATAGTGTTACAGTCATAGTTTTTCTCTCTCTGCATCTACCCTGTCTTATCTCCTTCGTTTTTCCCGTAGCTTTACTTCCAACCTGTCTTAATCCATCTGGTCTCTGCCCAAGTCCTGCCATCCCCTTTAGTGTGTCCACTGTACCTTGATACCCTGTGTGTAAATGTATGCCTTGTAATCCACACACATGTGCGTGTTTTTTAAAACAAAGATTTTCCTCCTTAATTTAAAAAAGTTCCATCAACACAGGCACTGTTTTTAAAAAATCTCTGGCATATAAAAATGCAAAAAAACACAGTGTCAAGATGGATACTTTATTGATCCTGAAGGAAATCTAGCAGCCAGTAGCTGTCACACAACACAGCACAGTTATAATAATAAGCGTGATACAATATCAAAAGAAGAATGTACTGGCTCAGCAACACTGTCAAGTGCTGTTAAGAACACAACGACAGTGATGTACTTGCCAAACACGAATTCTCTTGCCATTCTTCTACAACAACCACTTTGTTTTCAAATTTGTCCCACCAACTGGAGGTTTGACTGGGTCTCGCCCAAAACCAGTGACGTCTGTGTAGTGCTGGACCTCCGTAGCACATTGTGATGCCTCTGTTCATCAATTTAAAGCAAGATTAAACATGTAACAAGACCCTGTTACCAATTAAAACCAGCACTGTTTTGGCTACATCCAGTATTGCACAAAATTGCCTCATGTAAACAAAAGCCAAAAATGTTTTCCCTGCCTGCACAAGAAAAATGGAAAATAGTCTTTCTGTATATCTTCACCCTAGATGGAGTTTTCCAAAAGGTTCATCTGCAGTGATCCAAAATGCAGCCTGTGTGTGGACTAAAGCCAAACTCATAGAAAAAGCTAGGTGTGAACAAAGCCTTGGTCAGCTCTGATATTTGGTATGTTGTGTGTGTGCATTCATGTTGTCGCCTTGCAGAGATGCTCATAAGCCACTTCATGCGAATCCATCTGTTATAAAGGCTACTTTATCTGACTTTGATCAAAATTGGCAAATGTAACCTTTTTATAAATAATGACGCTTATTGGAACAAGCAAATAATAACAGTTATGTAAGGTTATGTTAGTTGTCATGACAAGCTTATGTAGGTGTCATGTTGCCTTATGAACAGTACCCTACAGTAAAGTGTTACCCCTCTAGTAGCTAAATGCAATCATATTCTCACAGCAAAGCCCCATCTAGTTTAAAGACTTCGCTAAAGAGTAGAGGCTGTTACTGCAAACAGTTAATCATCTTGATTTCAGATGATATACTGGACAAGGAGGTGTCTGCAAACTATAATTTCAATAGTAGTTGGACCAAACAGTAGAAGGATAGACATGATGCCCCTAACACCCTCATGGTGTGAGACTGTAGGACAGGTTGGAGATGCTTCCGGAAGAACATGTGTTTTGGATTTTCAACACGTGAACGCAACAGCCCAGAACCAAAAGAAGAAATAAAAGCGGCCCTTTGGCTTCTGATCTTCGTCTCGCTCCCTGGTGATTCTCTGGTGCCTAATGATGAATAAAAACATCAGTACAGGTTAAAGTCATTAGAGGACATGAAGGGGCTGCTGGTACTTCTTTTACAGGTCCTCATCCCGACTGAGATGTCTACACATATGTGCGTGATTTTTAACAGCTCTGCTTTCGCCGGGTTTGTGCTTCAATATCGCTCACCACAGGAAGGGGTGCCGTTCAACATGAGAAATATTCCACCCTGGGGCTTAACAAAGCAGCACACTCCAGAATTCTGTCAGATCCATAAAACAGGATTTGTAAGATGAAAACGTTGCTTGATTGAGAGCAGGGAGGGTTCTGAGGCTTAAAATCTGGTTCTTATTATCAGGATCATAAAACTGAAGTCTTGTTATTGCACATTATCTTATCTGGAACAGCGTAAACAAAATGTGTATATGATATCACCAGCATTCACTCTTCACAAGAAAGGTGCTACAAAGAGTTTTTTGGGGGGTATTATACAACAGTGGTCACCATCCCTACTTCTGGAGATCTACTTTCCTGATGAGTTTAGTTTCAACCTGCATCCTTACCTAACATTAATGCATCTGATCTGACCAATTAAGAACATCTGAAGGAGTTGATTAGCTAGAGCAGATGTGGGAGATCATGGTTGTAACTAAACTTTCTAGGTAGGTAGATCCCCATAACCAGAGTTGGTGACCACTGTCATAGAAGAACAACTTTAGGTTCCCTAGACAGCCTTTCCCTGTATGAGTGAGAAGAACCTGTTGAAAGTTTCTAGAAAGAACCCTTTGAATTGGTAGAGAACATTTCCAACACATTTACAGTCAGCTCCTTTACAATATGTGGTAAAAAACTAGTTTTACAACATTTTTAAAGGGTTTTTAAACACTGTCCACTCACTGTCCACTCTATTAGACACTCCTACCTCGTCAGTCCACCTTGTAGATGTAAAGTCAGAGACGAAAGCTCATCTGCTGCACAGTTTGTGTTGGTCATCCTCTAGTCCTTCATCAGTGGTCACAGGACGCTGCCCACCGGACGCTGTTGGCTGGATATTTTTGGTTGGTGGACTATTCTCAGTCCAGCAGTGACACTGAGATGTTTAAAAACTGCAGCAGCACTGCTGTGTCTGATCCACTCGTACCAGCGCAACACACACTAATGCACCACCACCACATCAGTGTCACTGCAGTGCTGAGAATGATCCACTACCCAAATAGTACCTGCTCTGTGAGGGTCCATGGGGGTCCTGACCACTGAAGAACAGGGTAAAAGGGGGCTAACAAAGTATGCAGAGAAATAGATGGACTACAGTCTGTAACTGTAGAACTACAAAATGGACCTATATAGTAAGTGGAGCTGATAAAATGGACAATGAGCGTAGAAACAAGGAGGTGGTCATAATGTTATGCCTGATCGGTGTATATTTGGAGCAATCTAACAGCAACGTTTATTCCAAGAATTTGACTAAATGTCTTTGAAACAAATGGTGAGGTTGATGATGATGATGATGATGATGATGATGATGATGTGTTTCTACAATGAAATCAAGCAGATGTTCAGTAAAAGCTGGATGAATGTAAGGCTGTAGCTGATGATTTTCTCAGCAGACTTTCCAGCTCACTATGGTTTTCATTCCTCCAGTGATGGATTTTTTCTATGCCAGGGAATGTTGTTCATCTGGTATTGTATTGTAGTGCTCTACTTATGATAGAAACCATGTTTGCAGCCCAATCTGTGGCCATTTAAGACTTAACGGCTCATAGCCTAGTAGCAAATGTAAATTGTCACTACTGATTGGCTGCAAATGGTGGAAAACATCACATTGTGCAACAATAAGTGCACATACATGCACTCAATAATCAGATCATAATCAGATTTCTGCAGTTGCCCGATTACTCATTACTGCTGTTTACATGCCCATGTAAACAGCATACGCCGATCTAGAAATCCGATTAAGAAATCCGATAAAGAGAGCTGAATTTTAGCTCAGTAATCAGATTTCTCCGTGTATGGGAACTCTTACTCCGATTTCTATCGGATTTCTCAGTCTGCGCATGTGTGGAACAGACGGTGGATGTTGCAAGATGCAGCAAAACGCTTTTGGAGAGGTGCTGAAACCAAACATGAAATGAAGGATTTAAATATTAAATAACATCATCTTTATCTTCTTTCACCTTTACTTCTCGGCTATGATGCTTTAAGCTCGATGTCACTGATCATGTGATTATGACACTAAGAACATGGATACCTCAGAAAAGACAACAGGTGAGGAGCCTGGAGATTCTGGGGTCCATGTCTCTGGTTCCATGAAAGCTAGCAATGTGATCCAGAGCTGGAAAGGGCCCGTCACACTCTACTGACCTGTTTGGCTTTGTTCTAGCATTTATTTGCCAGTCTACCATGCTTTAAAGATCAGATATTGAACGTTATCTCCAGTTTTCTGAAGACTACAATAAAAAGTCATTAATAAGAGGCCATAATGCCCTATAATCCTGTAAAGTTTGAAGTCAGCTACTCTTATTATCGCTGAGCTCTGATGCTCTAAATTTGTCTGGCTCTCCAGACCTCCACTGCAGGCAATCATCTTGACATGCCCACCTAGGATGCACAGTCAGATACAAATTTGCAAGATTTTGGGGTCTGTATCTCCCGTTCCATGAGGGCTAGCAATGTGATCCATTTTAAAATCCAAGGATTTTAAAAGTCGGAATTTTTTAAGTCACTTGTTGCAAAGTGTTCCCTTCTCCTGTCATTTTATTCATGATTAATCCATATCGACTCGACTTTAATCACATCACTGTCGAACTTGTGCAAGCCCTACCCTCCAGTGTCCATTCGATAGCAGAATGGAAATCAACTTGGATATTTTTAGCAATATAAACAAACAAAACTTTCCTCCCCCCCATAACTCTGGCATCAAATTAACTAGTGTCTCTCTGGGTCTGAAATGTTATGACTCTGTGTTGAGCTGCTGGTAAGCAAAAAGGGGTAAAAGGGGAGGGATGAGAGCCCCCTGCTGTAAAAACAATTCACTCTTCTCTACAATTTTTACAACAGTTTTTGGTCGTTGTGCAGGTGTGTGTGATATGGAGAAAGCTGCAGTTGCCAAGATAAATTGGACAACTGCAGGCTTCCTTCATATCACCCAGTCCTGCACAACTGCCAAAAACTGTGTTTAAACACAATAAAAACACCTCTATTCATGGTTGTTACTCATCTTTGAAGGCAAAAATCCAGGTCACTTCCAGTTTGATAAATTATACACTCATTTCTAACTAGATATTTTGTTTTGAAGAAGCAAAAGGCTTGAGTAAGGAACATTCAAAACAGATGGAAATTGCATTTTTTGGTCACTGTGAGAACTTCTCAGACTTTAAGTTCAGCTGGTGCAACTCATCACTGGAGTGATAGGGAGCTGTTGCATTCAGTTACATTCAGGCTGTGCAGTTAATGACTGGTCATGTGACAGACCAAATGCCCAGCGCAAAACATCAGCCTGAGTAGCGGTTTGCAAATTAACGTTCTCTTTGACTCCATATAGCAATAGCTTTGTTCTTGGGGTGCAAAATACCTTTTAATTGGTAGTGGCTAACTCTTGTGGGTGCTTTGCATTGTAGACTAGAATTGCATCCAAAAATATCTTTAAATGTCGAACTATAACTATGGGCTGTAAAACATCATACGCAAACTTTTTATGATGTGTGCATAGTGAGCAACAGAAGGCCAGCAGATATTGTGAACAGACCATGTCCACCTTTACAAAAGAGCTGTCCTGTTGGATTTTTTTAACTGCCAGGTAAAAAACTGGCTATATTTTGGAAATGTATTATCCTGTAGTGGCAATGATTCGCATAAACCATCTGTCTAAAGCATCTCCATCTTTATTAAGTTCATCACAGCGCTCTTTACATTGCATAGATGTTTTAATTTTAGTTAATATATATAAAAAGTTCTACAACATATGGAGTGAATGGATAACAGTGAGTCTAAACAGTGGCAGATGTAAGTGACAAAGGCTCAAACACCCATCCCATGGAGAGGTGGGAGCCTATTATGTGGCAGAAAATTTTGGGTGGCATCTGGGGTGGCCAATCACTATTCAGGGAAAGCACTCCGGCCACCCCTTTTCAACTGTGCATGAGTTTAAATAATAAGTTTTTGATTATTTTGGAGCAGCCATTTAAGTGAAAATGAAAAAGCCATTTGGAACCAAAGTGATAAGGCATATGAGTCTTCTTCCATTCCTACTGGGGGCCATTATAAATAATTTCTCCATGATGGAAAGCCCAGTGTTGATTTTATGATCAGTCATTTGAAGATTAATTTCCCTTAAGCAGGTCTAAAGATAGGACATGGGATTGAAAGAAATCTCTTCTGCCTTAAGAGCTTTATTTGCTTAATATTCGCTTAGCATTTGTGGATGTTAATGAATTTCCGAGAAATATTAGAAAATTACATTGTAGAGAACTTGAGTGAGTAACACTTGACTGAAACGCAGTGTTCCTAAGGCCACACAGCACCTACATAAGCCTTTCATGACAACCGACATAACCTAAATAGACATTTATAAAGGCATATTCCAGCAAGCATTAGTTGTCTGGTTATTTACTAGTGTGTTATGACATCAAAATTGAAATTTGCTGCCTTAATAAAAAATGATAAGCCTTTATAAATGTTTGTCAGTTGTCATGAAAGGCTTATGTGGGTGCCATAAGAACGTTGCCCTTCAGTTAAGTGTCACTGAACATCTGTAAAGGTTACAGGCAGCAGCTTGAAGAGCCATGAAATGCTATTAATTACCAGTTTGGGAATTTGATAATCACGAAAGATCAAGTGTTTTGTATTTGACCCAATCTTTTTATTGAACATCTGGACTTCTGAACCATTCAAAATTTCAACACCAGCACTCTGTCTCCTGTTAGCCTTCAAAAAATACAAATGCCTCCATCCAAAACATTACTCCTGTGTATGGTTTGATCTTTAAATGACCTCACTCTTCTCTTTAACTTTCAACATGACTCTACAACTGGCTCTTGATATTGTCACAGGAATTGAAATGAAACTTGCTCCAAGGTTCCACTGGGCCATGAAACAGAGATTCTTTTTCAAGATGCATGATGTAACGCTGCTGTTTTTTTAGCATCTGAATGGTATGTTTCCTTATGAAGCAATGGTTTGGCCAAATTTACACATTTCCCCCCTTTTTTAAACCACTTTACTAAAAAGCTTGAATTTAAACCTGGAAAGAAAGTTGTATTAATATTGGTTTGTACTGCATTAAGCTTGGCAAAATGTGATCAGTTTTTGTTTGTATTTTTTTCCTCAGGCTGAAATCTCATGAGTCTCAAGTCCTGAGTTGAATCGCAAGTGAGTTACGATTCAAGTCTGACTCATAAGTCTGAATAACTGTATTGAGTTCCCATTTCTAGACAACCAAAAGTGGGTCTTCTTTTTTATGGAGTTTCTTTAACAAGAGTATTTTAAAGATTACCTAACAGTTCTTTGTGGTTTGAGGCAAGTGTGTCATGATTTAGGCTTACAGTTTGCTCAGTGCTAATTGGCGGGCTTCCGTTACCTGTTAGCCACATTAGCTACATTAGCTTCTTCATCATCATCATTATTATCATAATCTTCATCATCACCATCATCATGGGGACCCCAAGCCGGTCCCAGGCCAACTTGGAGATATAATCCCTCCAGCGGGTCCTAGGACGACCCCGGGGTCTCAGGCCGTGTCTGGTAAACCTCCACCAGGAGGCGTCTAGGGGGCATCCTGATCAGATGTCCAAACCAACTGACTCCTCTCAATGTGGAGGAGTAGCGGCTCTACTTTAAACTTCTCCCAGATGACCGAGCTCCTCACTCTGTCAAGCAGAGTGTAGCCCACCACCCTGCAAAGAAAGCTCATTCTGACTTGTATTCACAATCTCAGTCTTTCCATTACCCAAACCTCATGACCACAGGTGAGGGTTGGGATGTAGACCGACCGGTAAACAGAGAGCTTTGCCATATGGCTCAGCTCCCTCTTTACCACTACAGTCTGGTACAGTGACCGCATTACTGCTGCCACCTGCCCCGGCCTGCAGCCGATCTCATGATCCCTCTTCCCATCATTAGTGAACAAGACCCTGAGATACTTAAACTCCTCCACCAGGTTCAGGTCCTTTTCCCTTTCCTGGCGCGGGCATGCCATCCTGTCCACTTCTGGTACATTAGCTCTAGTGCAAAGGAAGCAGATTTCAGACACCAATATATCTTGACTGATCGACTACATTTGACAACAGGGAAAAATAGTGTACAGTTTGATATTTGGTCAAATCTATGAGAAGAATAAATTTAGAAAGATTTATTAATGGCAAGAAAACTGGCACCATCTGAACACCTAGTTGTTGCTGAAGGTGCAAAGCTAATCATGAACCTTTTTTGCTCTGCTTCACAAAGTACTGTATTGATTTACCCCTGGTTGACCATCTCTATGGCCCAGAGGAACAGTTTGAGGACATGGCTCTTTAGAAAAATACTAATTTAAAAATACTCAATCAGAACCAAAAGGGTTTTTTCTGTGGCACTCGGCAAAATGCGAACGGATATTTTGAGTATGATGAACAGTTTTGTGGCACCTCAGAGAGTTTAAGTCATTGGCTCTGGACATCTTCAGCCTCTTGGAAAATGGAGAGGCTTAGAAAATGTTCCCCAGGTGTGAGATTAGCTTATGACTCACTCTACTCTCTCAGCATGGCTGATCTTCAGCTGGCATGGACTGACCAGTGTGTGGACGGTATATTCTCTCTAAATAGTCTGATGGTTCATTTGCTATTTCCCCCAAGTGGTCAGGAGGCCTCAAGGCAGGCCTGTCCTTCTCCTCTTTTTCCTGTCCTCCTAGTACATTAGGCAGCTTCCTTGTAGAACTGTGCAGAACTTTCATTGTGTCACTGCAGATTTCATGCCATCACCTGGAACCAAATCTTTTCATATGGAATATCTGCACACTGTTGATTACACTGTGTTTTGTTTCTCTGCTGATGTTTGCAGTCCTTGGGAAGGGGAAGGAATTCCCCTTAGTTTCTTCCTTATGCGCATGATGATCTTGAAACTGAAATTTATGGATTGCACTGGAACTGGAACTGTCACCTTCGATACTGAATAGCGGCAAGGATGTTGTCCCTTTAACTGGAGAGTCATATGGAGCACTAAAGTGATTGTTTGGTGAGAAATTAAATTCCCCTTATTACAAATGGTCCATCAGCAAAGACACGTTTAGTATCCAAAGTTTTCTTTTTTAGTTTTGCATTGGAGCTACGAGGCTATTCTGTACCAAGCTAATCTCTTATTAAACATTGGAGCAAAGTGCAAACATTGCACTACACAGCAATGCCATTGACAATGCTGGTTCTTACATAGATTCATCCAGTTTTTCTTCTGAAATGAAGAGTATTAATGGTGAGTCTGTCTCTCGTTGCTGCAGGAACAGCCTCTACTATTCTTCTAAGGCTTTAGACTAGATGTTGGAACAATGTTGTGAGGATTTGATTGCATTCAGCCACAAGAGCATCTAGTACTGATGTTGGATGGTCAGTTCTGGATCATAAATTATTATCAAGGTATTGGATGAAGCTCCAACACTTCAGAGAATACAGTTCCACTGCTCCACAACTCAGTGCTGGGGGGCTTTAAACCCCTTTAGCTAATGCTTGGTATTGGGCATGGTGACCTTAGGCTCATGTGCTGCTGCTCTAGAGCATCTCATTCTATTTGTCAATGCTTTTCCCTGGAGATTATATAAGCTATGTTTGCGCGGTTGATCTCCTTTGTCGAAAAATGGTTCACTTAAATCTGTTAACTTTCACCCCATTTTTGCCTAAAACAGCATACCCAAAGTAAAAGGAGCACTGTTTCCACATACTTTGAGCTGAAGTCATGATCCTGGTCTCATTTGAAAGGTAACACTCAAGTTTTTTCACCCCTTTCAGAATAATTGTATGAATTATTGACACAGAGTAAAAGAGGCTACAATTGTGGAGGTTATCTTCACCTGACCCATAGATATCTAAACTGATCTCTGACTCTTGCCGTGTTATCACGTTTTGGATTATGTCTCTGTGGACAGCAGGGAGGCTTTGAAGGTATGGACCCACAGATTTGCTAGCATTTGTTCATTCAGTGCTTATGCTGCAAATGAGACGATTGTTACTTCTGTATATAATGGAAATTTTTTTAAATGATTTGAGGGAATCAAATCCTGTGATTTCAAGCTTTCTAATAGTATAGTGCATTACTGCATTGCTGGACAATTTGATGTATCTTTAATATCCAATTTTAGCTAAAACTAATGACACTTGCCATGAGGGCTTCTTTAAGGGACTTTCTGAGCAGTTGTACCAGCACATCTTCAGAGTGGATTCTTACTGAAAGCAGTAGAAGCCAATTGCCCCAATCAGATTCACTCTATTCAGTTCTAATATTAAAATTTAATGTACTCAAGGCTTTTGTCAGCAGGACTAGCGGCAAACAAACTTCATTCTAACTCCCCGTCCAGTGTAACATTTGGGTTTGGTCGCAAAACATTGTTGGACTCTTAATCTGTTGTACTGTTGACTATGTGCACGACATTCCTACCACTATGAGTGTCTGTTGACTGGCTTAGGCTATTGTTAAAAGGGTGACTCTATGTCTTGGTGGTCTTCAGGAATGCCCTCCATCAATCACTCCCCCAGGATGACCTCCTGACCCACTGGCTGAGTGATGAGTAACAGTGGCAAAGCGGCAGAGGTCATTGTTCAGCTTCTTTGTTTGATGTCTCCTTTTCTCAGTGAGGTTCTTCTTGACAGCTACACATCCTTTCAGACCCATAGCGCTGAGTCGTCTTCTCACAGTGGAAGGATGGACAGAAACACCTGTGGATGTTTTCAGATCTGAAGCAGCTTGATTTTCTCCTCTCTCTCAAAGATGAAAGCTTTGAGTGCTGTTTATCTGATGGGGACAGTTTTGGTGTCTACCAGGTTTTCCAGGTGGTTGGTAGGAGTCTCATTTTCTCTGTATCTTTTAATCATTTTTTGAACTCCAGTTTTGTAAAACTCCTGTTTTTACACTTGTTTTCCTTTGACTTTCTCCTTCTTTATGCAGATTATCTTATATCTGATCCTCTCAGGAGTAGCTTTTGGAAAATAAATGAATCATCTCATCTGCAGTCATGTCATACAGAAATTAAAGAAAAGGATGAAATATTAGCTATTTTTTATTCTTGCATATAAAACTGTGTGACTGAAGTAGGTGGGTGGATGTTCATAAATGGCCCTGAGCAGACTGTGACTGTGGTTATGCAAGACAGCTTTTGAAGTTTTATTCATATTTTTTTTTCATCATATCAGAAAGCTAGAAAAAACTGATGATCAATAATTTGCAAAATGCTGCCACCTCCAGGATAAAATGGAACCTGTTCTAATATTATTTGTGATATGTATAGCTTTAATGGTTGCCCTCTTTATATACCAATAAGGCTACAGAGAATATACTTGTGATGTGTGATGGGTCTGCATAATGAAAGGAGATGTAGAGGGTAATGCACCATTGAGGTTGAACAGGGAATGAAAGCAAGAAGGAAGACTTAATCGTGGCAAGTGATTTAAGGTATTTGGGTATGTCACTTACTTGCTTCATGTTTTTAGAGATCTATGAACATGGATAGAGAAAGACCTTTAATGAGCACTGAAGCTTCCAACAGTCATGGAAGAAATGTTAGAGAGATGTCGTCATGGCTCCCCCTGCTGTCTCTTTTTATGAAGAAACGAATATATGTTGGAAATAATGCAATATTTTGAAAGGAATTCACAGGGAAAAATGTAAATTAGATTTTTTGACAAACTATTCCTTTACATTCAGTTATGCCATATTGATGGGGAAGGTGAGTCATACCACTTAAGTGCTATCATATGTACACTTTGAAAAAGGATGGTTCTTCAAGGGTTGTTTAGTAAAGAAAATGGTTCTAAATGGAGCAATGAAAACTCAAAGAACCGTATGCATGCTTAAATGGTTCTTCAGATTGATGGAGAACATGTTGCATATGGTACTGTATAGAACTGTATAGAGTCCTTCTTTTATTACAAGCCTGACATTGTAACAACAGCAGAACCCCTTTTTTGCTATATAGAACCAATTTAAAAAAGGTTCTATACAGAATACAACACGTACCCCATCAATCCAAAGAATGACATTTACCATGCATGGAACTATTTAAGCATGAAAATGATTCTTTGAGTGTTCTTGGTTCTATATAGTACTATTTTCTTTACTAAAGAACCCTTGAAGAACTATCCTTTTTAAGAGTGTCGCTAACATGCACTGTATTTTGTGAGAACAATCTGTATATAGTTTGTTGTTGTTGTTGTTGTTGTTGTTGTTGTTGTTGTTGGAAGAAAACCTTGTATCTCCATTTTTGAAAATACCCATTACCCTTTACATTGTCTGTAAATTTTATGATAAATGGACCAAAAGAAAATGACTTGGGGGGGGTCTGGTTCCATTGACTTACATTGAAAGTAAAGTAGGTTTTTTCCTTCTCCTGTAAAGTTGCCATTTTGGAGATATGAGGTTTTCTTCCGACAGCAGCGATATATAGGTTTATGTATAAACTTTCATGAGGGAGCCTGGCTCCTATCACCACCACTGTGAAGAAATCTGACTGGGCCATTTTCTCTAGAATGGAGCATTTCACATCAAATCTGAATCTGTAATCTCTGAATGACCTTGCCTACATCTTAACCACTTAATTATCCAGAATTTTTGAAAAGTCAGTGGAATTCCTCTTTATAAGCCTTAATATCGGCAGAATCTCCTGTCTGCCAACAGCACTTCAGTTCCATTGTCACCAGCCGTGCCCACAGTGCTACGGCAGAATCTAGACACAACATATTCACAAGTAAGACAAAACAACTGAGACCACTCAAGGCTTACCTTGAGGATCACTCATTTACCGACTCTTCAGACACAACCTTGAATTTTGATTTGTCCCATCAGAAAAAAAGACTGTTTTATATCAATTGAAAAAAAAGCTCAGCATCTGAAAAAAACATGTATGGCTTGAAAAATATATACTGTTTATCGTTGATAGGATTTAGACCTTAAATAAATTTCAAAATCTACTATTATAATACAAATACAACACAATGAAAAACTCTATTTTCACTTTCTGGCTTGAAACGTATGATAGTGTCCTGCCAGAGGGCGCTAAAGCAAAAGGATTAAACCTCAAGGCCTTACAGAGAGGAATGCTGTTTCAACATGAGTGGAAAAGTGTTTCCCAGTCCTGACCACAATAACATATTAGAACCATTAAATATTATTATAACCATTAAATAACGCAAATTATAACTATTAAATAACCATTAAGTAAATGGTTTTAATCATTATAGTAACAGTACCAGAAAACACATCTCAAAATAAAGAGGTGACAAAAAATACTGAAATTGTAATGATTTAAAAGGACCACATTTTTCTAACCTCTTCTGTATGTAAATGAGCTCTGCTCTGACTGGCTGCCCTATATTGTGCCTCATTCCGAAAGCAGCCAGGGCTCCTGAGTGTGTTCCCTAAGTGTTGGCTCCATCAACAGGAGATCACGATCCCTGTTGATGCTACAGCCATCCGTGGAAGGGAGTCCGAATGAGCACAACTGGCCTCGCTGTCTGGGTGGGTAGGATGGCTCCCCCCATCACCCAGCACGATGCTAGCCAGCGGAGGTGTCTGTTAGATGATGCAACAGTTGGCAGTTGGTGGTTTCCTCCGATGGTGTTCAGCTGTCCAGTAATATTGCATTAGTGGCAGTTGGAAAAGATCTGGCAGGTCTCTGAGGAAGCCTGCGCTTTCTCCCTCTTAGCACTAGTGGTATTGCCTGATTGAGGGAGTCCTAACAAGTAAGTGCCACTGGATACGTCTAAATTAGGGAGAAAATTGGGAAAAAAAAACAAAACAAAACCAAAAAGAATAGCAGCCAGGTTTGAGATGCTCCTTAGAACTTTGTGTGTGTGGGTGGGGCTAAACTGCTGTAGGCTGAATAGGTGGATCACATCACAACAACCACAAATTCAAACCAGGCTGCGCTTGCAGCTTAATTTTCATATATGGACTGTATGCACAGGGGAGTGAATGGTACTCACAAAGTGGGGCCTCAGAGTTCTGAAGCGCATAGCATAGCATGTAAAAATTGCTTGTCCTCTGTTGCATCACTTACTATAGAGTACCGAACTGCCTCTGGAAGCAACGAGAACCGTGTGTCAGGAGTTTCATGAAATAGGCATCTGTGGCTGAGCAGCTGCACACAAGCCTAAGATCACTATGTGCAATGCCAACCGTCGGCTGGAGTGGTGTAAATCACACCTCCGCTGGACTCTTTCTGGAGTAAAGAATCAGTCAGTCTGATTCTCCATGCTTTGCTCTTGCTTTGTCAGATATGTTAAACGTCAGCTGAGCTGCTATCACCGTGTCTGTAGAAAGGCAAACCAATGGACAGCTCTAGCTGATAAGAGGTAATAAATACCTTTAACAACGTTAACATTAGCCTTATTGCTCAAATCCGATCTCTCTGTCAGGATGGTTCACCCTCGTTTGGGTAAGTGATTCAAATCTGTCATTAATGTGAACAAACCGGCGTCCTGAAATGACCCGCATGCGCACATCCTACTCAGTAAAGTCACGTGAATGAATCGTGTGCGTCACATGCATAATGAGCAAACAGACTAACGAGCAGAACGAGCTTCACTGCGAAGATAATTAACTCTGATCAGCTCTCAGCGTCATTATTAGAGCGAGACGAAGGAGAAAAAGGTGAGATGAACTGCTTTTCCACCGTTTACAGGCTTTAATTTCTGTTCAGTGCTGCTGCCATGGTAACGCTGAATGATGGCGCAAGCGCAGTGGAAAAAAAGCACATGAATTCCGATCTGAGCGTCACATTAAGGTCACATGGCCACAAATCGGATACGTGTCTGATCTAGGACCACATATGGAAGTGACTCAGGTCGGATTTGAAAAGATACTGTGATACAGTAAGTTGCAGATTAAAGCATGGTTATGAGGAAACGGCACAGCCGATTTTATCCAGCTCATGATCGTATTATTGTAGACACGCCTCATTAATGACATTAAACTGTGGTCAACACTGTAACTTGATCGTGTTGTTCAGATAACATGATCTGTGGTTGTGATAAAACTTACTATCACAGTTCCAATGAAGGGTCAGTCCACATCAACTCTCCTAGGGTCTGTCTAGGGTTTTTCTCATTACAAGGATATGATTCATATTTAATGGTTTAAAATGATGAGGCTGGAGTTTGAATAAGTGATTATACTTGGTCAAACACTCTCCTGATGAGTGTTTTTCCCACGTTGACCCACGTTCATGCACCAGACAGTTTGCCCTATGTATTATTTGTCATCACGCCCCCAAAACATAATTCATATCTGTATGAATGATAGTAAGTTTTGTAACTCTTTGTCATATACATGATTTTTATAGTGTGAGAAATTGCTTAACAATGTTTGTTGCCTAGAAGAAACATGTTAACAATTATTATTCACAGTTATCATTTTATTCAGAATTATGTTGTTTAGTTTATTTTGGAAATCTAAACTATTTAGTGTTTAACATGTTTGCATGTTCTTATGTTTTAGCATTGCTTTAATTTGTGGTTTGTAAGTGCTTGAGTGATATGCCAGAATCAGAACTTTACAATATCATGATAATACAGAATTTTCAAAAGCAATTTAAAGTAATTTCAAGATCAACAAATTTAAGTCTTTTTGCTCTTTTCCAAATATTACTATTTTCCATATCTTTCTATTGTCACACACTGTTGCCCTAGGGCAACACACCCAAAAAAGTCACACATTAGCTTTTAAAAATTGTTTTTGATTTTAATAATCAGGTCCATTTTAAGCAAGAAAAGGAAATCAAATATTTTTTTAAACATCACTCTCCTGAGGCACACAAAAATCTAATGAACAATTTAATTTATGCAGCCATACAAAACTTTAATGCTGTGCACTGTGTGAAATTAAATAAATTAATAAATAAAAATACACCACAACAATAATATTTACCTTTAAAACAACTGTTTAATGTTAATAAATACCCATAACAGGTTCATTTTTGGAGGATATACATTTTATGTCTGTTCATGTGCAAAATATCTTTCTTCAACTTAGTCTATCAGTCATTTTCTAGCAAATCTACACAATTTTTTTATGCCGGCAAATTTTGAAGCTACACCATGAGTTTTAAGGGAATTCTGTATGTGCACTGGAAAAACGGGATGCACTGAATTTACTCCATTCAAATGTATGCATTATTTCCACACAAATAATATTGATATCATCCTCATAATCTTGTCTTCCAGTTTAAAATCACTCAAAATCTGTTTTTTTTTTTCATAAATAACTAATTTTAGAAAATTAGTTTTAAAAAATGTATAACAAAGAAAAGTTAAGATAAAGAAAGTTATGAATGAAGAATAAATATGTATTTTTAAATCACTGTTTAAACTGAAGCACATTTGTGACACTGAGGTATGTTGAGGCCTTTTTACATAAAGGTAAGATTTTTTGTTTTTAGTCTCATCTCTTCTATCACAGCTTATGTTCAGACCACTCTCATCAGAGGCTTTTGCACACACTTGAGGACTTCATGCCAGGAGGGGACATACAACCCCAAATACTTAAAAAATCATTAATTATGTAAGTATTTCAAACGTTCTATGATTTGCTTGAATTATGCTAATGACATGATATATAATGTTAAATTAGAAAAACAGAAGCATTTTCACTATTGCTTTCACACTTTTGGACTCTACTTTACATTTGGCAGCTATTATTTTGATGTCTTTCATTTACGTGGAATGTGAATCAGGTACATTAAATGCATTGCTTTTTACAGCGAGTTGGCACTTAAATCAGTCAACCCTTGTTGATCAATCCACCTTTGTTGAAATGCACTTGGAAAGAATGAATACAATGAGTACAAGAAACAAGATCAAGTTTTAAATCCATGGTGCAACAGGCCTGCAACAGGAGAATTGGTGTGGAAACATACTTAAGTCCATACTTTAAGACAGGGGTATCCAATTTTATTTGCAACAAAGTGGTATCAGCTGTTCTGAAAACCTGCAGCCACATCAGCCCTTCACAGATAAGACTGGACACCTCTGATTTAAGGTAATCTGGTTCTGGTTAAAAGAAATGCTTTTTAACAATGCAGTCGTGACCTGTGTCTCCTGTTGTTTGCCAGTGTTTGTGTCTGTTTTGACTGGCTTTGGTTTTCCTCTGAGGAGGAAAAAAACACTACAGATTCTTGTTTGAGTGAATAAACGCTAAAACAGAGAAGGTACTGGACCCCGCCGTGAGCTGTCATCTGCTCATATGTATTCTCAATTGATATTGTTTATAGTTCAAATTCAGTTCAGGTCTGACATCGGAAAACATGTGGGATCAGGGTCCAGAAGCATTGTGCAATGACCCCTGCCTGGATCCAATACAATTTCACTTTGCAGAGAAGAGTGGAAACTGACTGACTGGGGTGAAACCTGGGGTTATGAAAACATAAAAAAATGCATGAAAAAGCCATTGAGTCCAAATATATGTTTTCTCAAAAAACATGGTTCTTATAGGGTTCTTTAGTTCATGCACTGAAAATGGTTCTATATAGCACCAAAAATGGTTCTTCTATTGTTACAAGCTTGACATCATAACAACAGAAGAACACTTTTCGGTGCTATATAGAACCATTTGTGTGTGAGGAGGGTAGCAATGCCCATTTTACTGCCCAAAGCCGTGATTGAGCAGTCGGACGGTTGGATAGATGAATGAAATTGCAAGGCATAAAAATTAATATGTTGATTATTTAAATTTTCTTCGTTTCTCAGTGGCTGAAACTCAATCGGCTCCCTCTTTCCTATATACTGTGCACTGTAAGATAGAAAATTCTACCATCCACACTCAAACAGTGCACTATTTGTCCACATAGCTGAATCCAAAATAGCTGTTTATTAGATATATTATGCACTGTTTGAGTGCAGGAGCAGGTATTTTAATCCCTATGTGGTGCACTATGCAGAGCGTTGGGAGTATTTTGAGATTCAACCAATGTTCTTGCTCCGTGTGTTGATTTGAATATAACAGCTGTATTGGAAGCTGCCCATAGACAAAACTATCTGCAGAGGCTGTTTTTCATGTGACATGTGAGCACCAGCTTTGTAGCATGTCATCTGGACTGAGTGTTTTTGTATAGTGAGTACAGAAATCACTTTGTCTGTACACGATGGACTATTCTAACGAATAGATTCCTGGAATGTCACAGTTTGTGCCTGGCTTTAGCCACTCTTTAAGGCTCATTCACTGCCACAGGATACTCTGGTTGGCTCAACAGTACAGGCCCATTTCACTCCCACTAACAAGGGTTTGCCATCCATGCTTTGCTCACAAATGCATTCCTTGCTGTGAGGTTGCTGGCAAAAATCCCATTCAGCATACTGAGAAACTGTATCACACAAGTTTTTTCTGAAAACACATATTTACAAATTGTGATTGTCCACAGAAGAAAAGTATCACCGAAATGGCAACTTGGCAAAATGTTCTTTAGTTTTTACAGTTGATGTAAAGGGATTTCATTTCAAGCAATTTTGGAGCATTGCTGTTGGTTCATTCTTCATGAAATTTTCACATGATGTAAAGGGTGATTTTGGACAGTGATGATAGACAAAATCCAAACTATCTCAATACATACCAGAAAATATGATGTAGGCCACTACAGTGTTTAAGGATGCTATGCACTGTTGAGTTGACTAGGCTAGCATTCTTGGTTACACCCAGAAAAAAAAACAACTATCCTAACAATGTATATCATTTAAGATGTATAAAACACTACAAATTTAGGTTTTCGGTATTTAGGGGTCCCCCACGACCTAGAACGATGAGTAGCTTAGAAAATGTGTGTGTGTGTGTGTGTGTGTGTGTGTGTGTGTGTGTGTGTGTGTGTGTTACTTATTCGGATGAATGGGATTTTTGCTCAGCCCCTGTAAAGCTTGTCCAACCTCACAACTGCAGCTAAAAAGTACTGTAAAAAAATTACTCATCAGTCCAACCAAAAAAAGCAAAAGTAGCATAACTGAGTCAGGAGAATGAAAACAGGCTAAAATATGGTGAGTGTGCACTGCTGCGGGTTGCCCTGTAAAGCCTGAAATAACCATTTAAAAGTCAGAAGTGTTGAATTCGGAGGTTTTCAGACCACAACATGCGTCTTTATGTATTAAAGTCCCACACACAGACTCAAAAAGAAGGTCCAGATCGATGTTTAGGTGTTACATGCAAAGTCATTATAGTGATGAAGATATGATGATATTCATTCACATCCTCAGAAAACAGTTTTGACTGACTTCTCTTTGAATTCTCTGACAATGTGCTCGCAATCATCGGATTCATCTGCTCGGGGAAGAGGTCTGAAGCACAACCAACATTGTGAAATATTCTTTCATACTTTGTGTGTAATTACAAATTACACCAGAGAGGTTTTCAAACCCCCGAAATGTACACATTGCAGCTCTGCTTTTATTCAACTTAAGTTATTTGAAGGAAAGAATACAAAGGCATTTTTTGTTCAAAATTTTACATCAGTTCAAACCTTAAAAAGCACTTCAAAACAACTTTTGTACAGTGTACAAACTGTTGAAATGAAGGACTGTGGACTATGCATTCTTGTAGTCTAATATTTTCCCAAAACTCCAAAAACACAATTCACTGGGCACTTTTATTTATGTATTTATTTGCTTTTTATTATATGAATTAGTCTTCAGTGTTCCTGTCAAAACAGAGCTTTGGCTGGAATTTGAGATTAACATTCCAACCCAAGAGTTTGACACACATGACCCAAACGAGGAGTAAAATAAAACTTGGGCTCTAAGCCATGTTTGTGTATATGTGTGTGTGTGTGTGTGTGTGTGTGTGTGTGTGTGTGTGCGTGTGCATGTATGCTGACCAGAATAGCAGGGCAGAAAGATCTCTGCAAAGATGTCTATGGAGGTCAAGCAGCTTCCAGTCATCGCTCTTACAAAGGCTTCTTAAAAAAAAAAAAACCTAACAAACAAATGTCTATACATGCACAGAGAACACACTTCTGCACAATCACTGTTTGTTTGCTGAAATTAGCATCTTCTACAATGTGGCCCTAGCATTTATATATATTATATACAGCTGAACATGCTTGGAGGAGAGCACTAACTGCCAATGCTGTTATGTCAGCTCACAGGCACCCACACTGGTTGGCATAATGCTGAATGATGTGGAAGATGAAGGCCATCTTTCCCAGTCAGAGACAGCCAGTTATGCTGTCTTGGACTCCTGGCCCCAGATGGCTGTGGCATCACCAGGGATCAAACTTACCAATCTCCCAATAATGCCTAGTGTGCATTAACCTATATAGTAGGCCTATAGTTTTGATATATACAGCGGGTGAAATAAGGATTGAACACGTCACCAATTTTCTAAGTAAATATATTTCTAAAGGTGCTATTGACATGAAATTCTCACCAGATGTTGCTAACGACCCATCCAATCCACACATGCAAAGAAATCAAACCATAGATGTCCATAAATTAAGTTATGTGTAATAATGAGAAATGACACAGGGAAAAAGTATTGAACACGCTTCCCGAAATTTATTTAATACTTCATACAAAAGCCTTTGTTGGTGATGACAGCTTCAAGGCACCTCCTGTATGGAGAAACTAGTCACATGCATTGCTCAGGTGTGATTTTGGCCCATTCTTCCACACAAACACTCTTCAAATCCTTCTTCTATGACCTCTGAAGTGGATTCAGGTCAGGTGATTGGCTGGGCCATTCTAGCAGCTCTATTTTCTTTCTCTGAAACCAATTGAGAGTTTCCTTGGCTGTGTGTTTGGGATTTTTGTCTTGCTGAAATGTCCACCCTCGTTTCATCTTCATCATCCTGGTAGATGGCAGCAGATTTTTATCAAGAATGTCTCAGTACATTTGTCGATTCTTCCTTCCTTCAATTATATGAAGCATGCCAGTACCGTATGCTGAAAAACAGCCCCACACCATGATGTTCCCAGCTCCAAACTTCACTGTTGGTATGGTGTTTTTGGGGTGATATGCAGTGCCTTTTGACCTCCAAACATGGTGTGTATTATGGCATCCAAAGAGTTCAATTTTGGTCTCATCTGACCAGACTATATTCTCCCAGTATTTCACAGGCTTGTCTAAATGTTGTTGAGAAAATTTTAAACGCGCTTCAACATGCTTTTTCTTCAGCAGGGGAGTCTTGCGTGGTGAGCGTGCATACAGGCCATGGCGGTTGAGTGCATTGCTTATTGTTTTCTTTGAAATAATTGTACCTGCTGATTCCAGGTCTTTCTGTAGCTCTCCACAAGTGGTTCTTGGCTCTTGGACAACTCTTCTGATAATTCTTTTCACTCCTCTGTCTGAAATCTTGCAGGGAGCACCTGGTCGTGGCCGGTTTATGGTGAAATGATGTTCTTTCAGCTTCCGGATTATGGCCCCAACAGTGCTCACTGGAACCTTCAGTAGTTTAGAAATTCTTCTGTAACCAATACCATCAGTATGTTTTGCAACAATAAGGTTGCGAATGTCTTGAGAGAGCTCACTGGTTTTACCCATCATGTGGTGTTTCTTGTGTGGCACCTTAATGAGACACTTTTTTTATAGGCCATCAGTTGAACCAGCTGATATTAATTTTGATATTAAAGTGTCAGGATTGCTTTCTAATTCAGATTTCAGCTGGTGTCATGGCTTTTTGCACCTCTCTTTCTTCATGTGTTCAATTCTTTTACCCTGTGTCATTTCTCATTATTACACGTAACTTAATTTATGGACATCTAAGGTTTGATTTCTTTGCATGTGTGGATTGGATGGGTTGTTACCGACATCTAGTGAGAATTTCATGTCAATAGCACCTTTAGAGAATATATTTACTTAGAAAATTGGTGACATGTTCAATACTTATTTCACCTGCTGTATGTCCTGATATATCACTGTGTGGATTTTGTAATTCACCCAACACTGGTGCGTAATGAACTAGTCAAAAGTTTATTTATATAGTGCTTTTTACAACAGGTGTCACAAAGCAGCTTTACAGAAAAATCTGGGTCCGAGCCCCCATGAACATCGCCAGTGGTGACAGTGGCAAGAAAAACTCCCTACGAGCAAGGAACCAATCTTGAGAGGAGCCAAGACTTAAAAGGGAAACCAATCCTCCTCTGGTCAACACAGCATAGCAAAACAATAACTTTAATCATATAAAAATACAAAGAAGGGAAAAAGCAGGTAAAGCAAATGCTTTGATTATATAGTTTGATTCTGTGCAGCAGCATCAACAGTAGGGTCAGTTTATGCAGGTGAGGTTTGCACAGCGATGGACAGCAGGAAACTCCATGGGGGACCAACTGGTCCAGAAGGCTGGCGAGCAGTGGGCACCCAATCAAGGCAGAAGAAGCAACAGCATCAGACCACACAGGATGGGCAGCTGTTCAACTCAGCAAAGAAAAAGAAAACACAGAGTTAGATCTGTAAAGTGTGACTGATCAGGGTTAACAGAGAGCAGCTGAGACTCAGGCAGGTCTAGATATTACAGCTTAACTAAAAGGGAGAGCCAGAAGGTAACAGAGACATTAGGGGGTCCCTGAGATGTCAGCGCCCCTCTGCTCCACCAAAAGACCCAGCACTATGTGATCTAAATAGGCATGATGGTTCATAACAAGAGAGAAGTTCACTCAGAGATTTCACAGTTATAAAGTTAAATGATTTCTGTGGGACGAGGCCATTTAGAGCTTAATATGTCAGTAAAAAATTCTGTACTCAATGTGGAATTAAACAGGGCAACCAGTGTAGGTTTGATTAAAACTAGGCTGATAACGTCAAACTTTCTATGTTCTTGTAAGGACACTGGCTGCAGCGTTCTGGATGAACTACAGTTTGTTAAAATTACAGTTTGTTGAAATGTTTTAAGTACATTAAAACAAGTTTCTACGCACTACTTAAGTTTCTACGCTCATTGTTCATTTTTTAGCTCCACTTACTATATAGGTGCACTTTGTAGTTCTACAATTACAGACTGTAGTCCATCTGTTTCTCCGCATACTTTGTTAGCCCCCTTTTACCCTGTTCTTCAGTGGTCAGGACCCCCATGGACCCTCACAGAGCAGGTACAATTTGGGTGGTGGATCATTCTCAGCACTGCAGTAACACTGACGTGGTGGTAGTGTGTTAGTGTGTGTTGTGCTGGTCTGAGTGGATCAGACACAGCAGTGCTGCTGGAGTTTTTAAACATTGTGTCCACTCACTGTCCACTCTATTAGACACTCCTACCTTGACAGTCCACCTTGTAGATGTAAAGTCAGAGACGATAGCTCATCTGCTGCTGCACAGTTTGTGTTGGTCATCCTCTAGTCCTTCATCAGTGGTCACAGAACGCTGCCCACAGGACACTGTTGGCTGGATATTTTTGGTTGGTGGACTATTCTCAGTCCAGCAGTGACACTGAGGTGTTTAAAAACTCCAGCAGCACTGCTGTGTCTGATCCTCTTGTACCAGTACAACACACACTAACACACCACCACCACGTCAGTGTTACTGCAGTGCTGAGAATGATCCACCACCCAAATAATACCTACTCTATGAGGGTCGATGGGGATCCTGACCACTGAAAATCAGTCTTAGACAGAAATCATTTTACTGTATAACTGTCCTATCTCCAAAACATTTTTGTTGATGAATTATAGGGAACTCTGCATGTAGCAGGTCTGCTTTCAAATGCAGTTCAGAGAGGTGCTTTAGAAAATAATGGCCCATAAGAGGGTGGAATGCACTTTAGTGCACTTCTCTAGAAGCTATTTTAGCAGCTGCATGAATAAACATTTTGTCATAATAGTAATTACAGATAACTGCCAAATAAATGCCAGTTTTTCTTCAAATGTGTAATGCAATCTGAAGGATTACACAATCTTGCATATATATATTCTTTTTGTTTTTCCACTGGAGGCCACATCTATTAATGGCAAATCATGTTTTTTTATGCCCCATTTACCCAAGTACATGTTTTTCTTCCACTATTTTTTTCTTTATAACAAAATGGTTAAGATGTAAACAGAGTAATTCAGAGTGGTTTGGTGTGAGATGCTCCATTCTACAGAAACTTACTGAGTCAGAATTGTTCACAGTGGTGGTGATAGGAATGTCTGAAGAGTTTCATGTCTCTAAAAGCTCCTTTATAGAAAGTTACTACATGCAATGGTTACAAATACCTGCCTGATGCCTCGGACAGTGATTTAGAAGGTATCTGTTTATTAATAGGTATTCATGATGGAGGAGTTCATGTAAGACATTGTACCGTTAAAATAGTCTGCAAAGAAAATGTATTGTTTCAGATTTATTCCTATTTTACCATCATCAGCATTACATATAAAAGCCTAGAAGACACGTGTAGGTTCACTGGTGGTTTTGGATAGTAAATAAGGTGCCTACATTTGTGTTGTAGACTCCTGGTTCCTATCACCACCACTGTAAGGAAATCAGAGGCTGTAAGTTTATCTGCAATGAACCATTTAATGTGAAACCACGCTGAATGAATTTTCTGTAATTTTAATGTATGCTAATCTAAAAATATTTCATTTCAAGCCATTTTAGATCATTTCTGTTGGTTTATTCATCATGAAATTTCAGACAACACAAAGAACAGCTGCTATGTTCGCATGATGTAGAAAAAGAAATGTCAATACTTTCACTTGAAACTATTCAAAGCTTTTTTCTGCATGTCAAAGGAACTAGAACATAGCTGAACAACAGGTTAGCTAATCCTTAAATCTAATAATCATTAATTCTAATAATAATCATTAAATCTAATACTAAAAGCCAGTTTATGGGTATTTCTAGTTTTCAGCTATTGTTTAGACCTGGGGTGCCCAATCCTGGTCCAGGAGATCTACCACCCTGCCGATCTACAATCCTGATCTAACACACCTGATCCAGGCAATGAAGGCCTTCAGGGGCACCTGAACATTAGAGCCTGGTTTGTTTGATCTGAATTCTCCAGGGCAGTAGATCCCCAGAGCCAGGATTTAGCTAAGCTATGGTACTAGCAGTAAAAATAGTTATGAATGTAACCCGGGGTTTATGAGTTCTGAATGATTGACAGAGATGGTGCGAAGTACAGTGGGTTCTCTGTGTGAAAGTTGACATCTTATACCAATAACATTTATAACTTTCTAACAATCTAGTTTATTCCTACTGCCAGCCAGAGATGGTATAAAGTATAGTAGATGACAACAAAGTCACAAAGAATGAAATTCACACAGAGTGAAGCTGAGTTAGCACCACCAAACTTAAAGGGAACATCATGCACCCTGCCCATCATTGGAGGAAGCCATAGAAATACAGTGATTTACATAGCTATAGTTAAAAATAAGTTGCTGGACTGGACTGTCCTGACTCTACTGCAGGCACAGCCCACACATTCAGAAGAAAAAGTCTAACAACTTCAGTCTTATGGTGAACTACTAGAAGAGTACAGAGCAGCAGTGTATCAAAAGGAGGAGGGTGTTAAGGGGCCTAGGCTCTCTCACTTAAAAGCCAGGCCGCCCCAGATTTCTGACTGCTGAAAAGACAAAAAAGCACTTCATTGCTAATGAAAAAGTGACAAAATGTAATTCGTCTTATAATACAGAATGAACCGAAGGTGCTGAATTTCTGCATCCTCATGCTTTTATTGACTCCTTAAACAAATATGATGACTTCCGGTTTTTTCTGTGACCGTGATCACATGGTGTGATCATAGCACACCTAAACATAGCTAGCTGTTGTATTAGCGCCCAGAATTAGTGGTTAGCTTGTGAGCTAGGATGTGAAGCTTTTAGGGGAATTGCCACAGTGACCATAGCAGTCTAAGAAAACCAGCATTAGCAGCCTTTGAGAAGGTAAAGGTATAGAAGCCCATTCCCATGTTTTTTTTTCCTCACCTTCTCTGATTCTGGCAAATTTCAGCTTGTTTTGAAATAATGACTCAAAATTTTGAGTCAAAAAAAAAAAGTATTTTCTAAATATTTTGACCTAGTATTTTGAAAAATTCAGGGTGATTCAAAAAGACATCCGATTTCAAAGCACCATATTTTTACAATCATGAGGCGCCTATAGGAACCAATCACATACCATTTGAAAGAGGGGGTCAAAGAGTTTCTGACTATCACCTGCGCAGAAAGCGTTTTGCATTCTCCACTTCAATAAGAGTGAATCCGTCATAACTGTGCAACATGATTTTCGTCGGCAGTGAACCTCCAACAGCTTAGGGCGTTCGTCGTTGGTTCCACAACACTGGATGATCTCTGAAATCACACTGAAAGAGCCATGAGTATAGTGACACCTGATATACTCAATCAAGTATGAGATGAGTTTGACTATGGCGTTGATGTCAGTACAGCTGGAGGAGATTCATATTGAGCACTTGTAAAATTATTTTTACAAGTGCTCAATATTTTTATATTTTCAATTTACTGCATTGTTCTGTAATGATTTACAAGTGAAATAAATCATTTTGAAATCGGATGAATCTTTTTGAATCACCCTGTATGTTGAAATGGTATCTTAAAATAATGACTTATTATGTCAAAATAATTTCTTACCCTCTCAACATTTTAATATAGTATCTCAAAATAATGACTTATTTTTTTGACATTTTGACACAGTATCTCAAAGTAATGATTTACAGTCTTGAAAGAATGACATGATTGTAAAGTCAGTGAAGACATTATTCTGTGATACTAAGTCAATATTATGAGATACTAGGTAAAAATTTTGACGTACTGTTGTGGAGGAAAAAAAATTGTGGCTGAGCATCCATAGGAAGAAGGGTGTCTTCATATGATCAAGGTTTTTGCATAAAAAAATGATTTTTTTTCTCTCTCTCTCTTAAAGAGAATGAAGAGGTGGTCTGACCTTGGTGGATTAGTGCTCACGCTGTGTCTGGGACTCAAACATGCAGACAGAATTCTTTTAATTAGTCCATTTCATTAATTTAACATGTATAACTCAATATTACTCAAAGCGTTAAACATCTTACTGAATAACTTGGTTGACATCAGATGCTGATCTATGCATATGGAGAAGTTTTTGATCTGTAACTTAATTTACTCAGTGTAGACTTGTCGATGTTTAAACATTTACATATAGAAATAACCATTCTAATTCTACTTAGACATTTTCATTGTAACTAAGTACTATGGCACCAGGCATGTTGAAGTTTCATACCTGGATCAACACTTAGGCCAACTTTTGTTCTAAATATATATCGATGCTCAGGACGCAAATGCCTGTTCTCACTTTTTAAGGATTTAGAGGTAGTGAAATACTTTATGACCTGTATAAAAGTTTTCCTTTACCAGTCATGGATTATTGTCCTTTCAGTCGAAGTTAAGTGACTGTGACCTGACTAACGCCTCGCAGTCTTACTAGTATGGCCTGACAACAGCATTCCTGACCAACAGTGAGCACGTCCAGCTTTCAACATTTCAGAGTTCAGAGCTGCAGAAATCTGCTGATGTGCCAAAGTTTCGTTCCTCTACTCTCAACTAATTAAAAGGATTCTGTCTGCATATTTGAGTCCCAGGCACAGCATGAGCCCAAGTCCGTGGGAGTCAGAAACCATGTGTTTTCATCTTTAAAAAAAAAAAAAAAGAACCCTCCTCCTTTTTTCCCACCAATACGTATGCAAGGTGTTCCTAAGAAACATCTCAATTTAAAAATACTCGCATGGAGATGGAGTGACAGGTGACAGACAGAGTCGCAAAAGGTCACATGGTAGCACAGATATGAAAATGCACCAGCTGTTCTGGAGGTTCCCCCCATACTGAGGGAGTCGGTGCGTAGGCAAAGAAGCAAACTGTGAGGGAATTCCCAGACAGTCTGTGAACTGATTTGATATTCAAGCACGCTGCATTGATCTTCCTCTAAAGGGCTTTCACCCCAGCCTTCCCCCCGCCTCCTACTGCATGAGCGGTCCTGATCACGGGTGGAAGCAGACAGTCAGGCATCCCCCGCTCTGCCCAATTAAAGGCTGAAACTCTGGCGAAAAGTTACGGAACAGAGAACTCAGAGGAGAGGAAAACAGGCTCACGTGCACGGACACATGGGACATCACCCTTACCGAGGGCAGCACCCACAAGTGTCTTGCTGTGCATGCATGCGCAAACCAATAATGCTACCACACAGTGGCACGTCTGGGTAAGACTATACATGCCCAACCTGTGATCCACATATCATATTTGAAGACTTTATTAGAGCAGAAAGAGAAAATCTGCAGATTTAAGAGAAATACAGTCCCCCAATATCATTTTTGCTGGAGCAAAAAGTAGACACTTAAAAATGCCAGCCACTTCAAACTAATGTAGCATCAGTGAAGAAGAAGACATGGGAAACATTTCACTTTAAAGGCAAATGCTCTTTTAATGAACAGGCAACAAGGGAGAAAGCCTGCTCAGCGCTGCCTCTTCCACCATCTTCGGCCAGACTCGGTCTTCCCTTATATTTACCTTTGAGTTTGATAAGGCATCGTACCACTCCAGGCTCCAGGTTGCTATCCCACTTCTGACACCATACAATTCTGCTCTATGGTAGACACCGACACCAACCATCCCACAGCCCAACAAAGAATAGCACAACTAACACTGCTGTGTGTGTTAAGCAAACAACTTATATACAATAAATACAACCCCAAGCGCGGCGCTTACCAAGACCCTTTTTTGCATGGCTGTTTTGCATGGCCACGCCTCCTGCGCATGCCAGTGCATTCAGTTGTGAGACAACACAGTATTAAAGCTGAACAAAAATTACTTTCCCAGGTGTTTATTAGGCTTGAGGACCTAGACTTGGAGGATTTTTGTCCCCAGATGGGTGCCAAATGGGGGTACTTTGAGAAAAACTCCAGCAAACCGCTGTGTCTGATCCACTCAGACCAGCGCAACACTAACACACCACCACCACGCCAGTGTTACTGCAGTGCTGAGAATGATCCACCACCCAAATAGTACCTGCTCTGTGAGGGTCCATGGGGGTCCTGACTACTGAAGAACAGGGTAAAAGGGGGCTAACAAAGTATACAGAGAAACAGATGGACTACAGTCTGTAATTGTAGAACTACAAAGTGCACCTATATAGTAAGTGGAGCTGACAAAATGGACAATGAGCGTAGAAACAAGGAGGTGGTCATGATGTTATGCCTGATCGGTGTATATGACACATCCTCTGTTAATCTGTAGAAGGATTTCACAAAGAACCATTTAAGCATTAAATTGTTCCACATAGAACTCATGGTTCTAAATAGAGCCATTCTTTTGCTAAAGAACCTTTGAAGACCTATTCTTGTATTTTTGTATCTGTCTCTAAGCCTTTTCTGTCCTTTTCAGTCTCACAGTTACATTAAGAAAACGTTAATGGGCTCCGGTTTCAAACACTTGACGGTCTCACTCAGGGTATATTTAGCGAGCCCGGGATATCACGAGCCAACAGCTTTTCCTTAACCTTAGAGCGCGCGCAGCCCGCGAGCTCACTTTTCTGTGTTCAAATGCTGAAAATAGTTTCATTTTCGCATCGGACTTTTCTTTTTTGAGGGAAAGTCGTATCATCTCTACAGTTCCACACCAGGTACAGCAGTGGCTTCGGACGAATTCTCACCGCACGGTTTCTTTTCAGACTTCATGCTAACCCGTTTAGCCTCTTGAAAGCTCCTCACGAGCGAGGCGCGAGGCACTAACAGCGCGTTGCTCTCTGGCGCGCGCGGAGGAGCCCACGCATGGGCAGCGCGCACCACCTGAGACCGCTGGGCTTCGGAATAGTGACGATAAGTTCGAATCGGTTCGAGTTTCCCGAACCGATTCTTTTGAACTGTAGCTTTCAATGCGGCACTGATTCATAAGTCAACTTTACTTTCATCACTTCAGAAACGGAATCAGAATATTTGTAAAAGATGTACAAGGAATTTTGGTACCACGTCCTATGAATCCTGTACACATAATCCATGTTCATGTGCGTTATAATGCATGCATAAAACCTTATAACGCCTTGTATAAATTGCTTATAAGTAGCTATAGTTACATGCATAACACTTAAAGCAAGAGTATATAGTTTAATAATGTCAGGTTTCGCAATGCACTGTAATTATAGAATCTGTTCATGAGAACATTGTATACATGAATGTTGTAATGCACTATAACACACTATAACACGGTTGTGATATGTTGGGGCATTTTATCTAAAAATGTTGAAACCAGCTTGCAGAATTTTGCCTGTTTAATTTTTTTTTTTTACTATGTTTAAACTGCATTCGTAGAAAAGATGATTCTATAGCTGTTCTTTAATAAAAAAAATGGTCTATATAGAAACATGAACAGTCAAAGAACCCTTTGCATTATTAAAGGGCTTGTTGCATCATGGAATGGTATGTGCTATAGATGGTTCCATATAGAATAGTTGAAAAGCGTTCTATATAGCACTAAAAAGGGTTCTTCTATTGTTTTGATGTCAAGTTTGAAACAAAAGAAGAACCCTTGACATCAAAACAATAGAAGAACCCTTTTTAGTGCTATATAGAACCATCTACACCAAATTCTCCATCAATTATAGCAATTTCTATATTATAAATAATTATAATATAAAAAAGTAGCATATTCTGAATACATCTAGAAAATATTTAAATACATTTTGATAAGACAAATCTTTTTTTTTATTTAATATGATTTAATTCACACTGTTCCACACCAAATCCATGCCACACAAATGTTCATATTATATTATATTATTATATTATTATATTATATTATATTAGATTAGATATTGTCTCCTCAGACCAGAATTTGTGTAGACATTCACATCTGCACATGTACAGATATTCACACATCTCTCCTTAAGCTCCTCTCACATTGGCTCTTCATTATTCTTTCTTATTCACTTTTCTGTTTCTGGATTCTTATTTTTATTTGTCTCTAGTTAAATCTATGTTAACAGTCTGTGTGCTTGTCTGGTGTGTTCAGTGTGTAACATGTGTGTCTCACCAAGACTACTTCCTTGTACTCGTAACAAACTTTGTGAAATAAAATGATTCTGGTTCTGATTCTGCATATGTGCACTGACCCCAGTAAAGTAGAAAAGACTAAGAAAAAATGCTACTAGCTACTAGCACTGTGGTAAATAATGGTGTATACACTTAAAGATGCTGGTTCTTCAAAAGTTCTTTAGTAAAGGCAATGAGACATTGGTTCTGTTCAGAACAACAAGATCTACATGTAACCATTTCATGCTTAAATTGTTCTTTGTATAGTGAAATGATTCTTCAGATTGATGGAGAATGTGTTGCATATGGTTGAATATATATATATATATATATATTTATATATATATATGTATATATATATATGTGTGTGTGTGTGTGTGTGTGTGTGTGTGTGTGTGTGTGTATATATATATTAATATATATATATATGTATGTATGTATATGCTGAAAAAGAATCATTGGGATTAAAACCTAATGGTTTGGCTTTCTAATGGGAATTGGCTTCATGGTTTCCATTTGAGACCACTACTTTCCTGTAGAACACCTTTAGATCCCATTATGAAACCATCAATAGCATTTAGAATCAGCCACGGGTCACGTGTTAAACCGCTAGGGTCCTTTACATTGTGAACCCATTAAAAAGCCAAAACACATTACAAAACTATCAGGAACCAACAGAAACAGTAATGATTTCTATGGGCTTTTTTCAGCAGAGTTCTGAATCGATTCAACCAACTTATTGAACAGAATCGGTTCAAAAGAGTCATTCACGAGTCGGAGCCCGTCGCCTCTTCGGAATTCCGTCGAGGAGGACGCCACGCGCCCGATCATGTTCGCTCGGAGACGTGCACACGTGCCGGCTCCGTCCGTTCCAAAATTAATCGCCCCCTCCTCCCCCCTTCCACCCGCTCGCGGATTTACTCCGAAGTGAGCGCGCCGTTAAGCAGGAGCGCTCACACACAGCGCCGTTCGCGCGCTCGCCGTCGTCGAGGAATCTCCGATTTAAAAACAAACAAACAAACAAAAACAAAAAAAACAAAATGCGATCCAAAGCAGTGATTTTGTTTTTAGTGCTGGGCGCGTTCACGGCGTACTATGTTTACTCGCCCATTCCGGACGACATTGAGGAGAGGTGGAAGCTCATGCTGACGGACTGCTTCTTCAGAAGTTTAAGCCACCTGGTAAAACTGATTTATGGGTCTAAAGTAGCGCAGCCTCTGCAGATGACTTTGAGCATGGACTGAAATGTTGAATAAGGCAGTAAATCGAGCACTGCGCTTTAATCCACTTGTTAATTCTTATTTACGATCATTTGGCTCAACATACGAATGAGCATGGCTTGTTATAATTATGCGTGTTGCACTGCATACAGTTACGGTGTTGTGATTGTGGTAATTGTAGTTCTTTTAATTGAGTGATTCTTATTGAGTCTCTGCATGACTTCAGTTGCTTTGTTGCTCCAACACAGCTATTTTTCTGATATGCAATTAAAAAAGTGCTACATTTAGTTAAATGTAGTACTAATCATGAGCTGATCATATGTTTTCATTTCATCAAGACAATATTTAAGAGATCTACTGGAATTTTTGAATCGTGAGGCTGCTGGTCAGTGTTTTAGATGGTGATTTTGAAGGGTTTGTTTTAATGCACTCAGCCTATAATGAGCTGCAGTATTTATTTCAGGTTACTAACTCTGTCTCAGTATGGACTTGTCTAGAATTTCGCATGGTAATTTCACAATTACTGGACAGTTTCTGCATTACAGGACTCTGTATTATATCGCTGTTGTTGGAAGAAAACCTCGTATCTCCAAAATGGTAACTTTACAGGAGAACGAGGAAGCCTACTTTACTTTTAATGTAAGTCAATGGAACCAGACATCTTTCCAAGTCATTTTGGGCCATTTTTTTTATCCGTTCATCATGAAATTTACACACAATATGTATTTTCACAATACATATACAATATATACAATATACAACATATACAATAGATATTTTTAAATATGTCAAAAACTGACAAAATGACAAAAATGGAGATACACGTTTTTCTTCTGACAGCAGCGATATATTTGATGGGTTTGTCACTATTATTGACTGTCTCCAGGGTCGAGCTGTAGGCCTAAGTACTGCAAGACAGAGTGGCAGTTACAACAGATTATGTCAGATCATAATCCGAGCAATGGGCTCACCTGTTCTAATAATAGGCCCTATTATGGAAATCAATATTTATTTATGGTGCTGCTGGAGAGTTCCGTTGGTCTTGCATTGTCCTGATTCAGTGCTTTGAATAAAAATTGTATTGGCTTGTAGCTTAACGTCAGTACTTTTGGTTATTTCCATGACTGACATGGCAGTTTTTGGTTTGCCGCAGTTGAATCGGTCTGTGTGGGAGTTGATGAAGTGCTCATATTTGTGAGCACTTGCCTTGAGGTCTTTAACACTGTTAACTTGACAACTCTGCTGTTTTTATTAAACCTGCCACTTCAAACAACACAAAATCTCACCGCCCTGTTTACTACAGCCAAACCTCTCACACTCTGACACATACTTGGCGGGTGCTTGGCCACCGTTCAAGACACGGAGAAATGAGAAAGGCATGGCTGGACTGAGTGCAGCTAAGGCCTCACAGCTATGAGAACTGACAAGAAAGCATTAATGAACTGGTTTATGGTTAGAGTTGTAGTGGAGGCCAATCAGAAGACATGCAAAGTGGTACAGCCCAGTTTGTTAGTTAACGATGGCATCCTTGAGCTGAATCTGTTGTGTTTGGGCAAGAAAAACATTGAAGAAGTTGGGAAATGCTCGTCTAAGCTATATGTTCTAAGCTGCAGGTAGCCATCGACCTGCTGTTCCAGCCCCCTGATCTGACGCTCCTGATCCAGCTGATCAAGGTCTTCTGAAGAGATTGATTAGTTGGATCAGGTGAAGCAGATTAAGGTTTGAACTAAACTCTTCTTCAGGAAGGTAGATCTCCATTAGCAGGGTCGGTGAGCACTGCTTTAAGCCGGAAGCTTTCACAAGCACATTCTGCTATGACTAATGTTGTTTTATGACCAGGAGCAAGTCAGCTCAGTATTTGTTGTTGACAAGCTAAATATCTTTGTTCCGTTCTGTGAAAGTTATTTTCACCCTGCAACCTGACAGAACATGTGAGGTCAAGGAGTTCGATGTTAATACAATATTAGTGACTAGCCTGCAGCATGTCTGCCACCTGACCCACCAGCCATGTGGTATCACCATATGACTGCAGCATTGGTTGTGTTTGCAAATATCCATTTTTGTTTAACTTTGTTCATTATTTTCTTGCCACAACATCAGGCACCCATCTGTGGAACTACTTCACTGACTTAAAATGTACAGACTGGTTAAGTTACAAACATAAAAATACGCTAAAAACTTAAATTAGAAAATATTTTTTTTGTAATATTTGGCTTTTCTCTCCTCACATACTAGCAGCTGTGAATGAGACACATATTCAGGGAGGGAAAACAGTCTCTGTGGCTGGTAAACAGAAGAAAAAATCAGTTATATTGTCGCAGTTCAAGGAAAAACAAGTATCTCCAAAATAGAAACTTTACAGGAGAAGGCAAAAACCACTCTCACCTTTCAGTGTAAATCTGTAAAGAGATTTTATTTCAAGTGATTTCAGAGCATTTCTATTGGTCCATTCATCATGAAAATTTTCCCACAGCGTAAAGCACAGCTGGTGTGTTGAAACAATAAAAAAAAAAAATTGATAAAAATGGAGATACATGTTTTTCTTTGGACAGCGACGCTGTGGGCCACCAAAATTCAACTGATCAGGAAAAAGAGGCATTTTTATTTGAGTCTGAATGCTGCATCTGGTTGTGTGTCTCTCTGTTGCTAAGCGACAGCAGCCTTGTAACTGTCACTCAGTTTTGCTAGCTAGCTATTGTTTCGATATTTACAGGCAAGGCACTCTGGCCCTCTCCCTTATAGAAGGTGATTTACTATTAACTAGCAAGTGCTACTACTAGCAAAATAGGCTAAACTTCTTTTTGTTCATGTCACGCTAACTTTGAGCCATTAAAATCATATAGTTCAGGGGACTCAGTAACCGCAACCGTCTTTCTTTATCGTATTCATCAGCAGCCATATTACAGAAAATTCTTATCTTTTTGTCTTACCTTAAGATCTGACAGGTCAACATAAGATTTTTCACAAATTCGTATTACAGAAGCAAATCTTATCTTAATTTAAGAATCTTATCTTACAGCATTTTTTCTTATCTCAAGTTAGGAAATCTTAACTTACCTGATAGAAGTCGACAATCAACAGTCATGTCTGTTACTTAGCAACCGTCCATACACGCACAGCTTAGAGGAAACACACAATCAAGTTAGTCAGACAGCTAACGTTAGCTGCCGTTACCGGTGTAAAGAAAGTCAAACAAAACTAAAGCGCGATAAACTGAAAGTTAATAATGTTGTGTCAGCACTTCGTATTGTTTTCAGAGCATCGCCGCTCCACGGTTTCAGGCTCCATTTCCCAAACGCTTTAGCCGAGTGCGCTAACGTTATTTCTCCTAATAAACAGACACACATTCAGCTCTGTCTCCTCATTATTCACCACCACCACTGGAATATTTTATCTGACAAGTTTTCATCAACATTAACACACGAAGGTAATAAGATGGGACAGTGGAGATCGTATCCGCAGCATCTGGGGCTTTTAAATACTGTTAGAAAAAAAACTCACAAGTCAAAGCATCGTTTTCAGTGTAGATAAACGTAGCGTCATTATGATACTTATAATAAACTATGCTGCCTGTCACTGCATAAAACAATAGAAACAGACGATTAAAGCAGAAGTTAAGACGCTCTGGGTTTATCTTAAAGTTAGACAATATTTAGGATATTTTGGCAACTTAGGATGTTTCTGTAATACCGTTTTCTTATCTGGAAATAAGACAAGATTATAGACTTAAGAACTGTTGTTTTGTAAAGGCATCTGTCCTAACTTCAGTCTTAACTGAAATTGCCATGACAATAAAGCAGATCTCAGACTTAAGAATTTTCTGCAATATGGCCCCAGCACAATCGATTTAATGCAAAAATGAGTTCATATGAATATGTCTCTTCAAAGCTGGCAAAAGCCAGCAGAGTTGAAGGACATGAATAGTCATGCCAACCTCGCTCTATATCTGTTTGATACATGATTAGCACATTTTGTTGTCAAACTGCAGTTGATTTGGCGAACGTTAATGGTAGCTGGGTAGCTATTGTGGTTTCCCAACAAACTGTCAGTTAGCTTATGTTCAGCTGAGAGAATTAAGGAGCCTCAAAACCTAACAAAGTGGGTTCTGGGCTTCAAGGGACTCCAACAATGTCAGCCAGCTAGCTAGCTTCAGTATTAGCTAACATTAGCTTGCTAGCTAAGACAACGTTCCCTTTTGTCATGATGTTATTTATGATAAACAACTATGACTGTGTTACCAGCTCACTAGGCAGTTGGGAGTGAGGCTTTTAAGGGAGGGGCTTTGTTTAGGGTTTCAAAATAGCGAGCTTTAGCTAACATCTGCCAAAATCGACTAGCTTTAAATTAGTTACTTCCAGCCAAATGTAATCATCCAAATTCAGCCAGTCAACCCATACAACTTCTCTTCTGTCTTATCTGTCCCTTCTCTCCAGGCAGACTTCAGTGAGCTCCTGGGGCTGAAGGACTACATGGGGGTGATGATGTTCATCACCTTTGTCGAGCGGGTGGTACCTGTGTCCGACGAGCGGGTGCAGGTGGCAGAAGAGCTTTTCAGTGGTGTGGAGGTGGTGGTGTATCAGCCCAGGCAGGAGAGAGGAGCTGGAGAGAAGAGGAGAGCTATTATCTATCTGCACGGGGGAGGATGGTGCCTAGGCAGCTCCAGTGAGTCCTGTCTCACTCATAACTACATCACTCTTCAGTTGCTCACCACTGAACTATTTTTCTGTTACGCTGAGAAAAAAAAAGAGTTGTACTAGAAATGCTACATCTATTTTTCTGTGTGACCATCAGGTCCATCACACCTAAATATAATACTAAAATAATAAGGCTATTAGAATATGAGTTTTCACCATACCAGAATTGAGCACAATGCTTGATACCAAAACTAAACCGAAAGTTTGTGGGATTGAACGGAACACAAAAAAAATGTATTTAATATTTGTCATTATCTAATTCAGTATTTTACTGTTAAATAAAATAAATAAGCAACTTATTTTAACATGGCTCACTGAAAATATTCAGTTGGAAAGATTAATAGTGAGATGACAAACAAAATAGCCATAACATTCATCACACTGTGTTTCAAACATTAATACAAAATGGGTTGTTGCACATTTTGATGCAGAATTACTGTTTATTCCCAGAATTGAACATGTTGGAAAAAACCCTAATACGTTAAACTTAGCAAAGAAAAACAAGTTGTAGATTACAACATGCAGAACACGCCATATTTAAGTTTGGTCACTGTTGAGGCTGTGTTTATTACTTCTAATTTATTTTAACTCAGAAAAAGAAAATTTAAGTTGGCCAAAGGTGTTTAAACTTTTGCATATGATTGTATCCACAGTACTGTGCAAAGGTCAGAGACCACTCTTCATTTATTTAACCATCCTTTCTGGGTCAAAGCTGGCCCTTTTTTTATGTTAAAAACTATTAAACTTTATTGTTTTTGCATGAAATTTGATGGCCTTCTCAACAGTGATGACGTGTGTGGAAGAATGAAGATGACCAATTTGATACTTTTGTAAAGTCTCTGCACCAATTTGGGGGGTCAAATTTGAAAACAGTGTAGATAAAGTTTACTACAATTTGTAAGATTTTACACACACACACACACACATACACACACAAACACACACACGCATACACACACTGTCCACGAAAGCCAAATATTTTGCACAAGAAAAGTATAATCCAGACATATCGAGGGAGGGACGAAACTGTTATATGTCCTGCATTACTTCATATCTGCTGCCACTGTAATGACTAAATGGAGGATCACAGTCTATGAAATGCATTAAATTACTTATCAATAAGCCATGATTTACAAGATGCTGAGAGTGAAACAGAAGGCATCTGAAACAGAGGACAATGTTGAGCATGATGTAGTTACTAAATGCTAAATGTTCCACATCCCCTTCTGAGACTTGGGGTATTATGGGACAAAAGATTGACCCAGATTGACCCCTGGGCCCACAAGATGTTCAGGAAAAAGGAATAAAACTCATTCAGTTTCATTTGTAACTTAAATGTCAATTTTGACCCACAATATAAAAGTGAATTTATTTATAATGTGATGTCATCAACACAAAATATCTGTAAGGTACATACATGCTGGAAAGAGATAACGCTGTAGAAAACTGGCTTCAAAATAGTCATTTAAACCCATGAAATGCTCTAAAATGTGTGTTTTGTAAGGAAAACAAATGTCCTATTTTTAGGTAAATGAGGTCATAAAATGAATTATTTTTAGTTTTTTAAAAGAAATCTGCTGGGATATTTTCAGTTCAGTCTTAGAATTTGGTTCCATTTTCTACTTCTCATGACCCAAGTAACACATTCAGTGATGCTGAGGTCTGGACAATGGCTTGGTCAGTCCATTGTTCTGAGACCACTAGCAACTTCTTTGAGGGCTTCTTGACAGCTACACATCCTTTCAGACCCATAGCGCTGGGTTGTCTCTGACAGTGGAAGGATGGACAGAAACACCTGTGGATGTTTTCAGATCTGAAGCAGCTTGATTTTCTCCTCTCTCTCAAAGATGAAAGTGTTAAGTGCTGCTGATCTGATGGGGACAGTTTTGGCGGTTTACCAGGCCCTGCAGGTGGTTGTTAGGAGTCCCATTTTCTGTGTATCTTTTAATAATGTTTTGAACTGCAGTTTGGAGGAAATACTGTTTTTTTACTTGTTGTCCTTGGACTTTCTCTTTCCTTATTCAACTTATCTTATAATTAATCTCAGACATATTTCCTAAAAAGGAAATAACTTGTAATTAAAGGCTATTTTGACTGGAAATTAAAGAAATGAAGGGTTGTGTCTGACTTCTGCCCAATACTGTAAATATAGAATTAGAAGTATTCAAAATTAGAGGATTGAATCGTTTACAATATTGTATTATTGCAACAGCATTGAACTTCTAATACATGGTTTAATGCTAATTAGTATACAACTTGAAGATTACAGAATGACAACCAAAGCAACATTCTTTCCTTGACTGTTTGTTGTATCATCCTCATCTCTGAGTGAAGTCACACCCTATCTGCGAAAACAAAATCATACCATCTGGTAAAACTGTCAGACATGCATCCTGACCGCAGTAACCCTCGGTAACCAGCCGTTAGAAGGCTGACATAACATTGGTAACGTGACCTGACACGGGATGTCACGCTGTCTGGTCAAGCTGCTGTCAGAACCATACAGAACGGAACGGTCACCGCATGCTAGAACTGTGCCAAACAAATAGAGTCCCTGGCATGCATGTTTTATTGCTTTCATTCCCTTGAAAACATCTAACCAGACTTGTCACTTTGATGGTGTAAAAGTGCATTATATGCATTGATCTGCAGATGATGGTTCTGTTGCACTGGCTTTAAATGTTAGAATAAGTGGCTTAACTGGGATCTTATGGGTCCAGTGCAAAAAAGAAAAATAGGACCCCAATACACAAATTACCTTAATAAAACAGAAAGCGGTGATTTGTGAATCCACTTTGACCTGTATTTGATTGAAAACAGTAAAAAGACAAGATATTTGATGTTTTACTTTATCAACTTCATCACTTGTTGTAAATATTCGCTCATTCTGAAATCGATGCCTGGAACACATTCCGAAAAAGTTGGGACAGGGGCATTTTAAGACTAGAAACATTGGGAAATGTTCAAAAAACATCTTAAACAGTTGATGCAATGATGCTTCCATTTAAAAAGAGCATCCAGGAAATGCCTAGTGCTTTATAATCAAGGATAGGTCAAAGCTTGTCAGAAAATACCTCAGCGAACAGACCAGCAGTTCAAGAACAATGTTCCTCAACCAGCGATTGCAAGGATTTTAGCTATTTTACCCTCTATGGCGCAAAAATATCACCAACAGATTCAGAGAATCTGGAGAAATGTATGTGCATAAAGGACCCCTATAGACCCCTCAGCACTCCATTTAGAACCAGCGTGCTTCTGTGGGCTCGGAAGCGTGGGCTCGGGAATACTTTGACCGTTGACAGTAAACGCTGTTTTTAACTGCATCCCCTAATGCAAGTTAAGACTGTACTATGCACTGTGGAAGCCATATGTCAACAACGTCCAGAAATGGTGTTGACTTCTCTGGACTCAAGCTCATCTGTAATGTACTGATGCACAATAGAAATGTCTATTGTGGTCTGACAAGCCAACCTTTCAGATTGTTTATGGACATAAAGGAAGATATTGGTAATGCTTTATTTGAAAAGTCCACTTTAGATGCGTTGTAGTCACTTCATTTACTTTCAAGTTACCTTCTATTAAATGTCAAATAAATTGACCATAATTTGGCAAACCTGGCTCTAATCCTAACCATAACCTTAACCTCAACCCAAAACCTAAACCCAACCCTCACCCTGGTCCAAATCCTAACCCCAACCCCACCACTGTTTAGAATCAACTGAGTTTTAACAGATAGTTTGTTAATAATTCTGTTCTGAACCTATAGGGGTAGATAATACTAATAATATAGATAATACTACCACTATTAATAATAATACAAGTACTTTCAAGTATCTGGTTGTCCATCTGTGTGACAAGTTGGGATGGGAAGTTAATATAGACAAGCTGTACCAAAGGCCTTTCTGAGGAGGCTGAGGTCCTTTGATGTCTGAAGCCTACATCCTGTTGTGTGCTGGGGCAGCAGTATTACAGTGAAGGACACTAACAAGCTGAACAAGATCATTAGAACGGCCAGTTCAGTCCTGTGGGCTGTGGAGATGGTGGTGGAGAGGAGCATGCTGGCAAAGGTGTCAGTGATTATGCAGAACCATTCCCACCCACTCCACAAAACACAACAGGGCCAGAGGAGTACAATGAGTAGCAGACTGCTCCAGCCTCACTGCAGGAAGCATTGCTTTCGCGGGTCATTTCTTCCTGCGGCCATCAAACTGTACACCTCTGCACTCATCTGTTCTATCTGCACTGCACTTTATTACTGCTTATTTTGCTCTGGTCAATTTGCACAAGACTGTATTTTACAGCAGTACTGCATTGGGTGCTTTATTACTGTGGAACAGTGCAGCAACTGTAAACTACCTCATCTGTGGATTACTGTTATTTTAACACTGTAACACAAACTGCAACAGTAACTGTGGCTTTAACAGTGACAGTAGCTGTAACTTCAATACTTTATGCAAATGAGTGTGACAATACAGTAGTTTTGCCCCTTAGCACAGCTATAGTTGTATGCATTGTTCTAAAGGGGTGGCCGAGGTGGCCAAGGCCCTACCTGAAATCTGAATGGTCACCTCAGATGCCACCCCAAAATTTCTGCCAGGTCATTGGCTTCCAGCTTTCACCTTTAAGGGGAGAGTTGTTTGCTGCAATACAAGGACTTTCCACCCCTGTGCTTGCACACCCCCCCCGACGCTGCAAGGCCCCCCCCTCCCCACACACACACACACTCACATTGTGATCATGTCTCTGTCAGCAATCAGTGAAACAACTGTCCAACATGTCATGAATCTAATGTAGACTTTTACTTAGGACGTTTTTTCAAGAACAAATAAAAAAAAAAAAAGCTAAGGAGCATATTGGTGAATGAGGTCCATCGTTTCTATTATCTATATTCCACTATAATAATCTGTCCTGTGCGTCTCTCTTTTTCTCATTTCTCTTCTTTCTCCATCTGTTTCTCTTACTACAGGAATGGGACCCTATGATCTTTTGGCCAGACAGATGGTTACAGAGCTCAATGCGGTTGTTGTTTCAGTAGAGTGAGTATCATGACACTTTTTCTCCTCAATCAAAACAAGGAAGTTGTCTTTTTCTCTTAGTAAGTGTGACCATCTGGTCTGAAGTGATTTTTATAGAGTGTTAAAATGGGCCGGTTGTGTTTGTAATGTTGTATAACTAGCATAATGATAATAACCTTTGATTGAACCCAAACTGGACTTAGCAGAGCTGAACTATGAATGAGTTAAATGAATGCTGGACCAGCGTTATTATATCACTGATGAACCACACTGGCTCGTCCTTTGCCATGGGCTGAAAGGCCTGGCAGCTCCGGCCTTTTTCAATAGAGATCCGCTTAGCTGTGCTTGTCCAAACAGCGCATAATGAGCATTATGCTGTGCTCTGTGGTCTGCCTCACCCAGACTACATGGCACGATACAGTAAGCCAGGGATCTGCCTAAAACAGCAATTTAGACATTCCACTTTGGTCTCACTGTACAAATGATTTGTGACTTTAATTTCAGACACATTTTGTATGATGCCCAAGGAGTAAACAGTAGTCATAATCAACTGTAATTGTGATGAAATATAACAATCTAAAGGCAGTTATTGTTGCTGATCACCCCTTTTTGAGCTGACTCTGCTATTTATTTAATTGCCTCATATGTCCTTTGTATGATCAAGGCAAGATCATGTTAAACCTTATTTATATTCTCAGAAAACATGCAAAAGTCAGAAAGCACTTTTTATTTATTTAATTTCCAGTCAAAATGGCCATTAAATACAAGTTATTCATTTTTCAACATAAAAAAAGCATATAGAAAACAAAAGCCTCAACAATTAATTATAATTAATTTTATATATGGTTGCATTTTTTGCTTCTCAATTGATTTTCACTTGGCTCTTAAACCTTTAATGGCCGTTTTGACTGGAAATTAAATAAATGAAGGTGTTCTCTGACTTTTGCTCAGTCACACAAGGTATTTCACGGTCCACATAAAAACAGCATTACAGACTGTGTTATCTTCCATGAGTGCTCTTTACTTATTTACTCTTGGGGATGTCCATCCCCTAAAGACTCCTTTCAAGATAAGATGTGATTGTAGAAAAGCTTTACAGATTAAAGGTTTCAGCTTTACAAAACCTTTCACATGTAGATAGCAGGTTTCTCCCAGTTTGCTTATTTAAGTCACACTTTACTGAGTCTGCTCTTTAATGATTTATTTTTAGTTGTTGCTGTTTTGGTTCTTTTAGACTTTAGAGCAGCATTTGTTACTGATCACACTGATTGCCTGAAGTATGGTGTTGGCATCCAGGGCACAAAGATTAAGTAGTTTGCATCTTAAAACAGAATTTTTTCTGTCAATATGGGTCATTTTTCCTCTTCCTTTGTGCCTATTAACTGTGTAGTACCTCAGGGCTCTGTCTTGGGTCCTGTTTTGTTCTCTTTATACATGCTACTGTTGGGTCTGTCGTTCAGAAGTACAAAATCAACCCTATCACTGTTATATATATATATATAGATGGCACACAGTTCTTGAACCAGGTGAAAATGGCTCTCTGTGCCTCATTTCCATTTGATTAAGAGGCATGAAGTGCTGGTTGTCAGAGAACTTTCTTAAATTAAACCAAGACAAAAGTGAAATCGGCCAGAACTATAACTAATAATCTGGGGCCATCATTATATAATGCACATAGCCATGTAAAATATGTTGGTGTTATCTTTGATTTTTTCTCTAAATTTAAGATGCAGAGGCGGATTAGAATTGTAGCAAAATTTAAAAGCAGCCTAAAGGACCTGGAAACAGTTGTTCATGCTTTTTTTGCATCTCTTATTGATTATTGCAACTTGCTGTACTTAGGAATCTGTCAGACAAGTTTGTCATGTCTACAGCTGGTCCAAAATGCAGCTGTGAGGCTTCTGACTGGTACCATGAAAGGGGAGAGCATTACCCCATACTCTCGTCAATGCACTGGTTACCAGTAAAAAAATGAGTTGAATTTAAGGTTTTCTTATTCGCTTTTAAAGTTTTGCATGGCTTGGCTCTGAGCTTGATCTCTGACCTCCTCTCCATTCCATTCCACATCACGAGCCAAATGATCTTCCCACCACTTGCTCTTAGCCATTCCACACTCTTGTTGAGATTCAAACAGGCTTTTTCTGTAGCTGCCCAAGACTCTGGAACAGTCTTCTGCTGTAGGGTACTGTTCATAAAGCTGCATGACTCCTACATAAGCTGGACACCTCATGTAACCCTGCATAAGTATTTATAAATGCTTATTCCAATAAACCCTTTTCACACTCTGCTGCCGTTAAGAGAAAATAGCGACCAAACAGGGAACCACACATCCGGTTAGCCTGCTGCTTGTTTCAAAACATGGAAGTATAGTGCTTCAGATGTTGTTTTGAAGACCTTCTTCATATCTCAGGCAGTGATGTAGAGCGACTAGATTGTTTTTTTGACCAATAAAAAAATTATATTTTGTTTTTTTTATCTTTCAAGGTAAGTTACTTACATAGCCAGCTAACATAGCTAACCTAGTGAGCTAACTCAGCAAACCTGATTGGAAATTTTTGGCTTGTTTTAATATTTATATTTATTTAAAATATAAATGTTTTTGTATGTACATGTAGCTTCATATGTTGTAAACGAGGAGGTGATAGTGAGGGCCAGACCGTACAATGAGGAAGAATGATAAACCTCACAAAGTACAGGTTTGACACAGTTACGGCTAGGAATGAGAAGAGCTGCGGTTGCAGCAATATTGTACTGGCTATAGCCACATTGAGGTGGCTAATCAAAGACGTCAGCAACAAGCATTAACCAACAAGTGAGTTTAAATCTGCAGCTGCAGTGCTTTGTTAGCTCAGGCTGCTTTTGCAATATCAGTAATCTGCTAGACTTTGAACTTCTGATGAAGGCGAAGTCGACTTCTTTAAATATTCTGTTCCACCTTAAGTTGTGCTACAGTTACGTTCTGGTGCCTGCATGGAGTTAACCCGATTATCTCCCCAATTTAGTCGTCTCCAATCCCACCCGCTAGTTAGGACTCCCCCAATCACACGATGCTATCAACGCTAGGAGGGTGAAGGCTAACACAGGCTTCCTCCGAGACCTGTGAAGCCAACCACCACTTCTTTTCGAACTGCCTCTCACGCAACGTCACTGGACAGCCGAACGCGCTCGGAGGAAAGCGCCAACCGCCAGATCTGTTATGTCAGCTAACAGACGCCTGCGCTGACTAGCATCGCACTGAGTGATGGGGGGAGAGGGAGGGGCCATCCCACCCACCCAGAGAGAGCGAGGCCAATTGTGCTCTCTCGGACTCCCGGCTACGGATGGCTGTAGCATCACCAGGGATTGAACTCGCGATCTCCTGATGATAGGGCCAACGCTTAGACGGTTGCGCCACTCGGGAGCCCCTCTGCATGGAGTTTAAGGTGACTGCTGCATCATTTAAGGTGGAAAGGAAATTTGAGCGAGAAGCCTCGTGAACATTCATGTTTTGTTGGATGAAATAAAACATTAGTGTTTTGTTGTATGAAACGGCAGGGTACAGCACCACCTCTGAGCATAAATTGACCCAAAGAAGTCTTATAAACGTGGATTTTGGCAAAGCGATGGCTGCCGACATGAATGCTGCTTTATCTATAAAATTACACTTTGGATTGACAGGATCCATTTTTTTTTTTTTTAATTTTTAACCCAATTTTCTCCCCAATTTAGTCGTCTCCAATTCCACCCGCTAGTTAAGACTCCCCCAATCACACGATACTATCAACACTAGGAGGGCGAAGGCTAACACAGGTTTCCTCTGATACCTGTCAAACCAGCCACCGCTTCTTTTCGAACTGCCGCTCACGCAACGTCATTGGACAGCTGAACGCGCTCGGAGGAAAGCACCAACCGCCAGATCTGTTACGTCAGCTAACAGACGCCTGCGCTGACTAGCATCGGGTTGGGTGATGGGGGAGAGGGAGGGGCCATCCTACCCACCCAGAGAGAGCGTGGCCAATCTTGGACTCCCAGCTACGGATGGCTGTAGCATCACCAGGGATCGAACTCGCAATCTTCTGATGATAGGGCCAACGCTTAGACGGTTGTGCCAGTCGGGAGCCCCCCATTTTGTTTTTAGCGTGTGCTTGTTCAGAAATATATGCAATCCCAGGTGTGCCTTTTTTGTTTGGAGTGGCACTGAGGAACGCAGCAGAACACCTTAAAACTGGACTGCGCCATTTGTTTTGGTTTGACCAGAAATGAAATTACCTGCTAACAGAACCCAATGGATTTGAGATCCTGAAAAAGTGAAAAAGGCCTATATACGTCGTCTTTCATATGGGCTATTTTAGCTAAACTTTGATCAAAATTGGCAAATGTAACCTTTATAACGAATGACACCAATTGGAATAAGCGTTTATAAACATTTATGTAGGGTTATGTTGGTTGTCATGACAAGTTTGTGTATGTTCATGTAGCCTTATAAACAGGACCCTACAGTAGTTTACGAAACATATTCATTTCCTTAGGCATCTGAGTCCTTCTAAAGACTATGTATTCAGTCATGTTTGTTGGTTTGTTCTGTGTTGTCATCAGTAGCTCTTCTTTGTTTCATTGTTTTATCTGCACTAGTTATTTTTAGTTGATTTTGTTGTGCAGCACTTTGGTTGACACTCATCTTTTAAATATTCTATACAAACAAAGGTCACTTGACTTCCTCATGTTTACGGTCAGAGCGCTGTCTTTGAAAGTATCTATAGTAAATGTTTGCATGGGTTTTGGTGTTCTTTTTTTTTCTGGAATCTTACCTGAACTGTATGCAGATACCGTCTGGCCCCAGCTCACCACTTCCCTGTCCAGTTTGAGGATGTGTACCATGTAGTCAAGCACTTCCTCCGAGTGGACGTCCTGGACAGCTACAAAGTGGACCCGGAACGCGTGGCAGTCTCCGGGGACAGTGCAGGAGGCAACCTGGCGGCCGCAGTGGCACAGCAGGTGAGGCGCAGTGGGAGCATCATAGCAGGGAAGAGTGAGGCATCCTAACCCTATGTATTTATAACAGTAGCTAAAAAGTTTGGTGATGCAAAGACAATTAATTCAATATGGGTCTATGTTGTTTGTACCAAAAGAGCTTTCCAAAACAAATGCAAAAAATATGTGCATCAAAATGAATGTAATTAGCAAAGAGATGAAGATTGATAGACGGACAGATTGGGGGATGTGTATTTCACTCATTGTTTACTTTGGGAGGCTTAGTTGTAGCATTACATTAAAACTAACCTCACCATGTGGAGGCTGTACTTTTGGCTGGCTAGCTCTCACTGTGAGTTATGTATATGCTTCAAAATGATCCTAAGTGATGCATTGATTTCACTCAGTCCAAATATGTAATCATTTATGTGGATACATGTTGTTGGTATCTTCAAGAGAATAGACCCCCCCAACAGCAAGAAATCCAAGAACATATTTATTTTACGATAAAATGCACAGAAGTTCTGTACCTTTGTTGTACATTTCTTGAGGTTATTTTGGAAATCCAAATGTTTTTTTAACTTACATTTTGTTATCTTCTGTATATTGTACATCTTAAATCATTAAATGTTAAAATCATAGCATATCTGTAATTTCTTCTTTCACTCTTCAATCAGAAAAAAAGTTTGAAGAAGTCCCTTTGGAGAAATTGTAGGGTCAAAAATGCCTAGATGCCTTTTTAAAATGCCATTTTAAACTCTTTGAGCAGCTTCAAATATTTAATTAGAAATTAATAATTTATATTCTTGATATACAGAGTCATATGTAAAAGTTTGGGTGTCCCTGTTCAAATGATGAAACATAACACGGTTTGAGGCATATGATGATAAAGGTATGCAGCATGCGTGATGCTAATGGGTAGGGTATAGGTGTCCATTATTTGTTAGCAGCATTAGCTTTGTAGCTCCAATTCCGAGCTGAAGTATTTGCTATGTTTGGGCTTAAGGGATGTCAAAATAGAGGTGTATCAATGTACTTCTGGTCTTTTTCTGACCTCAGTTGCAGCTGGAGCCAGAGCAGCATGTGAAGCTGAAGGTCCAGGCCTTGATCTACCCGGTACTGCAGGCCTTGGACCTCAACACTCCATCCTACCAACAGAACCAGCACATGCCCATCCTGCCACGCACACTCATGGTGCGCTTCTGGAGCCAGTACTTAACCAGTGACAAATCCCTCTTCTGGGCCATGATGGCCAACGACCACAACAGCCCCTGAGTCAGCTGCACTGCTAAAGTTTGTCAACTGGAGTGCCTTCCTGCCAGAGTCGTACCGCCAGGCGTACAATTACAGCGCCCCACCTATAGCAGCAGCCGAAACACCTGAGCGCCCAGTTCGTTCCATGATAGACCCACGGGCCTCACCCCTTCTGGTGCCCGATGCTGTGCTACGCCCATTCCCCAAAGCCTACGTGCTGACGTGCGAGTATGACGTGCTGCGGGACGACGGTATGATGTATGTCACGCGCTTACGTCAGGCTGGGGTGGACGTGACACATGAACATTACTCAGGCGGCTTCCACGGCGCCCTCATGTTCACCATATGGCCCACCGACTTTGAAATCGCTCAAAGGATGACGATCAACTATATACTGTGGCTCAAGCAAAATTTGTGAATGATATCATTTTCCAAAATTTGTAAATTACATGATTTTGCAAGAAATGCAAATTAAATAATTTTCCAAACATTGTAAATGTCACAATTTTACAAAATTTGCAAATTATTTAATTTTATTTTAATATGCAAATTATATAGCTACAAATTTGTAAGTTATATAATTGTAAATAAAAAATTGCAAATTATGTAGTTACAAAATGTGTAGATCACGTTTCAAAATTAGTAAAATATGTAATGTTACGAAATGTGTGAATTATAAAGCTACAAAATTTATGAATGATATAGCTACAAAAATTGTAAATTACATAATTTTACAAAAAGTATGTAATTGTACAAAATTTGCAAATTATACAATATACAGTATGTACATACATATATATATTCATGTACATTCACAAAATCTAAAAAATAGCCCCAAATCATTTTATATTATGGAACTTTACAATATATGCACATTATGTAACTTTGAAAATTGTAAATTACACTATTATACAAAATGTATACATTTTAAATTTCATAATTTTAAAATTCTATCTTTATGAATGATATAATTTTACAGATTAGAATTTACAATTAGAATTAGCTAATTATATAAATACAAAAAATATATAATTTACAAAGTTGTAAGCTATATAAAGAATAGCTTTACATTCCTTCTCTCAGACGCCCTCCTGGCACCAGGCTGTGGTTAGATGTTCAGTGTTTTTCTTTTGTTTTTTAATTTAACCAAATGTATTCTGGGTGTTTCATGCTGTTTACATAGCCGCTGCTGACAGTTTGGGTATTTTCTTTTCTCCGAGTTTTGACTTTTTATTATCATCAAGGTGTTGTAATATTTTTGTGACCACTGACTTTTTATTTTTTACTGTGGCTCTGTAATAACAGATACTGGACCTGGTTTCAACAAAAACAAGACTTCCTAATTGTAGTGTCTGCGCTGCTTCCGTTGAATAATGTCAGTGCATTTTTGCCAGGGTTTATTTTTATTTTTCATTTCCTGAAATGACTGTACAAGTTAATTGTTGTCGTTTGTTTATTGACTTCAACTCTTAGAACAAAGTCTACAGTTCTGTTAATCTCATGTGTTTCCACACTGAATGATGTACTTGATAGGATTCAGTTTGACAAGAAGTAAAAAAGTCAACTGAAGGTTCTGCTTTAAGGCTTCATCTCTTGCTGTTTTTCGGGGGGAAGAGTGGCTCTAATGGACCATTTTTTTCTGTTATGTGACAAAAAAGTGGAATACGAGAAAAAGCCTCTTTGTTTAAATGTCCTAGATGAATGAAATCTGGATTGGAGCTGTTGGCCTTGGGGCTTTCTTCTTCATGTGACCTTGGTGTAAAATTGCACTACTGTCTTATCCGCCGATCTCCCTCCCCATCTCTGTCACGTTGCACTCTTATGTGCTTCCAAGAGTGCCGTGTGGAGAGCGAGCTGTAAGAGAGGCCTCGGTGTGCGTTAAAGTATAGCCAGGTCATTGTTTGTGTTTGACAAATGGACTCACCCACTTCACTCAGATTAACCACTGAAGCATGCAGTGAAGCGATAACACAGTCCAACACAATTCTAACCTCCTCCACTTAAACAAACAGAAACACAGCCTCTCCTAATCGCTGCCTTGATTTAACATCAGGACATTTTAGATGCACATATTGGATATTGAATCAAATATACTTATTTAAGAAGGTTGTATGCATAAAACAGTATCACATTACTTTTCCCCTCTGTTTTCTCTAGTAAGTGTTGTCAGCCTGGTCTGATAAACGCTGGCCTTTCTGTTTGGGAGTTCCCTTTCTTTACAGTCACGTGGACCTTTGCAAGGATGGACTGGCTCATCTATACAGATCCAGCAGGATATTGTTTGGTGGAGGGTGAACCCCCTCTCCCACTCTGAGGCACCTGAGCTAAAGCATTTCCTTTGGGATCAGAGGAGGAGAGGTCACCCAGAGGATAGAGGAATTGGAAGATCAGCTGAGGTATGCACTCGCACAGCTTTGCACCTGCAAGGCCTTGGCCTTGGTCATCTCCAAATGAAGAGGAAAGTTCATTCCATTCTTAGCGTGCATAGTAACAGGAATGCATAGGCCTACTGTGTTTACAGTGTAGTGATAGGAACCAGGGGTCACCATGACTACAGCACATCATTTTATTTACTATCCACACCCACCAGTGAACCTACACAGATCTTATTTCTTTATATGTAATGTTGATGATGGCAAAATAGTGATAAATCTGAAAAAAAAAAAAAATTTAGACAATTTTGCCTCATAACACCCTGCTTGTATCCCTCCACCATGAATGGATTAAAATAAATGGATTGAAATACATTTTAATCCAAAACATTATCACTAAACTATCATAACCCAACGTCTCAGACTTTAGGCAGCATATTTTGAAACATTTCATGAACTAACTTTCTGTGAGGGAGGTTTAGAGGTGGATGTCTGGTTCCTATCACCACTCTATACGTTTCTTTAGAACAGAGCATTTCACAACAAACCACTCAATGACTTTTTACATTTCAGTATTTGGATTATGCCGAACTTTTGAGAAATCGGTGGAATTCCCCCTTGAGTCAGAATTTTGCATATTTAACTAGTCATTAAAGTAAAAAAAAAATCTAAAATGGTACAATTTGTGAGACATCTATTATCTTTTACTTCACAGTGAACTAATCATGAACTAAATGGGTATTTAGTGTTATTCATCATTAATTAATATATTCCCATTACATAATAACAGGCATATAAGCTATTACTTAACAATCAAGAATGGAGCTTCTATGTCATAATTAACAAATTATGCACTAACTAGGGATTCAGTCATTAGAACTTTATCAATTAACAGTCTATGTTTATTAATCTGTCAGAAATAAATAGTAAATTCAGATGTCATCCACTGAAGATATCTTGTCAGCTAATATGATGTGTCTTTTGTAAACCCCAACAAAAAGAATGCTAAAAGCCTCTGAATAATTTGGTAAACATTAGCAAACAGCAGTGATTTCTTGGTCATTTGTATGAATGATAAGTCAACAATCTGCAGCAACTTCGCAGCCTGTAATCTGACGTAAAAACAATTAATGTATTAATTTATTTTAATTTAATTTCAGCTCTTATGAATATCTATAAATGCCCATAAGCCATTTACAAACTTCTTTGCACTAGAATAGAAGATATTCGTTCTTCAACAACCTTAATAAACACTCCTGTGTATCCTGACTCGACACCTCCATTTGAGTTAGAAGACAAGACCACCTTGAACTTGTGAGTTGAACAGTTTTATTAAAATTAGGGCGAAAACAAACAACGCAAAGCATGAAGCCATTGATGCCAAAGGGCAAAGTGGAACATGAGAACTACTACAAAGACAAGAACAGAAACCACCTAGAAACCACACACAGGAGAAAACATTTAGCGAATTCATGACATTTTCTGTCAGTGAACCAACACTCACAAACCAAACTTAAAACTAGGGTCAAATACAATGTGGCAAGGCTAGTAATGTTACCTGAGGTGAAAACGACTAGCATTTGTCTGACTATATTGAAGACTTTAGATTGACACGTGGCTCTTGGTGGCATCACTGTTTGTGGTGGTGGCTGGCTGATGCATCCGGTGTGTGGTAGTAGGGTATTAGTATCAATATCAATATCGATTCTGACTGTAATACCCATCCCAAACAGTAAATACTGCTAATCTGTATGCTCTTTAAGTGGGACCTCTTCTATAGATTAAGCCATTGTAAAAAAAGTTTGATTATTCAAGCCAAATAGTGATTCCTTTATCCTTTATTGCAGTAGTTATAGGGCCAAAATGAAGCATCAAAGCATGAGCAGTGACAACAAATACAACATTATGCTACTGCACTGGTTGTAATTATAAAATCAACATCCTCTCCACTAAAAAAGCACAGCATACGTGCTACCAAAGATGTTTAAGATAACAAGGAGAATAGCTTCCCAGGCTAAAGAAATGCAGTTTTACACATATCTATATATATTTTTTAATATTTACAAATATCTCTTAAAGAATGGTTTAAAATGCATAAACAGGTGACTCAGATACATGGTGGAATTTTCACACCATGATACATGTATGTGTTCAGAGGAGTTTCAGAGTTTTATGCTAAATTCCAAACAAACGGTTTAAATGAGTGTTGTTTTATAAAGAATCTGCCCTTAGGAGACAGACTACTGCACAAACTAAATTTAGTTTCATTTAGATAAAACATCTTTGTTGCTGAGGTAAAGCCAGTGCAAAGAAATCATGCCAGTTTTCAAACAACAGATCTTTTCTAGATATTTTGTAGAGACTTTGGAAATGTTTCTAAATAGTAGAAGCCTCGATGTCCTTAGTTGTCTTCAAAGGACATTGTTCCATTCCTGAAATGTAACTTTTCAGAGTGGACATTTTTCGATGGACAAACAGATAGTGGTTTGGGCATCTGTTCATTTGGGACCTTTACTAAGTAATGCTCTACTAGACATTATAGCACCATTCCAACTTGCACTGATTTTACACTTTAGGAATGTTGCCTTGCATTCCAGAGTCTGTCACTTACTGTGGCTGCTTTTGATATGCAAAATAACTAACCATAAACCATTGCTTTTGTCTGACTTGTATGGATAGGCGACTTTTAAAAAGGTCTCCAATAAAAAAGCACACCCACAGAAAACAAAGTGGTATGCTCGCGAAGATGTCTTGCTTACTAGCTGGCTAATTCTTTAAAGAAAACTCTTGAGCAACTTTTAAGCATGTGGTCCCATGACATTTGCAAGCTTTTTTTCAAATCCAGCAATTATATCCTGCGCCAAAATACTCGTCAGGACAAGCAACTGTTTGCGAAAGTTTGTCAGACAGATTGGAACTGTGCATGGAAGTGCATACACATACCTGTGGATAGCCAGTCGCTGACAAAATCCAGAATTTTTGGCCAATTTAACATGCAATAGACATATATGTATGTGGAACAAAGATGAGATTAGGGATAATGAGAATGGTGTGACAGGGATTAAAACAGGCCTCCGTAGAACTGCTAGAAATGTATGGAAGGCCTTTATTGTAGAGCTAGGCCTTAGCAGACACTGATTAAATGATACCCATTCCAATGATTCCAGTTAATCAAAGGTCCAATCGGGACAGTACTCCAGGCCAAAATGTTTCCTTTGTTCCTAGATGAAGCCTGAGCACTAAAGTTTTCCTCTACGAACAGTGACCTTTTGGGAATGCAATATCAAATGGGCTTAAGTTGATGAAAATAGTGCATGATGTTGCTGTGTGCAGGGACATCATGCACACAGCAACATCATCTTATCTCTAAGATATGTGATAGAAGGCAGTACATGGCGTATCATGTGCTCTCGATTAATCTTTTGATATAGCTAATCCAGGCTTATCCATTTTGTGTATGCATGCATAGTTCTCCAGCAAAAACCAATATTAGATCTCTGCAAACACAGATAGAGATCATATAAACACAAGATTTTTAAGATGTCCTTAGATGTCTTCAAACCACACTGTTCTGTCAAATTCCCAGAAGACAATCTTGAGGCAGTCTGCTGTGTAGGAAAAAGTAAATACTTTGCCAGAATGTAAATTTTCCCACATCTACTCATTCCTGACAATCCATTCTAGTCTGTCTTTTTCTAGAAAATGAGGAACCTGTGGTGGAAATGTCTCTTGTTTTGAGTAAAACCTTGAGTCTACTCTCGGAAACTGGTGATCCTGGATGGCAGGAGGTTTGTGATGATGGGACAGTGTCAAACTGGACTAGGAATTAGTGAAATCGGTTTGATTCAAGTGGTTATGAAATGTTTTGAGTGCAGCACAACATCCCAAAAAAGTCCAGGCTATCGTTTTGCATCCACAATGCATTTCTGTCAATGAAAATGGTTCCCACCTTGCTGAATAATAGGGGCTACTGCCAGGTGCCTAGTCCCATTAACCAAGGAGATAAAATCATCTGGAAATGAACCCTGAGGTAAGTCTATATACACAACAATAAAACAAAATATGTTGTCATGACAAATGGTATAAATTTACAGTCAATCTGTAGTATCCACCTTTTGCGAGAACTTCAATACCACAGGAGAAGTCTGTTCTGTTTCCACATTCTTTTGACCTCTAACCAATGGTAGTCGCACTGCAGGTGGAGATGTAGAACTTGAAGCAGAAGAACCCCCCCCATGGTCGGAGTGTCCTTGTAGTGCGCATTGAGCAATAAGCTTGTTCATCACCGGTATGAATCCGTGGCCAACAAACAAGAAGATGAGTGGATCCAGGCAACTATTTATAGCAGCAAAGCAGAGAGTTACCACCACTGTCTTCTGCAAGGTGGCTAGCAATTGACAATCCTTCTGGTGGTGCATCATGTAGTAGAGGTGGAGGGTGCGCTGGATGTGGTAGGGCAGGAAGCACAAGCAGAAGATACAAAGCACCAGGCACACCAGTGCCACGTCCCGCTGCCTCTGGCCTGCCCTTGTCCGCAAGATGTGTCGGATCATTAGTGAGTAGCAAATTAACACCACGGTCAGTGGAAGTAGAAAGCAGGTCACCAGGACAATCAGGTTCAGCTGATACAGCCAACCCCAGGATTCACCCCTGGGTTCTAGGCATCCTTCTACTTCTATATTGAACCCAAAAGTAGCAGCAATATATAATACGTTTCCTCCAAGCACGAAGACCCAGATGCCCCAGCACAGGATGCGAGCCCACCGGCAGGCCTCACTGTTCTGGAGGCGAACTCGACCAGCTAACACCAGGTAGCGGCACAAGCTCAAAGCGGTCAGGAACAAGATACTGCAGTACATGCTGATGTAGAACAAGTAGGTGGAGAAACGGCAGGTTATGTCCAAGGCCATCATAGTAAAAGATCTCGGCATACCGGCACTTGACGGAGAATAAGTGGAGTAAAAGGCGATCCGGATTGGCAGGGTGAGGATGAAGACGAGGTCAGAGGCGGCCAGGTGGATGAGGAAGATGGTTGACAGGCGATTCTTGATGGAGAACTTGCAGAAGACGTACAATGCGCCCACATTGCCCACAAGCCCGAAAACAAAGACCAGGCTGAACACCACAGTGTAGGTGGTGTATTTGTACTCCTCTGAGTGGTTACAGCTGAGGTTCAGGGTTGAGTTGTTGCTCGCCATCACTGAAGTGGGTTCAACAGATCCTACAAAGCAGAGCACATAGGAAAATACGTTGGCCGTCTTGGATGCAAATACAAAATAAGTCAAACAGTGTCTAAAGTTTGTGTGTGGTGTTTTAGGACATCAACTCCTAGGCTACTTATTCAGTTAAGAATCCTAAGATGTATTAGTGATTAACTACAATGGGTTATTTAATAACTACTGTGAAAATACTGTAATATGTATGCAAATGTTTGGGCGCCCCTGGTCAAATTACATGTTTTGCTGATTTCCTAAGAGACAGTAAGTGAACACATCCTCGACAGAGAACACACTTCTACACATTTTAATGCACAATTGCTGTTTATTTGCTGAATTTTAACAGTTTGTAAAAAAAAAATCAAACATAAAATGTGGCCTGTGCTAAAACTGTATTTTTATGTTTTCTTTTTTTCATTGTACAATAGAAATTGTACACTGTAATTTGCCCTGAGAATGCCATGTTTAAGTTTGTTTCCCATAGATGATGTGGTCACTCGTTTTCTCTTTCAAAATCAACAAAACGTCATTTAACCACAACTGTTCAAACTTTTGCCTGCAACTGTGTGTAGTTACATAAGCAGAACTGAAGTAGGAAGGAGCTGAAGGAACTTAAGGCCATCAACTCAGAGTTCTCCAACAAATCAGTTAACCCAAACGTCTGTGTGGTGTGCCACATTGTTAGGAATTTCTGTTCTACCCCATTTTCTCACTCATTCTGTTCTAAAATGTTCTTCCCGTTCACTCTGTTCTAGAATGTTTCTTGACATTCACACTTCTAATGTTCTCCCCATTCATTCTGTTCTAAAATGTTCTTCCCGTTCACTCTGTTCTAGAATGTTCTTGACATTCACACTTCTATAATGTTCTCCCCATTCATTCCGTTCTAAAATGTTCTTCCCATTCACTCTGTTCTAGAATGTTCTTGACATTCACACTTCTAATGTTCCTCCTGTTCACTCTGTTCTAGATTGTTCTTCCCGTTCACTCTATTCTAGAATGTTCTTGACGTTCACACTTCTCATGTTCTCCCCAATCAGTTTGTTCTAAAATGTTCTTCATTGTCACTCTGTTCTACAATGTTCTTGACATTCACACTTCTCAAGTTCTCACCATATAGATAGATAGATAGATAGATAGATAGATAGATAGACAGACAGATAGATAGATAGATCGATAGATAGATGTCCTTCTTGTTCACTTTGTTCTAGAATGTTCTGGCCATTCACACTTCTATAATGTTATCCCCTTTCATTCTAGAATGCTCTACTACTTTATTTACCCTGTTTTAGAGTGTGCTCCCCACTCACTCTATTCTACAATGTTCTCGACATTCACATTTCTATTATGTTCTCTCCATTCACTCCATTGTAGAATGTTCTACCTAATTAACTCTTTTTTAAATTGTTCTCCTCATTCGTGTTTCTATAATGTTCTACCCATTCACTCCAATCTAGAATGTTCTACCTTATTTAATCTGTTCTAGAATGTTCTTCCCGTTTCATCTGTCCTAGAATGTTCTCCACATTCATGTTTCTATAATGTTCTACCCATTTATTCCAATTTAGAATGTTCTACCTTATTTAATATGTTATAGAATGTTATACACACTTACATTTCTTCCAAATTTGTCTTGTCTAGAATGTTCTACCCTATTTACTGTTTTAGAATGTTCTTCCCCATTTATTCTATCCCATAATGTTCTACACACTTATATTTCTATAATGTTCTCCCCATTCACATTTCTGTAATATACTCCCCCATTCACTCTGTTCTAGCATGTTTTTGACATTCACAACACTATAATGTTCTTCCCATTTACTCTGTTATGGAATGGTCTTGACATTCACACTTCTAATGTTCTCCCCTCTCAGTCTGTTCTAAAATGTTCTCCCCAATCAGTCTGTTCTAAAATGTTCTTCCCATTCACTCTGTTCTAGATTGTCCTTCCCATTTACTCTGTCCTAGAATGTTCTCCACATTCACACTTCAATAAAATTCTCCCCCATTCACAGTGGTTCATTTTTGCTGTTACCTCTTATTCTGGAACAGGACAAAGTCACTCTCCAGCATTTGAGAATGTCGGGCCAGTGTGCCGCGGCCTTTAGGGTTTATGGGACTAATTTGTATTTCATATGAGATTATTTTTGTTAAAGTGCCAAATAGTTTAAGCTTGCAAGGGAATGTGCACGTGCACTCGGTGCTGCAGGAGAACATTCATGTTTGTAATTTTCCCGGAATTTTTTGGCAGTTGTGTTCAGTGTCAGCAAGATGATCAATTTGTTATGGCCCAGAGAACAGACTGTTCAGGAATGAGAAGGAAAGCTGTTTTGCTGTTTCTCAGGTCTTGTGTGGGGTTTTCCGGACATATATAGCAGCAGAAAATGCAATCGCATGATTCACCATGATTCACCATGATTCACCATGATTCACCAAATTTCTCTGCATGTCTTTGTAAATGACTCCTATACACTGTCAGAAAAAAGCTATGCTAGTACATTTTTCAATCAACAAGTACCCTCAAATTTACACTCTTAAAAAGATGGTGCTTCAAGGGTTCTTTAGTAAAGAAAATGGTTCTATATGGAACCATGAACACTCAAAGAACCCTTTGCATGGTCAAAGGATTTGTTGCATCATGAATGGGATCCTTGGATTAATGGGAAATGTGCAAAAAAAAAACCCAAAAAGTTCTTCTATTGTTACAGGCTTGACACCATAACGATAGAAGAACCCTTTTGGGTGCATTTTCAAAAAGGTTCTATATAGAATCATCTATAGCATATTCACCATCAGTCTGAAGAACTATTTCATAATGTAATGAACCCCTTAACCATGAAAAGGGTTCTTTGGGTGTTCATGGTTCTGCATAGAACTATTTTCTTTATTAAACAACCCTTGAAGCACCATCTTGTTTAAGTGTGTACAACAAAAAGGAAAAGCCTGGAGACAAGACAGGATATGTGAAGTGAATACAGTTCTAAAAGGATAATTATAGGACAATTATGTTCTCTGACAAGAGGGGCACTGTGACCGTTTAGGGCCTTTTTTCTGAGAGGGTATGTATAGAGTTCATCCAAAAACAACTTGTCCACACTAGCAGTCACAGACTGCTGACAATGTTAGCACTTTAAGTGAAATGATTTCTTTAATCACAAAGCATGATCATGTTTGCTATGTAAAGATGCTAATTAGCTAAAATGTTGGCTTTCATACCAACATTCATCACATTAGTGATGAATTGCATTGGTATATTTGACAAAACTAAACCATTACCCACAAAATCTATGGGCTTGTTATCTAAAGAGAGTTCATCCAAATATGCTAGCTTTCATGCTAACATTCATAGATTGTTATTCATGTTAACATATCGGTAAAATGATTCCTTTAATCACAGATTCTGTATTCTGTCTTGACAAAACCTTGGTAACTTTACTGAGATTGTTTTCTGGAAGGTAATGGAAGAACATTATAATCTTGGAGTCTGTCTTGGATCATTTTGGAGCGCTCATAAGTTGTTAGCCATGTTAAAATTTGGTAAAAATGTTCCCATCACAAAATTTGAATATGCTTGCTATTTAAAGAGAGTTTAAAGAGATATGCCAGCTTTTATGTCATCTCAGCAGTATTGAGGATCCTGTCAATTAATTACAAACTCTATAAGTGCTCACTAAACAGTGTTTATTCAAACATGCTACCTCTCATGTTAAGATTTCTAGATTATTAGCCTGGATAGCATTTTTGGAAATAGATCCCTTTGATTCCAAAATTGACACACTATGTAGAGAGTTCCTAAAAACAAGCTAGATTTAACATTAGCATTCATAATTATTAGCAAAGTTAGCATTTTTGATAAGCCTGTCATTTTAATTATGAAATCTATAAATGCTCATAAATTACTATGTAAAAAGATTTGTTTCAAACATGCTAGCTTTCATACTAGCATTCACAGATTAGTATTTTTGGTGAAATGATTCTATTAATGACAAAATCTGTATAAAACTGCTGTCTATAAAGAGTTAATTCAGGTACACAAGATTCAGGCTAGCTTTCATAGATTGTTAGCCATCTCAAAATATGGGATGAAATGATCAACGGTGGCCTCTTTTCCACTGCAGGGCCGAACGGTTCTGAGCACGGAGAGCAACCGTTCCGGTGGCGTTTCCACGTGGACACGTTTCGACATGGAACGCTTAAAAACAAGCTCAGTCTGTGTTTTTCAGCACGGTCAGCTAACCATACTGTTTAGTGGAATGACATAATGACAGCTATTCAATTAGTTCTCAGTTCATCTTGGTATTATGCCACCACATCCTGCTGCGTTATTTCAAACTTGAAAACAATCAGATTCCCTTCCCTTAAGCTCAGTTCCCTTACACGGAGGGCAAATTAATGATAGATGAAAGCAGTGCATGAATTTAAACCCACCATTCAATAAACGTCAATGCCTCAATTCTAACACTAACAGTAAATATCAAACAGCGCTGATAACCACAAAACAGTAGCTGGTTAGTGTTAGCTTAGCTAGCATTCTGCCAGCTCTACTCACCATAGAACAGCTTCGATTCTGACTAGCAAAAGCTTTACTGACACAAATTTAGATAATAATCCCTCATATCTGAAGCGCAGTGGAGCGGCTGATGTTAGAGGGACAGAAAGCTAAACCTGCTCTCTGGTGTCTGAGGCTGGAGCCTCCTAGCTAAGCTAATGCGAGCTGGCTCCTCTCTCCTAGTTAACCTAGTATAGCTGAAGGCTTCCAAACAAACACCCCAGTGCAGCTTCGATTCGACTAACTGCTCTAGTATCACAAGTATAGATGATTAAACTTATAATAGTGAGAGCAAAGTCGACTGATCGGTATTGGAGCGACAGAGAGCTGAAATCCAACCTGTTCTGCCGTGCTTTAAGCTGTAGCCTGCTAGGCTAAGCTAACATGAGTGTACAGTGTCTCCCGCTGCAGTACGGACTTGGTTCTAGTGAACCGATGATTAAAAACCCATAGGATAAAGATTCATATCTGAGAGCACGAATTCAAATGACTGTGTTGAAGCGACAGAAATAAAAGAAAAAACTTGTTCTGTGGTGCTTTAAGTTGTACCCTGCCAGGCAACGCTAATGCTAATGTAGTTATCAGGCTACAGGTGAAACCCACCACAGTACAGGCTGTTTCAGTATAAGATACTCAAATAACACCAGGATAAAGAAGATGAAAGCACGCCGAGAGAGTGGAGTTGGAGTGACAGTCGGAATCAAACATGTTTTGTGGTGGGTGCTGTTTACGTGGCTATTAGCCTGTTAGCAGTTAGCCCCTCATTTGTGTAGTTTTCTTGGGTGTTCCTAGTTCTGATTTAGTGGTATGACAGGTAGAAAAAGAAACCGTAACCGGTCTCACGAGTCCAGACCAGCACGGAATGGCCCAGAATGGAAAAACTGCCAGTGACTCAATAATGATGCAAATTAAAAATGAATAGGTTCTCAAAGAGCTTTTGTCCAAAATCATAGACTATAAATGTTTCATCATTTTGGTAACATTTTTCTGTACCCTAGCATCAACATGACTCTGCCATATACATGCTGTGGCAGGTGTCATATGCTGTCATTAGTTGTAATAACACATCATGTTCAAATAATCTAAAAGTGTCTTGGTACCATCATATCATTTTATGTTTTATTTTATGCTAATTTTTACTGTATATTCTAGTTAGCCATCATGACCTCAAAAATTATGCATCAATATAATGCAGCAGTGTTCAAGTAAAGCTTTACCCACAAGACAGTCTCGTGTTATTCACGAGACAGAGAAGCCTTTTAGTGATCACATCTAGCGTAAGAGTGACAAACCTCAAAAGTAAGCAGGGCGGGAGAAGCTGGCTGGAGCTGCAGCCAAGAATGAGCTCTGCAGAGAGGTGGTGTGTGGTTTTTATTACTGTTTTTTTTTTTCAGAGATGAGCAAAATGCTGCAGAGATCTTATCTCTGTCCCCAAGGAGAAAGAAGAAAGAGAAGGATGAAGTATGTAATAATGTCTCAATCATTGACGACCCCAAGGCCTAAGCATGTGCTGCAATAAAGTGTACAGTAGATGTTGTACATGACCTGAAACCGCCATCGTAAATAACATGTTACAAACAATAGAACCTACCACTTTCTTGCAGATAAGATGACAGTTGGTGTGGTCAAGCACAGATAGAATCAACACCAAAGCATGTTGCTGACATGCACGGTCACTAATTGAGAACATTTCCTTTTACAACATCCTTTAAGTTCTTGAAGTGTGTATGTTTGTTCTGCTAGCAGTCTGACATTAAACGACAATGCTTTTCTAGACAATTACAGTACAAATTGTGATTGGAAAAGGAACACTGGGTAAAGAAATTGTTGACTTATATTGTTTGGTAGCATTATTGGAAGGCATCCCACATAGGGACTTCACTACACATGCTTAAGCATTAAATAATATATTTATAAAGCAATGTTTGGGTATTTATGTCACAGGTCATTACTTGATGACATAAGTGATGTTAAATTAAGATGGCAGATTTTGTTCTGTTTATAACAGTGTAAGGAAGCATAATTCACAGAAATTATATATGTTGTTTTCAACTAGGCAGGTTCTATTATATAGGAAAGATGTGTCATTAAAGTGTTATAAATTGAGCAAATGTTGTCAAACATTATGTGAACATGCATTATTACTGGACATGATCTCTGCCATAATTGCAAATGACATCTGCCATGACATGTGTATGGCATTGTTATGTCAGTGGTAATATTAGTTAAGGGCCCTCATGACAGTACATATCAATGTTGTATGCAAAATGTGTTATTCAAAGCTTATGCATGTATTATGAAATGCCTTTGTAGAGAGCTTTCAAATACTTTTACTGATTATTTAGAGCTGTCTGTTTAATACAACCATGCTTCCACAATAGTTAAATCATTTAAACCTTATATTTAATTAAAAATAGTACAAAAACAACATAGTAAATTTTAGTGTTTTTTGAAAAATACATGCCCATTTTGAATTTGTTGCCAGCAACATGTTTCAAAAATGTTAGGGCAGGAGCATGTTTACTACCAGGTTCCCTCACCTCTTCTTTTAACAACACTCTGTAAACGTTTGGGAACTTCGGAGACCAGTTGCAGTTTAAAATGCGAAATGTTTTTTGATTCTTGCTTGATACAGGATTTCCATTGTTCAACAGTTCGGGGTCTCCTTTGTCATTTTTATCCTTAAATGATGCACCAAATATTATCAGTAGGTGACAGGTCTGGACTGTAGGCAGGCCAGTTTAGCACCCAGACTCTTACTACAGAGGCATGCTGTTGTAATATATGCAGAATGTGGTTTGGCACTGTCTTGCTGAAATAAGCAAGGCCTTCCCTGAAAAAGACATCTGGATGGCAGCATATGTTCCTCTAAAACCTGTATATATTGTGCAACATTTAAAGTGCCTTCACAGGTGTGCTTTTGAACTGTGCACTTATAACAAGCTAGATGGTTCCTCTCCTCTTTAGCCCAAAAGATACAGCGTCCATGATTTCTAAAAAGAATTAAAAATTTTGATTTGTAGGAGCATAGGACACTTTTTCACTTCACCTTAGTCCATGTTAACCCTTGTGTGGTGTTGATGTGTTTGTTACTCACTGGTCTGGTGGACCCACTACATTATTGTTTTTTAAATCAATACAGCCGTAACAGTTTATGTAAAAATACCAGACGTTTAAAATATCACAAGTGGCCAGCGTAGGGTTCTCCTTTAGCCAGTCAGCAGCCTGTCCATGTTGTCGACCCTCAAACACACACACACACACACACACACACACACACACACAGACACACACACACATATATACAAACACATACACACACAGACACACACAAACTAACAGCAAGCCATGTAGGAGGAGAACAGAGTGAAGGACACAGCACCTCCACACTTTTATTCCCCATGGGTTCACCCCAACACCACATAAATGTGTAGGGGGTGAACAGTGTGAAGGCACTGAAACTGTGTTATTTTATATGTTCTTTACAGAAAATGAGCAAAAGCCAAGGAATCTGAGGTTGAAATAATAATCATTTTTTTCTTTTGGTAAACACTGAAAATGGGTCCCACAGACCCAAACACCACAGAAAGGTTAAATGAGCTAAGGCCCAGAGAAGGCGGCGGTGTTTCTGAATCCTGCTTATATATGATTTCTTCTTTGCATGGTAGAGTTTTAACCTGCATTTGTGGATGCAGGAACAAACTGTGTTCACAGGCAGTGGTTTTCAGAAGTGTTCCAGGGCCCATGCAGTGCACAGAATCATGTCTGTTTTTAATGCAGTGCCGCCTCAAGGCCCGAAGATCACGGCCAGCAAATATTGGCCTTGCCTTGTCCCTTGCATACAACGATTTCTCTGGATTCTCTGAATCATTTAATGTTGTTATGTACCGTAGATGATGAAATCCCCAACTTCCTTGCTTTTTTTACTGTTGAGAAATGTTATTTTTGAATTGCTGCACTCTTTGCCCACACAGTCTTTCTAAAAGACTCTTTTTATACCCAGTCATGTGACTGATCTGTTGCCAATCGACGTAATTAGTTGAGAGATGTTGAACCAGGTGTTAGCATTACACAACTTTACCAGTCTCTTGTTGCCCCTTTGTCTCCACTTTGCTGAAATATGTTGCTGGCATCAAAATCAAAATGGGCATATATTTTTCAAAACACAACCAAATTCCTCACTTTCAACATTTGATATTTTGTGTTTATACAGGGTTGTCCATCATCAGTGTAAAACACTCTGCATTGAGTAATCCATCAAGTTGACTTCTGTATAGTGTGTCTACCATGAATTCGTAAATAAAGGTGCTCACTCCAGAGAGATGCAACTTTTGGTTCCCTAATGAACCTTTCACCCAAAAAGTGAAACTAACCATATTTAAAGGGGAAGTAAGTCAGTGTTTCTGTTGTAATGAGAGAAGTGATGCAGGTTGGTGGTTCTTCTGTACATTCTGTAGGTTATCTACAGTTAATATTGGAAAATATTGGAAGAAAATGGAGAAGAACACTGGCTTTGAAAAAATATTGTGGTGCAGTCTTAGTACAGTACTTTGGATCTAAATGCAAAATTTCATCTGAAATTATTTTGCTTATTGTGTACTATGATATATACCAAAATTGTGAGAAATGCACAAAAGTTATTATACTGTAAGATACATTTTTAGCCATATCACAGACTACTGTGCATAGAAAAATCCTGGAAACACTGCAAGAAATGTAAACATCTTAAATCTAGTCTGTATATCTAAAATTGTTCATAATGAATATGATACGACTACTCAACTTATTTTTGATGTTTACACTTGTTTTCAGTCAATTTCTCCTGGGCAATGTTCTTATTCCATCGCCAGACAGGTTTGCTTGTTTCACGCATTCTTTCCTCTTAAAACAGGTTGCATGATCTTAAAATATTACTAATGCAGTCTCATAGTAGGAAAAAAAGGATGAATTGATGAGATTTAAGATGATTTCACTCCTTGAAATATCCTTTTCTTGCAGTGTAGCAGGGTAGTTATCTTACATTAAAAGACACTGGCATTCACTCTGTCATCTGCATTGCTTTTAAGAAGTAATTACTGTGTCAGTGCTTTACCGTGTCTTTATCTCTGCATCTTAAAGCCCTCGACTCTTCTGAGAAACAGACAAAGAGTAATGAAAATGTCCTACATTACCTGAGTTGACGCTGTGCCTGGCTGCTGAATGGCGTGCAGTATGTAAAGGTAGATGGTTGTTCTTTTCAGTCCTACCAGCTCAAAATTCAAATTCAGTCTATATCCAGTTTGCATATACGCTGACACAAAAAAACTGTGTCTGCTGACACCTCAGATAACAGATGAGTGGTATATGGGTTGTTATGAATCGTAAAGTCTTTTGTACTCTGCAGTCTCACCACAGGCTTAAGAAGTGTCAAAAGCTATGCTTCAATTGACTAAGAGATGACTGAGATACAATTATAGGAAGTGGTCTGCTCTTCTCCACCTATCAATTTATGCAATTTCCCCCAGCAGCCCAATCTATCCATTTCTCATGAACAAGCATTAACAAAGGAAAAAGTGACTGATCTTATCCATTTCCTTATTTCATTTTATCTTGCCACACATGCTCTGCTGCTCTTACATGTACACTGAAGGTTCCCACGTGGTTCTTAATTTGTACGTTGAGCTGGTATATAACTTTTGAAGGTTTCTTCAGGGTCGTATATCTTATTTATAAAGGAACTCTTTAAAGAACCAGACATTGCAGTGTTCTTTAGGGAACCAAAAGTAGCTCTTCTATGGCATCTCTTCAAACCTTAGATTTGAGAGAATGACCAAATTCAGGTTTTTAGATATGAATGCAAAGAGACTGTTGCCATGCAGTGTATGAGGAAGTTGAACATGAAATTGATGGCAAAGTTGATAACATAAGCAAACATCAGTTTGTTCTGAGGCATTAGCTCCATTACGCTCAGTGAAAACACCATAACTGTTTCAGGGCTAAATGTGCTACTCTGGAGTTCAGCTTGATTTTAACTCTGTAGGATAACACCATGTTTATAGAGCAGAAGACCAATGCTGCAAAACTGCAATGCTATTTGCACACATGGTAGCAGCCCTAATCACTAGTGAAGCCCTTTTATAAGAAGGCCCAGGTGCCCTCTGTTGGAACATGAGGATATGGTGAGAGAGGAACTGGGTGATCTCATCTTTAGACAGAAGTACGCGGCAAAAAACATGCTATTATATAGATAATTGACTCAGCCACATTGACCTAATAATTTCTTTGAGCACTTAAACGTGGTACATTGTTAGAAATATGTATGTTAGAAATAAAGATACTCTGCAGCTACATTTCTCATTCATCAAGGTACAAATGTTCCCTCAAAGGTACAACAGTGGTTTTAAGGTCCAACTGTGAACCTTAAATAAGTTAAAACAGAACAATAAAATAAAAAGCCTGGAGACGAGACGCGGTGTGAGGAGTCAACACAACTTACAGTTATGTTCCCTGACTAAAGGTACTGAGATGTACCCTTGAGGGTCCCACCCCAGTGACCAGAGGGGTACTGCCCCAGTGACAGTTTCATACTTTTATTTCTGAGAGTGTAGGGATCTTATTGTGACTCTGTGGTACACTACAAGAACCATACAAGGCCTACTCAAAGTCCTGAAACACTGAGTCTCAGTCTCCATGCTCTGATGTGCAAGAAATTTGCATAACAAATCTACATCAATGCACAATTAGGTATGACTTGCCACTGGACCTGATGCCATCAACTCATTGACATATTTTATGAACCAGAACAAAATAATGGGGTTATTTACCAGTTAACCATGTCTAAAAGTACCATTTTCATAGTACAAACTTGAACCCTGCTGCATAACATTAACACAACCATGCCATAAGCATATCCTTCTGACATATATGACACCTGACATGAAGTGCTTATGGCACAGTTTTTACTCCAGAGCAATTTTCTACAACATTCTATGAAAAATATTGTTTGTGCTCCATTTCTAACCCATTTAATCGCAGCTCTAACATGAAGAATATTACGAAGAACTTTGCCTGAGCTGTGTATGTGGATACTTCAGGTGAAGTGCATACATCTCATAGAACACTGGTTGGGGAACAGCATTGTCATGGAAAAGTCACAAATGGGCTAGTGGGGTTGTGCCCTTTCACACTCACCAAGCCTGAAGATCAAATAAAGAAATTCTACACAAAATTCATTACACATGCTATTAAAACAGCCAGGACTGAGTGGTAAATAAAAAGATTAGGTAACACCATTTCACCTCCTTCAGCTAATCCCAACATTATGTCTAAAACAATATGGAGTTGACATGGTGGAAGAGTCAACTCCTCTCAAAACTCTTAAAGTTAGTCTAAAAATCAAATTACAAATGCTTCCTCACCTAAATGCCCACACACTCACCTCTAACTGCGTTTGTTAGATAAACTCAGATAGACTTGGTTTGTGATACTGTATGACAGGGGTCTTTAATTAAAACTCAGTAAGGTCCAGTCAGAGAAAAATTCCTCAAGCAAAGGTCCAGAACATCATAATATCTAACTTTGATTGAATTATGATTCACTGCCATGTACTGTTTACCAAAGTAGCCTAGTAGCTATGTCAACATCTTATGCAGTGAACAACTGAATGTCAAATCAAATAAAGTACAATTAAATAATTTTTCAACAACATTTACTGTCAGTTTTAGAGCACGCCATGTGAAATAACCTCCCTCTGACTCACTTTCTTCTCTGACTGCTGTTTCTCGTCCCCCTGTGTGCACGTCACTCACTGGAGTCTCAGTGCTCATCGTAATGCACAGACCTGATTGGCTGAGTTGCGTCACGTGTCATATTTACAATGCATATGATAGGTCTGTGAGTCTCCTGGGCTGCTAAACCGGTACTGTAAAGGCTAGAAAAGCCTATTAAACCGATTAAAATAGGACCACCCTGTCAAAATGTAATAATTCTCCATAGTTTATCAGTTAAAGGCCCAGGTCCACATAGGACAGCATCTGGGTCCGGACCGTGGTCCGCCATTTAGTGACCTCTGCTGTAAGACATACTGCTGACTATAAAGGCCAGCAAAAGCAAGGACAAAGGTGGCCACTATTGTTTTTAGCTAACATGCTATATTTAGTCAGAATGCTTTCGCATTTTGTAACACATTCTCCAAAATCACATGAACAGACCTATTTTTCTTATAACCTACCAACAGTAGGGTTTAAAACAAGCTTTTAAAAAACTAGGCATGTGGTACATGGTGCTAATCGGTGGGACATAAGCATCCATTACCTGTTAGCTACATTAGCCTCATAGCTCCAGTGCAAAACTAAAGACATCATCTTGACTGACTCTTTGCATTTGGCATTAAGGAAACACTTTAGGAGGGTTAAATTTATTTTTGGATGGATCATTGTTTAAAAACATGATCCATTACTGCTCTATCTGACTATCTATCTATTGTTCAATTGGTAATATGATCTATGACTGTTTCTGCAGCACATTGTGAGAAAGAAAAGGAAGTGAATGTGGTGTGGGTAGTTCAAAACGAGGAAGCTGATTAAAGTCAACCGCACCATAAACAGGATGCTGGAGTGCTTGTTGATATTGTAGCATCAGCTCTAAAGATGACACTGACAACATGGCGTGCATAAACAAGGACTCAGAAAAAGACGTGTTGAAGACATCATGCCATGTACAGGTGAATGCTCTTTTATTTTCAAACAGGCACTGCAACAGGCAGCAGGAGATGCCCAGCCCTACCCCAACACCGAACACAGGGAGGGGGTAGCATGGGAGGATACAACATGTGAGGAGGGTAGACTCTTCTAACCAACAGTTACACTACAAAGCCCATAATCTCTTTGGATGCAGTTACTGTAATAAACACCAAACCCCAAAACAGCAGCAGCAATATCTTTTTAACTGGGGGTATGTCAAGGCCACACCTCCGAACATCCACGCGCAGCGTGGCGGACACCACACTATAAATGCTGCAGTTATCAATGCAAAGTATAGGGAAGATACACTGATCAGGCATAACATTATAACATTATAACACTCCTTGTTTCTACGCTCATTGTCCATTTTATCAGCTCCACTTACTATATAGGTGCACTTTGTAGTTCTACAATTACAGACTGTAGTCCATCTGTTTCTCTGCATACTTTGTTAGCCCCCTTTTACCCTGTTCTTCAGTGGTCAGGACCCCCATGGACCCTCACAGAGCAGGTACTATTTGGGTGGTGGATCATTCTTAGCACTGCAGTAACACTGACGTGATGGTGGTGTGTTAGTGTGTGTTGCACTGGTCTGAGTGGATCAGACACAGCAGTGCTGCTGGAGTTTTTAAACACCTCAGTGTCACTGCTGGACTGAGAATAGTCCACCAACCAAAAATATCCAGCCAATAGCATCCTGTGGGCAGCATCCTGTGACCACTGATGAAGGACTAGAGGATGACCAACACAAACTGTGCAGCAGCAGATGAGCTATCGTCTCTGACTTTACATCTGCAAGGTGGACTGACAAGGTAGGAGTGTCTAATAGAGTGGACAGTGAGTGGACACAGTGTTTTAAAACTGCAGCAGCACTGCTGTGTCTGATCCACTCAGATCAGCGCAACACACACTAACACACCACCACCACGTCAGTGTTACTGCATTGCTGAGAATGATCCACAAACCCAAATAGTACCTGCTCTGTGAGGGTCCATGGAGGTCCTGAGCACTGAAGAACAGGGTAAAAGGGGGCTAACAAAGTATGCAGAGAAACAGATGGACTACAGTCTGTAACTGTAGAACTACAAAGTGCACCTATATAGTAAGTGGAGCTGATAAAATGGACAATGAGCGTAGAAACAAGGAGGTGGTCATAATGATATGCCTGACTGGTGTATGACATAAATGGTGGGGACGTTTCAGCTGAACTTTCACCTGTCCAGGTAGCTTATCTTCAAGACATGTGCATTAGACCAACACAACAAGGAGGATTAATGGGTTTTGCTTTGTTCCAGTACTGTAAAAGTCATACTTTGCAATAGATAGACTGCTCTAAAAGAACAAAATAAAAGTCTCAAGCTGGGCAAAGGCAGTGAAGAATACCAAATTAAGCTATGTATGCTGCTTAAGTGTAACATACATAAAATATGTAATAAAAAATGTCTATGTATCCAGTACTTTTCAGCCCTGTTGTAGCCATTAAATGTGTTCAGAATTTGAAACTACACTTAAACCTACATATAGTTGGATTTCCATCTAGGATTTCCATTGCTGTAGACAGCATTTGCTTCATTCGTGAGAACTACATATCTCTATGCATGACATTTTGATGGAGCTTGCAGAAAGATTTGGCACAGTGTTTGTTTGTGCAAACTAATCATCAAAGTAATGGGAGCATCTCTGTGGCTTGCTTATCAGTGCGATGCCACAGATGCCATGCTTGATCTCTGGAGCAAACATAACCTACTCCTCTTTGGTTTTCTCATAAATGGCATTACAAAAGCAATCATGCTACTAGAGGTAGTCACAGACCCACAGCAGTGCTGTAAAATTGAAACTTTGAATTTGAAATGTTTTTGAAGACAGAAATCTGAAATACAAATACAAAAAATGCTAAAAAACAAACTCTAACTTCTAAAAAAACATTTAAAATTCTATAAGTGAATTTTAGTTTACCATTTATAAGATTTGATCCTCTATTGCATGATTTTGCCTTAAGGCAACTAACTCATTTTCCTCACTTTACAATGACATGATACATATTTACTGATAATGAAATGGTTAATACTTAAAGGAAGAGTTTAAATAAACCAATAAAAAGTGTTTTGGGATGGTGCAGCTTTTGGATGACACACTGTGCCAGACAATTTCTCTCAGAACATTGTTTTTCATCAGATCAAAAATATGATTCACATCTAAGTGTAAAATTAATTTACTTTAAATTCACTATTATATAAACAATTTGTAGAAATTGTTGAAATATGTTTGTTGCCTAGAAGCAACATTGTGGAATGGATTTAGCTAGTGGAAAACAAAGTGTCACATTTGCAAACTAAAGCAGCCGTATTAGTAAACAGTGCAGTCGTTGTATATTTTTCCATTTAGAATCATGTTTTATTTAGAATAATTTTGAGGGTTTTGTTTATTTAGGAAATTAGAAAGGAAATTATATCATTTTCAGTATTTAAAGAAGTGTAACTTCTCATTTTTACTCTAAATATTTAGACATAAAAATCATATTTCTTGACACTTTGTATCATTTCTTCCTATTGTTGCACAATGTTGCTTCAAGGCAACACAAGTGACACATTTTTTGAACATTGCTCTTGTAATGCATGCAATGCAGGGTTAAGCAATATTACATTATTAGCATTATCAGCATTATGTCACTGTAAAAATCTTAAGCTACATAGTCCACTGTTATAATGTACTTTAACATTTCACTCAAAAAAATATCTTGACAAGCCAATTTCTGAAAAGATCAAAGTCACCTAATGTGTCTTGTGTCAAAGTAGTCTGAGAGGGCTTTGTTGGGCTAAAAAGAAGAAAGCTGCAGACAGAGTTCTGATTCAGTGTGACAGGTTTAGATACAAGCTGATTGTGTTTATTCTCTGAGTGATGATGTAAACTGTAAGGTTTAAAAGCCCTATTTGAAGAGACCCCTGAGTAAACAGCAAAGAGCTGCATTACTCATTTTCAGTTCCCACGCAGGTGAACACCACTGCCTTTTTTATGGTTTTGGTTATGCTTGCACCAAAAATATAACCATAACTGGCTAACATTTGCCAGAACAATCACTTCTATATATAGTGATTGTTCTGACAAAATGTTAACCGGTTATGTATATATTTTGGTTATATATATATATATATATATATACAATGCATATCAAATGTTGAAAGTGAGACATTTTACCATTTCAGAAAAAAAGTAACTCATTTAGAACTTGATGGCAGCAGCACATCTCCGAAAAAAGTTAGGACCGGGCTGTGTCTGCCATTATGTAGCATCCCCTCTTCTTTTAACAACAGTCTGTAAATGTCTGGGAAGTGAGGAGACCAACTACTGGAGTTTTGGGAGAGGAGTTGGGACAGGGGCAACAAAACACTGAAAAAGTAAGTGATACTAATAAAAAACAGCTGGAGGAGCAAATTGCAACTAACTCACATAAAAAAGAGCATTTTAGAGAGGCAGAGTCTCTCAGAAGCAAAGATGGGCAGAGGTTAACTAATCTGTGAAAATCTAAAACACTTTGGATATCCCACCATCTACAGTACATAATATCTTCAGGTGGCACTGCTTTGAAAACAGGCATGATTCTGTACTGGAAATCACTGCATGGGCTCAGGAACACTTCCAGATATCATTGTCTGTAAACACAGTTCGCTGTGCAATCCACAAATGCAAGATAATGCTGTATCATGTAAAGAAGAAGCCATATGTCAACACGATCCAGAAACACTGCCGTCTTCTCAGAGCCTCTGCATCTCTGATGGAATGGGCTTGCATTAGTGCTTATGGCGTGGACAGCTTACACATCTGGAAAGGCACTATCAATGCTGAACAGTATTTAGACGTTTTAGAATAACATATGCTCTCATCCAGACAGCGTCTCTTTCAGGGAAGGCCTTGCATATTTCAGCAAGACAATTGTAAACCATGTACTGCATCTATCACAGCAGCATGGCTTCGCAGAAGAAGAGTCCGGGTGCTGAACTGGCCTGCCTGCAGTCCAGACCTTTCACTAATAGAAAACATTTGGTGGATCATTAAACATAAAATCCAGCAAAGAAGACCCAGGACTGTTGAGCAGTTAGAATCCTACATCAGACAAGGATAGGACAACATTCCTCTCCCAAAACTCCAGCAATTGGTCTCCTCACTTTCCAGACATTTACAGACTGCTGTTTAAAGAAGAGGGGATGCTACACAATGGTAGACTCAGCCTTTTCCCAACTTTTTTTGAGATGTGTTGCTGCCATCAAGTTCTAAATTAGTTACAATTTTTCATGAAATGGTAAAATGTCTCACTTTCAATGTCTGATATGTGTTCTATGTTCTATTGTGAATAAAATATGGGTTTATGAGATTTGCAAATCTTTGCATTCTGTTTTTATTTACATTTATTTACATTTTACACAGCGTCACAACTTTTTTGGAATTGGGATTCCACAACAGCCGACTCAAGGCTGCAGCCAACTGTTGCTGTATATGTTTAAATAAAATCTGTTGGTTGAGAATCTAATTGAGCTTTCCAGTATGGCTTAACTAAGTATTATTTGTTTGAGGATGCTGATTAGATTCAAAATTCAGCAGCAGATCGTAACATTATTATTACTATGTTTTTATTTAACAATAAAAATGGATGATTGATTGATTGAAATGATTCTGAATAAGCTGTTAAGAAGAACGGAACAGAGAATAACCTCACCACTGCTAACAGTTACAATGCATATATACATATATATATATATATATATATATATATATATATATATATATATATATATATATATATAAACTTTGTATTTTCCCTTAAGTTCCTTCAAAGTCCTGCTCAGGCCTAGTTCTTTGTCACCTCATGATTAGGAGAGTTTAACATATTTCCCCTTTCTATCAAGTCTGATTAAACCCTTAACAAGCCATGGCTCCACCTGCAGGCCCAAAGTTTTATTACACACTTCTATAAATTAAGAAAAGCTCTGTTCATTTGCATATAAGTCCCTGTGGAATGAATGTCACATGGCATAATTAAATTTATTTGCATATGTGTAAACGTGTAGAAAGCTGTCTGGAGGGTTACCTGCCTGTAGCTTTAGCTCAGTTATAGCCACTTTTTAGAACAGTTTCCAACATTTGACTTAACAAGCCTTTGTATGAAATAATTCTAGATTGTTGGGGGGTTGAACAAATCAGCTCAGTCAGGCAGTGAGGAGTTTATTGGAGAAGGGATAACAGCAAACTGTGCACTACTAGTATTTGTAGTTTTGGTCTTAGCTTTGAAATATTAGTCATAAGGAGGCCAAGCTGAAAATTAAACACAGTATGCCATTAGCATATTAAACCAGTCAAAGCATGCAGATTCACCAAGAAAGCAATGAACACAGCTACTATTTGCAAGTGCATAAACCTCCAGACAGCTTTGTACACTGTTTGTAGCTATAGCAATATATAACATTTAAAATACGAAATGGCAGGATAATTTTTTAAAACAGAACTATTATATTTTTGCAGTTCTCAGAAGAAATTCTTTGCTTTTAGATTGCTAAAATGTTATGTGTGAATGATGTTTCTGCCCTAACACCCAACAGCAGGAAAAACTGTGGTCTGAAGCTAATCTCAGATTATCAATCCAGATAGTATCCCTAGCATCAGTAAACATTATATAGTAAGCTCCATTGTGCATTAGGAGATCAAACAAAGTTTCTAGGCGCACAAAAATCAAACAGATACAAAATACTGTCTGGCCAGTGTAAAATTGCTACTACTGTAGAGAAGTAACATCACCACTGACTTTGAATATGTAAATATGGGTTGTAAGGCCAAAACAGTTAATAATGAAGGCCTGGAACAGAAGTCGGCAACACAAATGTTGAGAAGAGCCATTGTGTCCTTTCAACAAAATTCAAACCACCTTGGGAGCCACAACATTTTATTTCCATTTTACCATTTTGGCTATATATATATATATATGTCTCAGTATGTGCTAATGTACTAATAAATTTTAAAAAATATAATATAAATGGAAACACAGACTCGCTTTTCTTGCATCTCTGGCAGGAAACTTTTCCGCAAAAGTAGAACAGTTTCTTGTAAAATGTCTCAACATTTGACTTTGTAAGAGGCTGAAGTCAGCTTCTCAGAATGTAGCTGCTGCATCATTTAAGGTGGAACGGGAAAATTCAAACAAGAAGCTAGCGAACCAGAAGCTGACTTCAGCTTCGTGACTTTTTAGTGTTTTTCATTGTAGATTAGATGTATGAGGAAACCAGCTGGAGTGATTATACATTTCCAATAAGCCCATTTATCTCCAAATGATCAATGCTCATGTTAAATGTTTATCTTTGTTGTTCCTTTATCTACTAGTTAGGTGAGATTGTTATCTGTGTTGCTATGGCGACCAGCAGTTTGCAGGTCAATCTTCAGGGTTAAAGGCTGAATTAGCAGTTATGCAGTAACTGCAGCATTTAAGACCATTTATTGCTAAACGTGTATTAGAACGATCAACAGAGCTTCATTTTACTGCAAAGGAGGACTATTTTATTTTTACCTAAACATCTAATTCTGCTGTGGAGCTGCAACAGGGCAGTAAGAGAGTCACATGTTGGTAACCCCTGGCCTGGAGCATGGCAGACTGTGCAAAATCTCCAATATTCTATCATAAATAAATACAATTTGAGAGTGTGAAATTGTAACAGTTTTTAAATTCATTCAGTCGCTCCACTTAGAATCCTTCAGGGAACGAAAAAGTGTTTTTTTGCACTATTATGTTTAAGAGTATACTCTCGTAAAAGTGTTGAAATCACTGATACTCTAGTAAAAAAAGTAGCTTACCAAAATTAACTTGTATACTTGACGTACATGAAGTATCCCAGGTGACAAAGCAACAGAACAAAATGAAATGAAATCCCAAAAAAAGCATTAGAAAGTAAATGAGCAAGATTAACGTTATAATAAAAGTAGGTTCCTTTTCTCACAAATATACTTAAGTACACGATCACAGGAAGCAGCTCCTGAGGTTGTATGGAGACTCAAAAGGCTACAGGCTCCTGTTTAACTTGATTCTTGGATGCCTGGAATAAAAAGTTTGGGGAGGATTTGTCCTGTCACAACAGACCGATGATGTATGGTCTGGACCACACACTGAGGGAGGCAGCGTGGGATTTGTTTTATTCCAAAGCTGAGCTCTAAAAAAGTCTCAAAGATACTCAACTCAGTGGATTTTATATGCTCAGTGTAAAATCTTTGTGCATGATTTTGCAGAGCTCTCTGCAAATGCACAGCTGTCTCAGTTCAGCTGACACCTCTTGACCTCTCAATGTACCCACAACACTCATCACACTCATTCCTTCAACTGATATTCCTCTGATAACCAACAACAGCTCTTCAGTACATTTACAAAAGCCCATCAAACTGCATTCTCTATGTGAATGTCATATGACCTACACAGATACATCACTTAACCTACATATATATATATATATATATATATATATATGTATGACCAGATTATATCTTACTGCAACCCAGCCGGTACTGTTTCTCTGAGTCCTTTTCTTGTAGTTGTTGGCAAAATGAAAGCCACTCATCATGTGCATGTCAGTTGCTGCAGGGGCGAATGAAAGACCAAGCGACAACACTAGAAACTCATAGAAGCCAAATGAAAGGAAGTGACCCCTCATGGGCATCATAAGTAAATTTGTCTCTTCTTTTAGCCACTGTTTGATTCACTAAAGTGATAGTTTGTCTTTATAGTTTTGCACTGGAGCTAGAAGGCTAATGTAGCTTGAGTGAAGTAGAAGCCAAGTGTAGCACTGTGCAAACTGCATGGCTAAATCCTTGTCAATATTAAGTAAGCTCAAACAGACTTGTTGGAAATACTTTTATGAACATTATGTTATAACGTTATAAATGTGCTCATAGATTCTTATAGACATAGTATTCATACAAGTATTTCCAACATGTTATAATGCATTCATAAGGCATTTATAAATATTTATAAAAATGCATTATACATTATAGCTGTATATGTGTTATAAATTGTTAGCAATTGTAATGCATTATAAGTAGTGTTTGTATGTGTTATATTGTCAAAACTAAGGAAACAAAGCTTCCTCTTTCCTTTCTTCTACTGGTGGCATGGTGGCGCAGCGCTGTTATCTCACAGCAAGAAGGTCCTGGGTTCGATTCCCTGGCCGGGCGACCGGGGTCCTTTTTGTATGTTCTCCCCATGTTTGTGTGGGTTTCCTCCCACAGTCCAAAGACATGCACTCAGGCCAACTGGGCATGCTAAATTGCAACTAGGTGTTAATGTGTATGCATGTGTTTCCTGCAATGGACTGGTGACCTGTCCAGGGTGTTTTCTTGCCTTCTGCCCACTCCACCCATGAGCCAGAAGGATAAGCGGCTATAGTATGTGAAATGGAGTAATGATTTTTAGTTGTCATTTAATGTATTTCAACATGTCTTGGTAAGCAACAAATGAAAGAATGTATTTATTATGTTATTATCTATTTCTGATGGATGTATGATATTTAACCCTTTTATTTAAACTTAGAAGTTGCATTCATGAGCCAAGAGAGATATATTTTAGAATAAAGGACAGATTATTTTTTATTTTTGGTATTTATAATGCATTTCTCAAATAGAGAGTTTCTTTGGCACTGCTTATATATAATATATTATGACAACTGCATATAATGCTTTATGTTAACAATTTATTATGCATAATAAATACAGCTATAATGTGCAATATTGTTTATGTAGTTGAAGAGTCAGCAGCATTAGTGAGTCTGACTTTCATAGAAGAGGAAAGGTCTGTGGATTGGGTGTTTGTGCAAACTCACTCTTTACTTCCCCTAAAAAAAGTTATGAGTGAAAACACAGCCAGGTACTTCTTTTGCTGACCAGCAGAAGTTGCCTGCAGTGCTTTATAGAGCACTTTACTGACCAATAGATATCAAATGGCATGGCTAGTACCTGGACTCAAACATTCAAAATGAGTGATATTGAGAAATGTTTAACCCTTAGGACCCAAAGCCTGCATACTTGACTTCTAGTCTTCATAACTTTAGAATGGTTTAAGCTACAGACATAATCCACATATCAGAACACTCAGCAGATCCGGCCCAAACTAGCGGTTTACATACATTTAAATGCCCCACTTAAATGCCTTAACAGCACATGTAAGATCTAGAACTTAGATAAGGGTTAACCCCACTTATTTTTTAAATATTGTTAACACAGTTTCTTAGTTTAACCCTTGGAATTATCCATAGTTCTGAAGCCCTGCTGCTTGTGTGCTGTAGGTTACTATGACTGTCCAACGTTAGCCTTCTTATTTAAATATCTCTTTTTTGATAGCAAGACATTTCATTGATGGCTGTATTGGTTAACTTGTTTATTGTGCAACCCACTTCCTATATATATAGGAAGTAGGTTGCACAATAAACTATTATATATATCTGTATATATATATATATATATATATATATATATATATATATATATATATATATATATATATATATATGTATACACACACACACACACACACACACACACACACATATATATATGTTTAAGGTGCAGTATCATTTTAAACCCTAATCTGAAGCCCTGAAGGTCCAGCTGCTTCTCCCTCATCCTGCACTTACTTGATTTCTTGAGTTTGAGTTTCCTAAGTGTAATAAAATGATGCTTTGCTAAATAAGATACATACAAACATATGATTAAACTTGGGATCCCATTTTTTTAAGCGCAGTTTTAAATATTAAGTGAATTGGAAACCAACTTATATGTTAACCAAATCTGTTAACTTTCAAAGAGTGTATTTGCAGAACATCCTACAACCAACTTTAATGCTGATGCCTCCCTATAATTCCAAACTTTAATTCATAATAAGGACCTCAGCGGAAACTTTGAAGATGCATCTGTTGCCTGCTCTAGCCTGCTGCTGCTTTTCCTGCAGTGCATACAAACTAATTCATTAATGGGGTCTTGTAGTCTGAAAACCAGCTCATAATTTGATATATCCATGTTTACTCCGGCTAGCAACCTGACTGCTAGCCTACAGATGATAGAAGCCAGGGTTAGCTTGGAAAGGCTGATGTTAGGTAGATCGCAGTTCCACTGACTGCCTGTTTCCTTTAGAATTGACTGTGAAATTTTACTACTAGTTTTAAAATCTCTTAATGGTTTAGGACCTTCATACATTTCTGTATGCTGATAGATGATGTCCCAAATCGAGCTTCAAGATCATCCAGTGCTGCCTCTCCATATTCCACGTATGAAACGTAAAGAGTGGAGAGGCAGGGTTCTATTTTTATGCACCAAAGATCTGGAACACGTTACCAGTAAACATCCATCAGGCTCCTTCTGTCAATGTTTTTAAAACACATGTAAAAACATAGTAATTTACTTCAGCATTTAACTAGTTTTTTTTTTATTGTTTCCTTTGTTTTTACTGGAATTTTACTGTTACTTTTACTTTCCTGTTAGTTGCATTTTTATTGTATTTTTTTACTTATACTTTTATCTTTTGCTTTTAATAGTAATTACTAATATATCCCTTTTCGGCTATTTATTATTTGTTTACTATTTTTTAGTTTTATTTTTGATTCTTTTTTTTCTTCTTCCTCTGTTGTTTTTACTTTGTATTGTGAAGCACTTTGAGCAGCATTTTTAATGTATGAAAGGTGCTGAGTAATAAAAAAAACACTTTACCGTAGGGTACACATTAGTATACATTTATACTGTCACAACAAATATAATACCACTTTGCATCTAGCTCGATCACCCATGCCTGGCCACAGGAAATCGCCTCATGCTCCTCATGGCTGAGATTATTATATGGTTCACTCAATGCGCGTTAATGTACTTTTGAATACCTTTCAAATATAATTAACTTTGTAAAAGTTACAGACTGTCTACATTAATCTAAACATAGCAAAGGCCTGATTACACATGGTTAATTCTGAACTTTTAAGGTTGTTGAAATCACTGTCATTACATAACAAACCAGCAGAGGGCATCACAACACCACCCAATCTCAATTGGTAGCAGACAAAATCCTTTACATAGTGCATGTGCTCAGTTTCAGTTGTGCTCCGTAACAAATCTAAGAGCAAAACCTCAGCTACTGACAAACGTCTGACAAACGTCTGACAAACGTCTAAAAAGTGCAAAAGATAACGGAACTTCTGGTTCCCAGTTGGATCACATTCTTGAATCATGATTGCAAAACAAACACAAATGTGTTCACTCTATCTGCTCTGAAGGATGGGAAAGTAGGCCAGACACATAGTTCAGTGCCATGGAGCACATCCAGGTAAAACATCATGGCTGTTACGTCGTGTTCCTTCTCTCTAGAAGTGTGGAGAGCACTGAAAAAACACAATCATGTCAAAACATGTTGTTTTAGAACAGTCTGCTGCTTTCTTAAAGCATTAACACACCTGAGTAAGAGAAGATTGGATAAAAACAATGAATCAGACAGTAGGTTAGCAGTTAGCTGGATATATAAAGGTAAGTTTTGTCCACAGCTATTAAAGGGACAATAAAAGTTCTATTTGATTTAGGGATGCACTGAAATTTGTACACAAAAAAAGGTGCATCAAAAGTTTTTGCTGCATGTATATACACTGATCAGGCATAACATTATGACCACCTACTTGTTTCTACGCTCATTGTCCATTTTATCAGCTCCACTTACTATATAGGTGCACTTTGTAGTTCTACAATTACAGACTGTAGTCCATCTGTTTCTCTGCATACTTTGTTAGCCCCCTTTTACCCTGTTCTTCAGTGGTCAGGACCCCATGGACCCTCACAGAGCGGGTACGATTTGGGTGGTGGATCATTCTCAGCACTGCAGTAACACTGACGTGGTGGTGGTGTGTTAGTGTGTGTTGTGCTGGTCTGAGTGGATCAGACACAGCAGAGCTGCTGGAGTTTTTAAACACCTCAGTGTCACTGCTGGACTGAGAATAGTCCACCAACCAAAAATATCCAGCCAACAGCGTCCTGTGTGCAGCGTCCTCTGACCACTGATGAAGGACTAGAGGATGACCAACACAAATTGTGCAGCAGCAGATGAGCTATCATCTCTGACTTTACATCTGCAAGGTGGACTGACAAGGTAGGAGTGTCTAACAGAGTGGACAGTGAGTGGACACAGTGTTTAAAAACTCCAGCAGCACTGCTGTGTCTTATCCATATACATATATATATATATTTAGAATTTATATTTAGAATTTCACCTTCCTTAATTCTTCAGGACATCAAAGCCATGATATTTGGTCACTTTAACAGTGTTTACAGACTATTAATACTTTATTAGATTTTTTTTTTTTTTATGACAGCGGCCCAGTTGCAGAACAGATCTGGAAATCTTTAAAGAGTAAAAAAGTACCACAAGAAGCTTCAGTGTAGTTTTTTTTTTAAAAAATGCATAAGTTTATTTTGCAAACAAAAAGTCTTTTGGGTTCACGTAGGGTGCAAATAGAACTGAGCAAGAGTACAAGCTGACATCAGAACTAAACAGAGAAGAGAAAATTAGAAAAGTAAACAACAGAAATTGAGTATAATTTCACTTTCTTGGGTCAAGAGTTCAAGTGTGAAGTATCAAGTATCACATTCAAGACTCTCTTGCTGCATACTCACAGCTGAAGTGTTCTTTGATAAAACGCTGGCCTTAGCTCTGTGACGGGTTAACTGATAGCTTGGCAACATTCTTTAAAAGTAAGTGTACAAGATTTGATGCCACTTGAGGCACTTATTGCGCAGTTTCTGCATAATTAACTGAGAAGGTGAGCGTCGAGTGGAACGACCATCTTCAGCTGATCAATTATTCATTTATCCTCGGTTCCAAGATGAGCTTTAATGGAGATTTTAGTATGGAGGGCATTTCAATGTGTTCTTTGACATTTTCTGGGGAACAAGGACATGTCAGCAGCGACTCACTCTGATAAAAAATGATTCTGAATCCAGGCTTCACTTCTCGGCTTCTTGGAATAACAAAATGCAGAAAATGTTTATAAGGGAAAGTACTTATTTAACGGAACTGAAAATTATTTTGCTGGTTAGAAACTCATACATTTTTAATGGTGTGAATTTGAAATGCATCCCTGAGGATTTAGTTAATGACTTGATCAATGCTGGTCATTGATCAAAGTTAGCAGGCCTGTGAGGGCCACGCTCCGGCTCCATAATGTGCAGTTTTGCGTGTAGCTCTATCCAGAAGATTCATGTGACTCATACTACATTTTTTCATCTCAAATACCATGAACAGATCCTGAGGCAAAGTAGCTACATAGAAGACTAAAGCTGTAATAGGCCTGCAGTCTGTAATGTCACTGATGATGCCTGCTAATATTACTCCAAGCAAAGATTTCAGCTAGCATAATCACTCTTCGCTGTTTTGTCTATGTGTATGAATTGAAAACATGTTAAAAAGCTTTCCACTAAAGCCAAATGTCTAAAAAGCCAGTGCACACAAGTACAGTAGTACAGTTAATGCTAGTCAACCTTTTTAAGGCTGATGCAAAAACACTATTTCTGCTGTTTAATATGATGTAACGCATTCTATGGAGTGACAAATCATGCTTCTCTGTCTGTCAGTCTGATGGATGAGTCTGGGTTTGGTGAATGCCAGGAGAACATTACCTGCCTGATTGCACTGTGCCAACTGTAAAGTTTGGTGAAGGAGGGATAATGATATGGAAGAGAGAGAGAGAGAGAGAGGGTGAGAGGGTGAGAGAGAATAAGTTAAAGAACAGAGGTAGGAGAGACTTAATGAAATGTGAGTGCAGTGAGAGTGCCCACGGGGGCCATTAAAAACCGCATGCTTAATTGGTCTGGTTCACTGCGACAGGGCAGGGACTGGAAACTGCAGTTGTCAGGTCATGGTGCCCTGAGTGTGTGTGTGGTGTGTGTGTGTGTGTGTGTGAAAGAGAGAGTAAAGGCCTCGCTCTTTAGCTCCCACCCACACCGCCTGTCAACCACTGTGACAGACATGTGTAATTTGTCCAAACTCAAACAACAAGCAGGGCATAAATGTCACACCCACACAAATGTTCAGTCCTCTCTCTCTCTCTCTCTCTCTCTCTCTCTCTCTCACATACACACACACACACACACATTTTTCCCTTTCCCTCATAAATGCGGGACCCTCTGTGTTACCACTCTAAAAGCGTATGCACCCAGTGCCATCTGAATATCTCTTTAACCTTCACTTCATTCAATTAAACAGACCCACAACCCTATTAAATACAAACATTTTTTAAGATGTTGCATTCAGAAAATTCAGAAAAGCAATTAAACATTAAAAAGTGCAGAAATGATTTCTCTGTAATCGTGTACACTTTGGTGAGAAGTACCAAATGAACTGAATTCTAATTGCTATGTTCAGTGGGAACCCAGTGATGAATTGACATCTAGGCTCTGCCCATGGTTTTATTCTTTCATAGCTAGAACTGGTTGATTCCAGAAATACTGGAGTTGATTCCAAGCCTAATTCTAAAGGGTGGGGATCAATAGGGTGTCTGTGATCCAGTCCAGGTCTTCTGCTCTCACCAGTCATTCCAGTCCACACTCCAGTCCACATTTTCAAGCTGCTCATTACATTATCAAGTGAGGGAAAGCACAAAGTCTTCTTTGGATTGGTTTGACTAATCTCTGACTGTCTGGCCTTGTTTTCTGGCTTTGTTTGAACTTTGTGAGTTAGCCTAGCTCTTTATACCTGTTAGCTTGTTTTATATTTTGTATACAGATTACCTTTTGTGTATTTTCGTAAATAGCTTCACCGGGCGTAGCAATTGGCTGCCGTTTTCTTTGGATTTTGGGTTTTTGTCTGTGTTTTTTGTTAGGGATCTAGATAAGTGGTTGTCTTTTGCTTATTATTTTGTTTGGTTCAGGTTATTTAGTATTTCTCTTGGAGCTAGTGTAGGTTGTTGTTTTGGCCTTGACCAAACCTAAAATCCAACTGGTGGTTGCACTGTACAACTGTATAATACACTTTGGATTTGCTGTTAAGAATCATTTTTTGACCCATTATTACAAACTACACACATTCATAAAGCAGACACTTCACACAATGCTGTTCTTTTACAGCCTGACCCTAGACCAGGTCTTAACAGACATGTGATTTTTAATTTAATCAGTTGATTCCAAAAAAGAAGGCACAGCAGGGGGCACCTAAACTTCCAAACACAAAGACCCCTTTGGCATGAGTATTTTTTCAGCAGGCAAACTGTAAAACCCTAAAAATCAACTTTTGGCCATTTTTATCATAGTTAGGCCTTTTATTTACAAACATCTGGATTCATTCTCGCTGGAATTACCAGATGGACAACAGCTATCATAAACACTAACTTGCAGTGCATGGTTTGTACACAACACGTTTTGAGAATAGTTCATGAATGATTCCAAATGATGGGAATTCATGAAGTCAATTTCAAACAAGAATTTTCTTGATTCTGAAAAACATGACATAGAAAAGAAGATCTGGCAAAAAAAGTGCAATATTAAGAACATAACACATTATTATGACGGCATGAATGACAAGGGAGTTAATTTTTTGATATTGTCATCATGTACTACATCTCAGTTGCTCTTCAAGGTCACACGATAGTTTAATTGTTAGGACCTATTTGATCTTAAGGCAACATCGAGAGCTAATGCTATTGCTAACAAACTTAGCTGACTCTCAGGGATAGCTAAACTGTAATTGAAACATATTTACCATGAATAGATTTTGGGTTAAAGCAGCTACTTGTAAGACTAAAGTTGTAATAGGTCTGCTGTTTGTAATATGCCAATATTGCATGCTAACGCTAATACATGCATGCTAATGTTCCTCAGAGCAGAGGTTTGAGCCAGCATGGTCCCTCATTTCATTTTTGAAATTTGTGTTGAAAAGAAAACATGTTGGAAGCCACTTTATCACAGCAAGAACTTAGCATGAGAAGTCAATTTACACAAGCAGCTTATGTTAGCTAGTGCTAGCATTAAGTATAGCTTACTAACAACTCATCAAAACCCAACAAGCAGTTGTAACATACGATTCTAGCTAAAGCTAAAACAGTTAAAGCTAAAGTTAAAACAGCTAGCTAAAGCTAATTAGCAAACCAATAGCTAATAAATGTTTTTTTGGCAAATTCTTTAAAGTAACTTGCAGCCATGCTACAGTAACTTAGCTTAGCCTGTCTAGTTTATATGACTAAAACCTGCTTCTGATTTATGCTAACATTGTAAACGTGTCACATGCATAAAACATAAACTCATAAACTTGAATTCAATCATGTGTATTTAATTTTTGTATTTTGACAAGAAGTGAGTTGTGAGCTAGCATTTCTTATTAGATCAAATGGGACTGTAAAGCTTGTCCAACTTAGCAACAGTAGCGACCAACAATGCCTCTGCTACTTGATATAGAATATCTAGCCTGAAAGCTTCACTTTGTTATAAAAGAAGGATGTAGTTCAAGCCCAGTTCTTTACTGTAAGGAAATTTCTAAACCAAATCACAGTCATAACTGCAGGGATATTATACGCCTTCCCAGTCCATAGTAACCCTAAGAGTCGTTACATTTATGGAGCCATTCATCCATTTCCAGCCGTCTAATCCCCGTGGTCACTAATAGCATTTGATTGATGTAAAAGTGAATGTCTAATCCCAATAGATTTGACACAGTATAGTATGTCAGATCACATTTCCAAGCCCCTAGTGCTTCTTAGCAAAAGTGACGTCTCTGAGGGTTGTAGCGCGCTGCGATTTGCATAACAGCTTGTAAGAGGGATGAAGTGTTTCAGAATATAGACTGCTATGGTCAGTGGACAGTACTTACTGGCCCTCTTGACAAGTATGGAGTAAAATGAAGTTTAAAGGGAAAAATAGTTCATTAGGCATATTTTCAATATTTGGAGTTTGACCTTATTGTCATTGTTTCAAAATCTAATGGAAGTAGAGGCAGAAACAAGAATAGTGTCAGTATTCAGTTACTGACAGACTGTACGTTTATATTTGTTTTACCTCATTTATGCCTCAAAACTAAAAAAAAATGTACAAAAATGGAACTGGCCACAGAATTTCTTTCAATTTTTTTCAAACATCCAATCAGACTATCCAAACAACATTTTTAATAACTCCTAGATTTTATATTTGTAATGTTATTCAAAGTCAGCATTTTGGCAAAATTAAAAGGAAAAATTCCAAAAATAAATTCAGATGATCATTTTCTTTTATAATTCACACATATACCCACAAGTTACCCAATTATTATTATAATTTGACTTGTTCAGAATCAGTGCTACCATTTTTTTTAATCCAGCTCCTTGTTGTTTTTATGTAAAAGCCATTTTCTTTTTGCTAATTATTGCTTATAGCTCATTACTAATTATTATTGCTTGCTGCATTTTCTTATTCATGAAAAAAGAATGTTCTCTTTGTCTCACTTTGAGTGATCAAATAGGCCAAAGACTAAAAAAAAGTACAATAAGAAAACTGGACACAGTAGCCAAAAAATTCGACCAATTTTGACATTTTGCTCAGTAAAGCTCTAAGAACCACTGTAGTAAAGGAAACATAAAACTTTCAGTGTGGGTCTAAATAGGTTAATTGAATTTTGATGGAAGTAATGTATTTAGGGTATAAAAATAAAGAAAATATCTTATCATCCAACAAATGAGGCAAACCAAAGTTCTTCCACATTGCTGGTTAACTTGCCAGGAAAAGGATGCCAACTGGCCTTGTCCCCATCTCACTGAGGGTGACGATGAGGTGGCAATGACAAATCAAAAGTTTACTGTTAGAAATTCACAGACTGGTTGCGTCTTGATCGACTCATCTCAACAAACACTTTCTGAATGACACGTTGATGCCTTTTAACAGTGAAATGGTAGCCAGAAGAAAAGCATCACTGATGCAGAGGAACAAATTGAAGTGCAATGAGTTTGCCAAACACTATTGGCACTTCGACTAGAAACAAGTGTTGTGGTCAGAGGAGACCGATACTGAACTTCTTAGACATTTGAAAGAAGAAGATTCTCACACTAACAGAAGCATCAAAGCTACCAGGGCTGTATAATGTGGCGATATCGTCACATGTGCTGGGAGAAATGAAGCCTGTACTGGGGTGGGATGTAACAGAACACAAATATTCAGAATACAGTAATAAAGTATCTGTAATCAGTCCAAGTTATATTTTTTAAAGGCAGAATTCAGAATGCAGTATTTTTTAGAATATATATATATATATTTTTTTTTATTTTTACCCGATTTTCTCCCCAATTTAGTCGTCTCCAATTCCGGCCGCTAGTTAGGACTCCCCCAATCACACGATGCTATCAATGCTAGGAGGGTGAAGGCTAACACAGGCTTCCTCCGAGACCTGTGAAGCCAACCACCGCTTCTTTTCGAACTGCCGCTCACGCAACGTCACTGGACAGCCGAATGCGCTCGGAGGAAACGCCAACCACCAGATCTGTTACATCAGCTAACAGACGCCTGCGCTGACTAGCATTGCGCTGAGTGATGGGGGGAGAAGGGCAGCCATCTTACCCACCCAGAGAGAGCGAGGCCAATTGTGCTCTCTCGGACTCCCGGCTACGGACGGCTGTAGCATCACCAGGGAACTCTCGATCTCCTGATGATAGGGCCAACGCTTAGACAGTTGCGCCACTCGGGAGCCCTATTTTTAAGAATACTTAAAAAATACTTTTAGAACATTTACTGACAATATTTAGAAAACAAACATGCTATTGTTTTTTAAAATATCATCAATGCTTATTTAAATTATTTATGAATTATGTTAAGATCAGTGCACAGCAAGTAAAGACATACTTTAAGAAAGAACTTAAAAACAGCTTCTTTACAAACCCTAACGTTCCTACTAAAGCCTGAGTAGACAGATCAATCAAAGTGATGAGCCTGTTATTAGTCACAGTATTGCTGAGCTCTTTTGAGGGATGATGGAACAGTAGTGGACATCTTACCACGGTGGTTGATTTGTGCATGTATTTTGTGGCAAGTTTCATACACAGCATCAAAAATCACATAGCTACCCACTTTATATTCAAATTAGCAAGATTTTGCTATTAGGATATGCCACATTGTTTGCTTATTTCATTAGACAGCAGTGGGATTATGGGAGTGGCCGTGGACTGAATCAGGCAAGGAGAGCCGAAATAATGTTGAAAATTTTGAAACTTTATTTAAATAAGTTAATTTTTCATAAAGTAACAGAATAATTACGTGAGGAACAGTGAGGATCTGAATTAACTAAAAATGACAACAGCAGATTTTTTCCTATGTGCCTTATCAAGATGTATTCTAAATGTATTCTAAGCATATTCTGAATATGTCACGTTTTCATTGATTGTAATACTGAATATATTTAGGACAGTATATTCAGTATTTATCCATCGTTACTTTTTTAAAGTATTCTGCCCAACCCTGATGCTGTATAAAGCTCACAGTCACACGCATGATAAACCTTTTTGTGTGTACATTTCCACTCAGGTATTTTGTCGAATTTAATTGGTCATAAAAGTTGTTAATTATTCACAATCATTTGTGAGCTATTCTCACTACATGACATGCAATATTGAGCATTTCTCCACCGCTGAATTCATCTCCACAAGTGTTGTGCGAGCTGTACTACAGGTTAATTTCTAGTGTTTATGGTAGTTGTAGTCCATCAGGTAATGTCAGCACTAGAGAACGAATCTAGATGTTTGTAAAGGCTTCATGATGTACAAAATGTCCAAGATTTTTAAGATTTTACAATTTGCCTGCTAAAAAAAATGTAATCCCAAAGACATCTCTGTATTCAGAAACTGTGACACCCCCTGCTGTACCTGATTTCCTATCTTTAGTTCTTTTTTTAGAATTAATTAAAAACCACATATAAAGTAACACTTACCCTCATCTTTTGATAATAAATGTTTTGCCAATTAGAAGTGCATAACTGCTGGTGTGGGTTTTCTCAGACTCAAAGATGCTATCTGACAGCTAATAGTGCCCCCTTCTGGGGAATCTAAATCCTTGTAGAGGAAATTAATTCTGTTTACATTCCCCAAAAATGAACATTGAAATACAAACCTTTTACGTGCTGCTTTAGTCTAAACAATGTGAAATAGTAATTTGTGATACAACAGTCACAGTTTTCATAATACCAGTGCTACCAGCTCAAAAACTTTACGTTCAGCACTGCCAGCTGTAAAACGTGTGAGATCTTTAATGCATGGCCTTGTTGCCTTTGTGAAAATGTGTGGCATCAGGAATTTTCAAAAGAACCAAGATACTTTACATTGACGCCATGAAGATGGATGATCGAAAGAAAACAGCAAAATCAACAAAGTGGTTGACTGAGAGGAAAATCAAGTTTTCAAAAAATGTACTTGATTCAAATGTACACATCAGTTCCACATTAATAAAATATATTACTTCAAAGCAATTCTTGTCAATAGTCTAGTGTGACTTCACCATGATCTCAGTGGTGTAGTGTGATGACCAAAAATAAGATCAAATGACCACAAAAAAATTTGGGGCAAATAAAACCCAGATTAATGGTCATGTAGATGAAATTCCAGAATTAGTTAGAATTAGTACAGCCATTCCTAAAATCCACAGGTGTTTCTGCTAATCAATAAAGGGTAGGGTTTTATCAATAAAGGGGAGGGGGTGGATCTGGCTCTAGAGGTGGTCTTGCCCCCAGTTACCTTAAATTTTATCCTTTAAAAAAAGTTGCATGATTTTTAAGTGGTGAATATAAATTTGGAGGCCATTGCGTGCGGTACAGGGCAATTCTTTAAATGAACATAAAATGGCCAGGTCACTTAAGCTCTTAGAATGCTATTAATCTTCATAAATTACAATATTGATGTGATATTTAGTGTTTGGACTGTTTTCTTGGTGCCAAAAGCTACATTTACAGTATAAATGGAATTAACATTTGCACAGTGAGAACTGTATCACATACTTAGCACTTTAATTACACTTACAAGATTGACGTGTACATGTTAAGAGCTATTTGTCTGTTCAAAGTGTTAATATATGTGTAGCATTTATGTTGTTTGGGTGTTTTTGCAACACAGGGTGTCTTTGCAACACACACAAACACACACACACACACACAAACACACACACACGTGGGTACACATGTGCGGTGCCTCTATTGAGCTCAGACAGCAGTAATTAGAGCCTGTTGAGCAGAGTGTGTCTGTGGGTCACCTGGGGGTTTATAAAGCGGCCACTAGCCACATGGGACACTGATCTAAATCTGTCTTCTTTGGGGGGTGAGGGTGTGTGTAGTGGGGAGAGGGGGGTTATGGTAGACACAGATCTATTACATTTGCACTGCTATGGTGAGTGTATGTAGTGTGTGTATGATTTATATATACAGTGGTATGCAAAAATTTGAACATCCCCAGAAAAGATATATATTTTTTTAATTTTCTAAGTAAAAATGAGTTTCTTCTACAAGGAACGCACTTTTTTCTGCATATTTACATTTATTTTGTTGACACATTTTCAAAAAAGTTGGGATACTGTGCAAAATAAATAAATAAAAGCAGAAAGCAAGTCAAGTCAAATCAAAGTTTATTATATAGCACCTTTTACAGGTGTTGTCACAAAGCAGCTTTACAAAGAAAATCTGGGTCCGAGGCCCCCATGAGCGTCGCCAATGGCAACAGTGGCAAGGAAAAGCTCCCTAAGAGCAAGAGGAAGAAACCTTGAGAGGAACCAAGATTCAAAAGAGGAACCCATCCTCCTCTGGTGGACACAGGATAGCAAACAATGCAATGATGTGCAAATCAATTAAACCCTATAATAACAAGAATAGTACAAAGACAACAAATTACATTTTGAAACAGACATTTGATTGTTGTGTGAAAAATATATGCCCATTTCGAATTTCAGCAAATAAACTGTGTTTGTGTGCAGACTCTGGAGATTGTGTTACCTCACTTTCATAAATTGTAACTCAGGGCAATTAAGTGAAGTTATTCCTTTATTTATGAGCTATTTCTGAGGAGATTAGATACAAGATAATCAAGTCAAAGACAAATAAGTGAAAACAAGAAAATTAAAGGTCACAAAAATTTAAACCTACGGAGAAAATGGAACTCCTAACAACCACCTGGAAGACCTGGCCAACCACCACAACTGCCCCCATCAGATAAACCGCCCTTAAAGCTTCCATCTTTGACAGAGAGGAGAAAATCAAGCTGCTTTAGATCTGAAAACATCCACAGGTGTTTCTGTTAATCAATAAAGGGTGGGGTTTCATCAATAAAGGGGAAGGGGTGGATCTGGCTGTAGGGGGCGTCTTGCCCCCAGTTATCTCCATCCTTCCACTGTGAGAAGACAACTCAGCGCTATGGGTCTGAAAGGATGTGTAGCTGCCAAGAAGAACCTCACTGAGAGAAGAAAACAAGAAAATGAAGAAAAAAAGCACCAGAACACCAAAACTGGACATCGAAGATGTAGAGTAAAGTTTTCTGGACTGACGAATCTAAGTAAAATACAAAAATTCAACTTCTAAGACTGAAGTTTGGAGATGTGGAAAAATATCCCTTCAGATTTCTTTGAATAACTGAAAGCAAGAATCGATTGGGTATACAAATTATTGAAAAATATCACATTTAGTTATTGAGGCTTCTGTATATGTTTTGTACTTTTTTTCCTGATACTGAAAATGAATAACTCGTCAGTACAGTCTGTTCAGGGTGCTTTCCACACTGCGGTGGCCTTGTTTTAGGCTGAAGCTTTCGGTGGCTTTTCTCCTTGGCTCGCTGTCCTAATTCTGAGCCTGACACACTTACAGTCCATCTCATCTGCCTTCCTCATCAGGCTCAGCTTCTAAATAAAGCTACTTCTTACACACACATACCTTCAGCATGGCTTCTCAGACATATCTCATGTATACTGGACAAGCCACAGCATCTAACACATCACTGGTTCTTGTCAGGCAGCCACCTGTATTACACATACGCTCTCACAGCAGCTTCATAAATACTTCATGTTGCTGTTCTGTACTGTCAGTTTATACATACAGTTGCCTTTAGCCATGATATGTAGACTGCATGCAGAGACAGGGGCTAATGTTTTGCTACAGTCATTCACTGACAGTATGTTACTGCAATGCACTTTTCCTGCAGCTTCCACTGGGGTCAGATTTGATACAGCTTCAAATAACGAGGCTTTCATTGTAGAAAAACTTTCTGATGGTCAGCATGTGGTGTTTAAAGGAAAGAGGCAAAACACCTTCAAACAGTTGGCTAGCGTGTAGTTTGGATAGCAAGTATGCTAGCTGGAACACCAAGTATTATAGACAAAGCTAATCTAGCTGAAGCTTTAGCAAGTTACAGATCACATTCCTTTAAAACTTACTTCAGCTTCAGCTGGATTAGCTAGTACGCTAGCTAGCTAGATCATGTGCTATATAAACTACAGATTGTTTCAAATTGTTTCAAGCTGTTTTGCATCTTTTCTTTAACAGCTACATTTACTATATCTAGCACTTCAGTTCTGTAGGGTTTTCTACAGTGAAAGGCTCTTTCCACAATTCCTGAGGCAACAATAACAAGACGAAACTAAAATTCGCTACTAAAGACTCAAGACTCGGCCTGCACGTAAACTCTAGAGACTCCAGACTCGTCTCAGATGAATTGGCTTGTCTGCACTTTTTGGATTTTATTAACTGTATTATTGTACTGAATGTTGAGCGAATGACTCAGATTTATGTGTTTTAAGTATTTTGTTGTTCTGTTGTGTCTTTTAACATGAGGGTTGGGTTGATGTAACCTGGGCCTCTGGTGTGACCTTGACCTGTGTCTCCGTTAGTGGGCGAAAGCCCCCTGGCAGTGATGTAATATGCACACAGATACTGATACATTATTCACCAACACATTCTAATCCATTATTCACTCTAGTACACAGGCAGTGATCTGCTCTCCAAACTACAGACTGCCCTAAGGGGATGGGCTGAGTTTCTATCTATCTATCTGTCTATCTCTCTATCTATCTATCTATCTATCTATCTATCTATCTATCTGTCCGTCCGTCCGTCCGTCTATCCATCTATCTGGCCGTCCAGCCGTCTATCTGTCTGTCCATCCGTCTGTCTGTCTGTCTGTCTATCTGTCTACCTACCTGTCCATCTAGCCATCCATCCATCTATCCATTCATCCATGCATCCAGCTGTCCGTCCGTCATCTATCTATCCATCTATCCAGCCATCCGTTGATCATCTATCTATCCAGCTATCCGTCTGTCTGTCTATCTGTCTACCTACCTGTCCATCTAGCCATCCATTCATCTATCCATTCATCCATGCATCCAGCCGTCCGTCCGTCATCTGTCTATCCATCTATCCAGCCATCCGTTGATCATCAATCTATCCAGCCATCCGTTGATCATCTATCTATCCAGCTATCCGTCCGTCTGTCCATCCGTCTATCTACCTATCCATCCAGCCATCCAGCCATCCGTCCATCATCTATACATTCCTCCTTCAATCCAGCTGTCTGTCCATCATCTATCTATCCATCTATCCAGCCGTCTGTCCATCATCTATCCAGCTATCCATCCGTCTGTCTACCATCTATCCATCTGTCCATCTAAAATGTATATTTTAGAACATTTCACTGTGCCATTTATCATGAAATATTGACAATGCAGGGAGCTGCTGGCATCCAAAAGGTGTTAAAACAAACAAAACAGAGTTATGAGGTTTTGATTTAACAGCTGTGATAAATATTTAGTAAATAGTCATTGATTAAGCTTTCACATAGTTTGAAGGGATTCATGCTGAGACTAATATATATATATATATATATATATATATATATATATATATATATATATATATATATATATATATATATATATATATAAAACACCCAAGCAAGTAAGTAAATAAAGAAATAAGCAAAAAAGCATGGACAACAATTCTTTTATTGTGTTCTCTGTTAGGGCTGGGTATGGGGAGGAGCTCATTGGCTTAAGTGGGACAGTGCAGTGAACACTGCGGATGCTACGACCTCTAAGACTTCCACTGGAGCTGTAAAGGAAATCAAGCTTGGCCTCTTGACCCTGCATTGTGTTGCTACAACAATGTAAGAGAGAAGACGAGAGAGAGAGAGAGAGAACGAAAGAGCAAGGCAGAGAGCTTTGACCTTTGTTGGACTGCATTTGAAGGACTTTCACTTTGCAGGTGATTTGACACAAGCTTTGAAGCTTCAGACTCTAGGCTTCAAAGCCGGTGGAGGCATGAGGAGGAGGGCTTCTCCGTTTCAGTTTTGTTCCGTATTATGTCTCCCTTCCATGACGATGTTTCTCTCTTTTTCTCTCCTCAACATTCAATGTAAGGATGATGATGGGTCATTGTGTGGAAAGGGAACTGCATGTGGGACTCAACTCAACAGCTCTTGAGAATGATCCCTCAAAACAGACAAAATGTCACTATACTAGTGATCATGCTATTCACAGCACTCAGGTATTCACTGTATACCTGTATACAAATAACACAGCAATCAGGTATTCACTGTATTCCATGTATTCACTGGCTTGAGTTTATGCACTTGATAAAAATGACCTATGCCTAGATCATGTCAACCTGTGAACCGTTTCTGTCCAAAATATTGGAGAATATTGGTTCCTTATACTTTTTGGGGTTCTAAAAGCGTTTCTAAAACTCATACTTGTTTGGTTTCTGAAGCTCTTATGTGTTAGGTTTTTGGGCCTCATGTTTGTTGTGTTTTCAAGCCTGCTTTGGGTTTCTGAGCCTAATACTTGGGCTTCTGGATCTCATACTTCTTGGGTTTCTGGACACCTTACTTATTGGGTTTCTGGACTTTACTTGTTAATGTGTTGGGTTTCTGAGCCTCATATTTGTTTGATTTTGGAACTTCATATTATATATTTTTTTTGATCTAATATTTGTTGGTTTTCTGGACCAACAAATGTTTCATGTTTGTTGAGTTTTTGGACTTCATACTTCATACAGATTTCTGGGCCAGATATTTCTTAGAATTTTGAACATTTGTTTCTCATGTAGGTTTCTGGACATAATACCTGTTGGGGTTCTGAGCCTCATACTTGTTGGATTTCTTGGTCCAATACTTACTGTATTTCTAGACCTCATAGTTGTTGGCTTCCTGGGCCTTTTAATTGGGTTTCTTGGTCCAATCAGTTTTGGAATGCTGGGCCTCATGCTTGTTTCTTTTTTCAGCTTCACTTGTTGGGTTTCTGGACCTCATACTTTAGTTTCTGGGCCTTCTTTATGGCCTTTTTGTTTGGTTTCTGCTTAATAATTGTCTTTCTGGGTCTAATACTTGTTGGGCTTCTGGACCTCATATTTGTTGGATTTCTGAACTTCATACTTTTTGGGTTTTTGGATCTAATATGTGTCAGGTTTCTGGATCTAATGTTTGTTGAGTTTCTGGACTTCATACTTCTTGGATTTCTGGGCCACATATTTCTGAACCTCTGTTTCTGAGCCTCATACTCGTGGGTTTCTGGACATAATACCTGTTGAGGTTCCGGGCCTCATCCTTGTTGAGTTTCTGGAAACAGTTACTGGTTGAGGTTCTGAGCCTCATACTTGTTGGATTTCTTGGTCCAATACTTATTGTGTTTCTAGACCTCATAGTTGTTGTCTTCCTGGGCCTTTTAATTGGGTTTCTTGGAATGCTGGGCCTCATGCTTCTTTGTGTTTTTCAACCTTATTTGTTGGGTTTTTGGACCTCATACTTTTGGTTTCTGGGCCTTCTTTTTGTTTGGTTTGTGGTTAATAATTGCCTTTCTGGGTCTAATACTTGGATTTCTAGACTAATACATTTTGGAATTTTGGAACACATACTTGTTGGTTTTCTGGACAACAACCTGTTGTGTTTCTGGAGCCCACTATTTGTTGCATTGCTGGACTTCTGGACTTGGAAGTTGATTTTTCCAGACCTGTTCCATGTTGGTTATCTGCGCTTTTTTCTTCACCACTCTTAACTTTGGCTTACCCAGTAGAGCCTTGACCCAGAATCTGGTAAAACAGCATTGTGACATAGCTATTGTGCGAAAAAGATGTGTATCTCTAGAGTATTGTAGAAGAAAGGTGGTGTTGGGGATGGGGGTCGGGCAATATATCTATTGCTGACAGAATATAGAAGGGTAGAAAATGAAATATAGCTCTACTATAGTTTGCACTCTCATCCAAATACAGACACCCATGAGACACATAAAACTTGTGTGCATGTGTATGCAGAAAAACAGTGAAATTTCTGGGTAACCTCTTGTGAAATAAAGTGGTCTGTCATAGCAGTCACATGAGACTAAATTCTGGTTTGGATTCGATGGAGAGATTCAGCCCCCTCCAGCATAAATCACCTCTGCACAAAGGGAGAATCGAGCTCACAGGAAAAGTGGAAAAGTACTAGTGAATCATGGATTGTTTTTTGCAATAGTCATGCTTCACTGTTTTGTAACAGTAGTAACTCTTGCTGTTTTTAACCCTCTATTGCATAATTATTACTTAAACATGCTAAAAATCTTTTAATGTGCTTTTTTGTTATCTAAACTTGCTTAAATAATGGAAATATTAATAAAAATATTAATCTAAAAATTAAGTGGGTTATTTTGTGAATTTTTGCCATATGGCAACAATGCGCAATTGTACCATAGCAAAATAAAATCTAAAAAAATCACCATAAAATCTCATTTTTCTCTAAAAAACATCTTTTTATTGAAAACAACAACAAACAAATCAAAAAAAACTCATACTTAGTGAAACGTACAACCCAATATTTACAAATATTGGAAATCAACAAAATTTCATTTGTTATTTGGAATGTATGGTAATAACAACATAATAAGAAGAATTCCTGCTCTTGTGAGGTCATGAAGTATTTGTCCTTTCAAAGTAAAAGACCCTTTTTTCAGAATTAAATAGGAAAACACAAATTTTATATTATTGCTTTTGCATAACATTCAGATAAAGTAATTGTTGCCATATGACAACACGGTGGAATAGAGGGTTAAGATAAATTAAATGTTAAGTTAAATGTCTAAATGAGTAGGTGCAAGATGGAAAATGTTATACAATATTTACAAAAATGTATACTTGTACGTAAATTTGCAACCTCATCATTTAAAACCAATATAGAGAAGTAATGCGCACGGTTTATCAATTAAGCATTTTTTTATATGTTGAATTAGTTTGCATTACAGTATGTACATTTTAAACATAATAATATGACAACATTTATGTACAGTTTTATTAGGCTACAAAATCAGTTCATTTATTTATTGTTCATAATTTAATTGCATGCTTTTTTTTCAAAATCTATATATAAATTATTCAATACATATTAGTGGTAATGATAGAGAAATATTGACCAAACGGTAGTGTCATCATGTCTTGCTGTTGTAGCAGGGTTAGATGATAGGGGGCAGTGTGAGAGCAGTGAGAAAATCTCTCTCCTCCACATCACCATCAGGATGAAATAGCTGGGAAGTGGGAGCTGGAACTCTAAGGACCTGTTTATTCATGGCATTAAAATGTGCCCTGTATCTGGATGTTGTCAGTATACACACTGAAAGTTTGTGAAATGTCTGTGGTCAAAATGTATTTGGATCAACTGTCCTTATCCTGAGTTAACCGAGTACACATTGTGATTGGCTATGTGTGGACTCTATTTGTAGTAGGCCTTCATTTTGGACCATAAGGCTTAATTCACACAGGCTACCTCTGCGTGGTGTGAGCGATGTGGCAGAATGACCGCTACAGCTCGAACACGCTGGCCTTTCATACATACAGTGTTTGAGCTGCAGAGCAGCGAGAAAGTTATACAGACATTCCTTTTTCCAGATGGACAGATGGTCACATCAGTCACTCTGCTCAATAAAAATAGCATTTATAAAAGTATGCAGTATTTGTTTGTCCTCGACAGCATTCTGACTTCGGAATAGGAAAAAGTTTCAAGCCTGGTAAACCAACTGGGAAATCTGTCTGCAGCATGGAATGTTTAATTAGTATTTCATCATGAATTAAACTGAATAATAAAAAAGTGGTTAAAAGTTTTTTATATGGTTTTCTGTTTTATTTTCGTTGATTTTCATAGTTTATTTCCATGTATTTTGCAGTGTCTGGTCCATTTCCTGAACACTGTGTCGCTTCAGTGGAGCGTCCAGGGTGCTCTGCTGCTTCGCGTGCGCAGCCTGTGTGAAAGCGCTGACCAGTTAACATGGGCACTGGAATGAAAAGCAAGGCTTTCCATGTCGCTCACACCACACAGATGCTGTATGTGTGAATAAGGCCTAACACTTCTACAATATAAATTTCTGCTAGTTGGAATCCTTGTGGGATTCTAGCAGTTTGTTTGCGATGCTAATGGCAATTCACATGAACATTTTGGGACTTTCTAGATAAAATGTGGGCATTTAAAGCTTGTAAAAGACATTTTATGCTTTATTTGATGCTTTTGATAAACGATAACATATAATTGACCCTGTTTGTATCAGTTTTACAGTGACTCTTTCAGTAAACAGTCAGAGCATAAAGCTGCCGCCACAGTTTACCATTTCTAACAGACGACTGAAGCTTAGGGTGCACTGATATGGGAATATGGGGTGTTGATATCTGATATTTTTCATGTACACATCTGCTGATGCTGATACATAAACATTACTGTAAGGCTGTAAGTCCCTTTATACCAATTTTAGACACAAGGAGTTTTTGAAAAGAATAATAGCTGATATTAATGGAAAACAAACACATTTAATTTCTCTAATAATGGTGGTATTAATCATAATATAGCACTGATAAATCATATATGTGAAAAGCCCACTCCCAACAACGTATATCAACATATAAAAAAATGTAATGCAGTTTTAGTGCATTAACCAAAGTCCAGAGAACAGTAAATCCATCACGAAATATTGATTTAAAATTTTGTTCAAATCTCCACATTTGTTGGATGCCAATATATTTTTTTAAGCATCTGTTATACCAATATGATTTTGATATTTTTGCGCATAGAACCTGCGCACGATTATGGGGTTCTTCAGATTGATGGAGAATGTGTTGTATATTGTTCTGTATAGAACCTTTCTGAAAAAGGGTTCTATATAGCACCAAAAAGAGTTCTTCTTCAAAAAGGTTCTATATAGAACCATACATAACACATTCTCCATCAGTCTGAAGAATAATTTTACCATGCAAAGAACCCTTAAAGGGGTTCTCTGAGTGTTCGTGGTTCTATACAGAACCATTTTCTTTACTAAAAAAAACAAAATACAAAACCTGAAAAGCCATTTATTGCCTGTGAACCACTGCAAACTTCAAAGAACTTTTCCAAATGTTATTTACAAGATCATATGAACCTTCTTCGGATCTCCTCTCTGTCCAGTGTTTTGGCAATGCTAGCCATCACATTAGCCAAACAGGTACTTTTCCCAGTTAAACTCAAAAGCATGCTTCGTCTCCCCCGCTTGGCAACGGCTATACTTCATGTTTAACTGAAGTTCAGAGACTCTGGCTGGCCAGCGCTGGGTCCTGCTTTGGGCCTTGTTTTACACTTGAGCTGTGTAGCACCGTGTCAGTCTAAGTCTGCAGTTATTGATATGAATGTATTTGCTCCCGCAGGGATGCATAAATCCAGCCTCTCTCTCCCCCACCTCTCCGGGGTCAATGCTACACCGCCACATCTCGCTTGCTAAAAGCAAGGTCAGCTCCAATTCCTCTGACTCAAGCATTATTGAGACGCTGCAGTTACGTTTGGCCAGCGTCGCAGCGGGCCCACTGAGCTGAAATTACACAACAGTGTCATGTGAAGATGCAGACTCTGTGTGTACGTGAGCTGTTTATGAACAAATTATTTATGCATCTTCGCCTGGAAGGTTCACCCTTAGAGGCTGAGAGTTACTGTTATTTCCACATAATTATTATATAATTACATACTTACATGTGTAATTACAGCAGTTTTACCATATTATAACATAGTAACAATTAACAGTATTTATTTATATTGTTTTGACTGAACTGAGGGTGCACTTTAACTTTTCCCCATTCTATTTGAGGTCAAGAATGTAAACATAAAAAAAGAAAAATGTGTAAAAAATCTAAAGGATGTATTTTTTTTCACAAAACAAGACTGTATGTAATAAAATCATAATACAAGCATGAACATAATGTTGATTTCAGGTTTAGAACAGACAAAACATCAGATTAAATTACAATATGCTTATCACTTGTGACAGCTGCAACTTCCAAAGCTTAACAAATATCTTGCATGCATAAAGGAAAGGAAGAACAATATTTTTGATTTGGATTGCTCCATTATGTAAATGTGGGATGTGTAATAAAAGCATGAATGAATAAACATTTTAAATTAATATACAGCTGTTATGCCATTGTACCATTTTAACCAACACATAACATTGACTATGTCACTGACCAATTTTTTGTCTATATAGTTTTTTTTTTTCTCCTGTATGTGTACATTTACAAAAAGAGTGACCCCAACATGTAGTGGAACCATGAAAAAGTACATAATGCATAATTTGCATCAATATCATATAATTTTTGTCATTACAGCAGTATTTTACTCTAACGTTCTCTCTTAGAACTGGCTATTCTAAAAACAAAAAAAACTATTTCAAGTATAATATGACACTTGTGGATGATGTTAACATGCTTTCATTGGTGTAGATTTGTAACTTTAATAGATTCTGTTTTCATTAGAGTAGGCTAAACAGCATGACAGGAGGCTAACACACTAAAAGGCTCCTCTAATAATATTTAGGACTAGGCCTTTATCTTCGGTGTTCACTGAAAACTACAGCATCTGAATGTATCACTTGATTGCCAGTTATAAGTTTCAAATGCTAGATCTTGGAATAAATGCTATAAAATGTAAATATACACCACCACTAGCTTGCAGCCAATATAACATAAGGAATCCCATAGGGCTGATATCAACAGTGTCCTATTAGTGGTAAAAAAATAAAAATAAAAATAAAAAAATAAAAAAAAGGCTGTTAAAAATGTTTGCAAAGTGAATTGCAGGTTTTTGACATGAAACATTGTTACTCAATGACATGCACAGCTAACATATGTTCATGATTTCACAACTAAAGCACATTTAAAGACCTTTTTTATTAGTGAGCAGCTGGCAGGATGTATAGTCTTGTCTTATAATTTATGTACAGTACTTTGCAGAAGTCAGAGGCTGCACTTCATTTCCTTTCCAGTCAAAATATCCATTTAGTATAAGTTATTCATTTTTCAGTGATAGGAAAAAAGCAGAAAACATATATTCAACAGAAAACTACACCAAAGCCTCCATCAAGTAAATATCACATTTTTCAAAATTTACTGTGCTCACTCTTAACTTTTATTACAGCTTTCGTTGTTTTTCAGGTTTTACAAAGAAATCTGCAGGGATTTTTTCCACACCTGCAAAGTTCAGTCTTAGAAATTGGTTGTATGTTCTGCTTCTCACGGACCAAGTAATCCCAAACATTCAGTGATGTTGAGGTCTGGACTCTGGGGCTGGTCAGTCTATTGTTTTTAGAACACAAACATGAAAGCTTTAAGTGCTGTTTATCTGATGGGGTCAAATGACATATTTCATTGAAAATAAGAAAATACATCCTCTTGAAGGAACAAACTTAAATATAAATATTAATAGTGCAAACCTTTTTTACATTTGCTAAGCTCAACATATTAAAGAAAATAAAAATATAAAATGTGCCATAATGTTTATACAGACAAACATTTTAAATGTGTTAAATTAAGCAAATAAACAGTGAGTGCGTTTACATGCACTTAATAATCCGATAACTGCCAATACCAGCCAATACCAGCCAATATCAGCCAATAAACTCACAGAAGAAGACGTAATGTAAAACTTTAAAAAAAAACATTGCACCACTTTAACTGAAAATGTGAAACATCATCTAGAAGATGAAAATATGTAAATCCTTCATTTTGTCGAGAATGCATTTGGTTTCAGTGTCACTCTAAAAGTGTTTTGCTGCAACTGGTGGCGACGCTGCTCGCTTATTTCTGGTACCGTAGTCTGTTTTGCACATGCGCAGACTGAGAAATCTGAAAGAAATCAGAGTAAGAGTTTACATGCACTGAGGAATCTGATTACTGAGCTAAAATCCAGCTCTCTTTATCAGATTTCTTTATCGGCTTTCTAGACCTTACTCTGATCTAAGAAATCGGAGTGTGCTGTTTACATGGCCATTTGAATAACCAGAAAACTGCAGAAATCTGATTATGATTAGGTTATTGAGTGCATGTAAACACACTCAATAACTGTGTATTTCGATGTTCAGGAGTGTTCTCTGTAGAGAATGTGTAAACCTATTTTCACTCAGAAAATCAACAAAACAAGGAATTTGAAAAAGGGTGACCAAACTTGTGCATGCATATATTTACATACAAACTAACAAACTACATATAATATACTTTGTGTGGTGATGAGTACAATAAATATACAAAATACATACCTGAAAAATGCAATTGAAATAAAGACTGCTGAATTCTGATTCTAGAACTGTGCTGAAAGCAAACAAAGTGTATTTTTTACCACGTTTCATGCAGCTTCCATAGCTGCACTGTTTGAGGAAATGAGGAAATTGATCAAAATAACCCTGAAACACTGTATCAGTGTTTAAAAAGCTGAAATATACATATACTCTGCGCTCACTGCACCATTCATTAATGTTTCACCTGATTTCACTGCATGGGTGAGCTTTGCACTGAGGCTGATTCAGCGTAGAAGAGCATGGTTCTGATTGAATAAATAGCTCTCCTGCTCGTACATGCAGCCCAGGAGTCATAACACGTTACGTTCCAGCAAATACTTCTTTATGCTTTCTTGCTTTTTTTTCCCTTTGCTTGTTCTGAGCGCGTCAAAATGGAAATTAGCCCCACCGACCATGTCTTTTCCAAGATTGCAGGTTATTGGAAGAAAGAAAGATGTCATTTTCCACTTCTGTATTATCCAAGCATATCATTTAATGCAATAAGATGCATCGTGAGCAAAATGAAACTCCCAGGAACCCGATCAATGAAAGTGATCTAGCGTCGGTGCCTGAACGTTTGACAAGCATTAGCAATGACAAAAAAGTAGCAATGAGACTAAATGGTGCAATAGTATCAGGTAATATTCAGCTGAGAGACATCCTTCCAGGAAAGTGAGGGGAAGAGAGTGGAATTTGATCCCCCTCACTTCCCTCTTACACAATAGTCTGTTCATGACAGCCCACCCGTCCGACTTTCTTCGCCTCTGATGTATAGGACCCACTCGACCTTGTAAGCGAATAACCAGCCGTGTCATTGGATCACGTAGCCCCTGCGCGTAACCTGAGCCTTCCAAAGTTGCAAAGTCACCGTCATCATTCTGTTAGCAGTGCTAGCCACAGATTTCTCCGGCTTCCTCTCCTCATGCCGGTGTCATTCCGAGTTTAAAGGGGCCATTTCCAGCCTTTTTTTTTCTGTTATATCCACTTATTATGTTTGTGTTGGTTTATGTGCCAAAAACTGTTGTAACACATTGTTACATATACATATATGATTTCAGAGCTGATTGGCTGTCCTGTATTGTGCCTCAATCAAAAGAAACACTATTTATAACTTCAGAGTGAATGGGTGAAGCTAAACTGCTGTAGTCTGATGTAAATGTATTTTGCATCACAAAAATAAGAAATTCAAAAATAGATTTATTTCAAAAATATGAAAATTCAAAAATAGATTTATTGAATTTTAGAAAAAGGAGTCAGTGGTACATTTTGAAACTTTAACAATGTACGTCAAAATCTTATTTCAAACAGAAATTATAACTCTTATGATGTTCTTTTTGGTTTATATACTAGATACAATTGTTTATATGACCATTTTCCAACCTCTCTTATTCCCTTAAAATTAAACAGGCTTTCTTTTGCCCTTACTTTGCTTTTAAGACTGATGCAAATGTAAATGTATGCAAATGGCCTCTGTTCTGGTTGTCTGCTTTTTATTGTGCCTCAATTAACAATCAGTCCAGCCTGAAACACTACGTACACCTTCAGCAGGAATGGCCAGAGCTTAACTGCTATAAGCTGATCGATGTAAATATGTTGCTTTGCGTGACATTACAAAAATAAAAAATCAAAACAGCCTCAGTTGGCAGCTCAGTTTCCATATGTGGACTGACTTTTCTGTAAAATAAATGAAGAAAATATGATTTTCCCTGATATGGGCTCTTCCAACGTTTTTCTTGCCTTTTTTTCCTCTAACGTCCACTTATGACATTTATGTAGTTTTATGTACAAAAAACAGTTGTAATTAATTTTTACGACAGTTTTCCAAACTATTTTTATCTTTTTGGATTAAACAGACTGTTTGCCTTTACCTTGCCTTTAAGACTGAGGTAACGTCAATTCTCAGGTAATATCAGTTCTAAATGGCTGACTTATATTATGCCTCATTCAAAAAGCTGCCCACAGTCATTGAGTAGAAACAATCCTATAACTTCAGTAACAGTGGGCTTTATGATTAATGGGCCATCATGTGTAAATATGTTCATTGTTATGACATCAATGAATTCAAAAAAGTCTGTTTAAAATATATGGACCACATGGAATGAGGAGTGAATGATACACTTGGAAAAATGTGAAAAATAAGCTAGGGAGATTCAGGTTTTTTTTTTTTCATAATACAGGCCCTTTAAAGTGAATAGGCCAGGCCTTGTTGGCTTGGCCTAAAGGCTGTCAGCCTGCATAAACAGAAGCCTGACAAAAAAAGCTTTCATTACGAAGCAGACCTGACATGCTGTGATGTATTTGTGGCTCGTGTCAACCACATAAGTCCATTGGCTAATAATAGGCGTGTGGGGAGCGCTATCCAAGTAGTGAAATGATAGAGCAGGAATGCTCTCTGTGAAATAAAAGGTAATACGGTAAACAAGGACAGACACAGAGATGGAAACTCAGTGCAAAGCAGCCTTTCTCCTCAATGACTGTGGACTGTGGTATTTAAGGCTGGAAATATTTTGATCCTTTGTACTTATATCCCATTTTGGTATTGTAATAAGCTTGTAATAAGCAGAGGGATGCTTTTAACTTCCTAAAATAACTACAGTACCAAACCAAGATGACTCCATTTAAGCACAAAGTACAGGACCATGTTTATAGGTCAAATGAACTTGTCTTTGAAACACATTTTATGAACACTGGGTAAAGATAATATTCAGAGAAGTTCACCATTCACAAGTTCAAATGAGTCCAAGTCAAACCTCAGGCCAATGGGGTGTAAGTCAAAGTCGAGTGTCGAGTCAGTGCGATGAGAATCCAAGTCAAGCCTCTGTGTTGCATAGTCTAGAGTCTCTGGGGTCCAAGTGCAAGTCGAATCTTACGTCTCTGAGGTCAGACTCTGAGTTGAGTCTTGAGTTAGTGCAGTGTAAGCTAAAGTTGAATCTGGAGTCATTGAGGTGCAAGTTTAAGTCATGTCTCGAGTCTATAGGGTGCAAATCCGAGTCAAGTCTTGAGTCAGCGTGGTGTAAATTTGAGTGTTGTGTGAGTCCAAGTGAAGTCTCAAGTTTCTGGGGGGTGAGTCCAAGTCAAGCCTTGAGTCTCTAGAGTGTGAGTCCAAGTTGTGTCTCAAGTCTCTAGGGTGTGAGTGCAAGTCAAGTCTTGAGTCTCTAGGTTGTGAGTCTTGATTCAGTGTGGTGAGAGTCCAGTTTGAGTCTTGAGTAAGTGTGATGCGAGTCTAGTCAAGAGAGAGAGTGGTGTGCATCCAAGTGAAGTCTTGAGCATTTGGGGCACAAGTCTGAGTCAAATCTCAAGTTAGTGTGGTGTAAGTCCAAGTTAAGTCGAGTCAATGTGGTGCACATTTGAATGGAGTCTTGAGAGAGTGCAGTACAAGCCCAAGTCAAGTCCTGAGTCTCAATGGTGCATGTCTAAATTGAGTCTTGAGTTTCTACTACTCTCTCGAATTTGGCACCCCTGGACAGAGATAATTATCCACAATGTTCACTGCAAATGAGTCCGAGCCTAAGTTGAATCTCGAGTCAGTCTTAAGTCAATGTGAGGCCAAGTTGAGTCTTTAGGGTGCAAATCTAAGTCAAATCTAAAATCAGTCTGGTCCATGTCCAACTTAGGTCTCTTGGCTGTGATTCTGAGCCACGTCTAGAGTCTCTGGGGTTGAAGAGTCAAGTCTTGAGTTAATGCATTACGAGCTGAGTCTTCAGTCTCAATGCAATTCCGAGTCGAGTCTTGAATTAGTGTGGTCCGAGTCAGAGTTAACTCTTGAGTCTCAGTGGTGCAAGTCAAAGTCGAGTCCAGAGTCAGTATTGAGCTAGTTTGAGTAAAGTTAGAGCGTGGTTTGAGCCCACTTTGAGGATCGAGTCTCTGGGGTGCAATAAAAGTCGAGTATGCAGTCTTTGGGGTGCGAGACCAAGTGGAGTCTTGAGTCTCTAGGGTGCAAGCCCTGTTGAAGTTGAGCCAATGCAGTGCAAGTACAAGTCGAGTCTTGAGTCCTCAGGGAATGAGTTCAAGTCTGGCACTACACTGAATAGATTGACTTTACAGGGACATTCCAGTCCAAAACTAGAGTTTACTACGTTGTTTGTCAATGCAGCATTCTGTATTGCAGCATTGTGTCCCTTAGTCTCATCAGCTTGACCAAATTTTATATCATTGTTATACATCAGTGCTCCATCACTGCAGTACCCAGTACGCATTATGCAAAACATCACACAACTATTGATAATCCGTGCAGTGTCAACCAACCCTGCTTGCTAGCCACTGGTCTATAAGCTAATAAATACAACCAAGCTAGCATTAGTGTAACTCTTACCTCGGTCATCCAACAAAATTGTAAAGACAGTGGTGATTCTATCTTTGGTCAGCACAAAATAGCCACCAAGACAAGTTATATACCCTTTCATCCAGAGTAAAGAAGTCAAAATGAGGTAAGATATCTGCATAGCATCAAAGCTGCCTTACTAACTTTTGCTTTAAGCTTGTTTCCCTCCTCATCTGACAAGTCTTTTCATTTGAGTCGTCAATTCTGTCTATTGTAATGGTGATTTGATGACTACAGTAGACATTAGATGTACACTTTCCATTTGCCAGCTATAACAATTCAAAACTCCACCTAAAGCAGTCACAGTTTTTTCAAAACCTCCTCCTACATTAAAGACACATTTTCAGAGGTATTTAGACTATAAAATATTGTTCTAGTCACTACTGTGGCACTGCTGTGGGGTTTGAGTGAGCATGTTTACACCAGGCCTATCGTTATTTTTTTATTTTGGTCAGAGTGTCTCTTTAACATCTGAGTGATTATTACTGTTTGGCCTGTACTCAGCTGTGAGACACTTAATAAGTTTGTGTGTGTATGAGTCAGAGAGGTGTGGTGTCTCAATCTTTATGTCCCTCTGCGGAACTGAAACAAATGTAGAATCTACTGTGCCAGTTAATAAAGTGCTACTCTTGAAAGGAGTACTGCAACAGTTGGAAACAACAATCAGAATTTTTCCTGTGAAATGCTTCTTGGCCCCATGTACACTCTTCCAAACAAGGTTTGTAAATGGTTCTTGGCTTGGATGCATGATTTGAGGAAAGCTGTTTAATTAGTATGGAACCTCTAGGTGAGGGGTGCCCAATACGGCAATCGTGATCAACCCCTTCAATTGCACAGTGCATTTTGGTAGATCGGGCCTCATTCAAATTTCAACATTTCTTGCTTCTGGCGGTGGGTAGGTCAGCTTGACTGAATGATGTGACGTTTGTCTGTCTCTTTATTTACTGCTTGTTACCATAGCTATGCCGCAGCCCGCCTAGAGCACTGCTGTGAGTTTGCCTCTTTAGCAATCTAGAAAGTTTTCATTTATCGGTAGCCAGTTCATGTAGCACCATTTTTTTCTTTTGTAACCTACCCTGACTCTTTCAGAAGACGAGTGCGAGACCTAGTACAAAGAAACCCAAAACTTACTTCTTCATGGCAGAGCGGGAGGAGGACTAAATTTTTCAGTTTCAAACTCTAAATGCATCTGCTTGATTTGCCAAGTAGCCATTGCACTTCCAAAGAAGGGGAACGTCAAGAAGCATTTTCGAACTCTACACAGAAACTATGATGATGAATTCCCAGCTAAAAGTTGTTGTTTTGTCTGTGACCTGTCCACTGGAAAAAGTAGATCATTTGGTCATGTGGAGGTCCTTTAAACTTTAAAAAGGTTCTTCACACTCGCACATCTCATTTACCAAAAATGACCTCAGAGAAAGATCTTTTTTGCTCAAAATGACTCCTTCAAGCACGTTTATAGCAATTATTACTATCTTTAAAGCTACACCATGTAAAAAATGAAATCATTATACTAATGAAGATACAATGACAATAGTAGATAATTCACCCACATCCTTGGAAGACACGTCCTTCACTAAGTTTTGACTGGGCTCTCTTTGATTACTCCTTCCATGTACTCGCAATCATCAGATTAATCCCCTCGGGGAAGGGGTCCGAAGCACGACTCTCGTTATTAAATGTTTTTCTGCACATTACATGCACCAGAGAGGTCTCCAGATTGTCAAGTCTTACATAGTGTACATTTAACATCCATCCTCTGAGACTCTACAACATCTTGTCGACCTGCCTCAACATGCTTGTAGGAGAACACTAACTGCCAATTCTCTTATATCAGCTAGCAGATGCTTGTGTTGGATAGCACTGCGCTGAGTGATAGGAGGGCAATCTTGACCATCAATATTTCATCAAGAGAAAACTGCTCTTAGATCAGTGGATATGTTCTCATCTCAGACGAGAGGTCTACTGACCACATGGCTTCTGTGTGAAGATACTGTATCTTATGCATGAAGAGTGAGTTTAGTCTCCAGGCTGGGTTGTAAAGAGCCCTGGTAGAGTGTACTTGTCAAGCAGATCTCAAAGATAAGAGTGCACCACCCCACACATACACAAGCCTCAAGACGATGCCTCAGCCCTCTTGTCACTCACTACTGAGGTCTATATTGGCAAGTTTGTCGTTTGATAGGCATGCGGGGGCTTCCAGTCGAAACTGCAGCGTAGGAGCTGAGCAGGCATATGACATCACTCAGGCTTTGTTGCGTTATGCTTCAGTTGCACGTTGATGCCGTCTTCTCTGTGTAATGGATTGTGTTACACACTCTTCTTCTTTCAGCTCATACACACCAACATTTAAACACTGTGAACTGTGATGTAAATGGCCAGATGAGAAACGTGTCAAATGGAGAGAAATGTAGAGAAATTTCAGTGACACTTTATTTTCAGTCGTCCTTTTTAGATGAAACAAACATTCAACGGACTCTCAGTAACGTCAAAAGCATATGAGGGTTAGGATTAGGTTTGGGTTAGAGTTGGGGTTAGGATTAAGGCCTGGGTGAGGGTAAGGATTAGGTTTTGGGTTTAGGTTAAGGTTAGGATTAGGGCCACAGTGAGGGTTAGGATTAGGTTTTATATTGAGATTAAGGTTAGGATTAGGATTAAGTTTTGGGTTGCGGTTAAGGTTAGGGTTAGGATTAGGGCCAGGGTGAGGGTTAAGATTAGGTTTTGGGTTGAGGTTAAGGTTAGGGTTAGAATTAGGGCCTGGGTGAGGGTTAGACTAAGGTTTCGGGATGAGGTCAAGGTTAAGGTTAGGATTAGGGCCAGAGTTAGGATTAGGTTTTGGGCTGAGGTTAAAGTTGAGGTTAGGATTAGGGCCATGGTGAGGGTTAGGCTTAGGTTTTGGCTTGAGGTTAAGGTTAAGGTTAGGATTAGGGCCTGGGTGAGGGTTAGGATTAGGTTTTGGGTTGAAGTTAAGGTAAGGGTTAGGATTAGGGCCAGGGTGAGGTTTAAGATTAGGCTTTGGGATGAGGTTAAGGTTAAAGTTAGGGTTAGGGCCTGGGTGAGGGTTAAACTAAGGTTTTGGATGAGGTCAAGGTTAAGGTTAGGATTAGGGCCAGAGTTAGCATTAGGTTTTGGGCTGAGGTTAAAGTTAGGGGATTGTATTAGGGCCATTGTGAGGTTTAGGATTAGGATTTGGGTCGAGGTTAAGGTTAAGGTTTAGGATTAGGGCCGAGGTGAGGGTTAGGCTTGGGTTTTGGGTTGAGGTTAAGGTTAGGATTAGGATTAGGATTAGGGCCACAGTGAGGGTTAGGATTAGGTTTGGGTTGAGGTTAAAGTTGAGGTTAGGATTAGGGCCAGAGTTAGGATTAAGTTTTGGGCTGAGGTTAAGGTTAGGGTTAGGATTAGGGTTTCAGTGAGAGTTAGGATTAGGTTCTGGGATGAGGTTAAGGTTCAAAGTTAGGATTAGGGCAGAGGTGAAGATTAGGCTTAGGTTTTGGGTTGAGGTTAAGGTTAGGATTAAGATTAGGGCCAGGGTTAGGGTTAGGATTAGGGCCTGGGTTAAGGTTAGGTTCTGGGTTGAGAGGTTGGGTTGATTAGGGTTAGGTACACCTACTTACTGTAAGCAAAGTATCAACAGAACATCTACAAGATATTTACTTAAATGTATGAATGCAGATGCTTCACTACTGCTACTTCACTGATATGTTGTTGATGTGTTATTGATAATCTGTTAAGTGTTTCTTAATCATCTATGAAGAACCACTGCTCCAAATGAAGTGTTACCAAGGTTTCTGATTTCGGTCAGCCTGTGGGAGGTGCTTTCACAAGCACATGCACTTTCCTGCATGCTGCTTTTTGCTTGTTTGTCACAATGATGTACATGATATATTGCATTCACTTGCCACCCACAAGCTAGGTCTCCACCCTTCACACAGTGCTACCAAGCAATAGATGCTTGAATGTTCTCACTAACTGACAATTCTGTTACATCAGCTAACTGATGCCCACAATGACTATGCTTATGGGAGAGGAAGGACCATCCTACCCACCCAAAGAGAGCAAGGACAATGGCATTTTCTCTGACCCCTGGTCTTGGCATTGGCAGGGAATTGAACTTACAAAACAAAGTTTAGATCAATGGTTCTCATGCTGGTCCTGAAGGCCCCCCAAGACGGTTCACAGTATGCCATCTCTATGCACTGTGATAGAGCAAAAATGTAGGACTCATTTGAGAACCACTGGCTTAGACAGTTGCATCACTCAGGAGCCAGCAATATGTCAATGTTTTTACCTTTGTAGTAACTTTGACATTTTATTTTAAAATAAAGACTTGTTTTTCCAATTTTTGAGTCATTATGAAAAAGTAATTACATATTTTCTTAACATTACACATTCACCTGAGATTTTGACTTAATATGTCAACATTTTGAGATATTTTCTGTTAAGAAAGTATAATTATTTTGAGATATCATTAGTTAGAGAAAAAGTCAGAATATTGAGGAAATAAGTCATTATTTCTCATTATTTGAGACAGAAACTCCCATAAATGCATGTGTAACATAGAGGCTGAGGCTGGTTGCAAGTATGAAACCTGTAAGGGGCATTCTAATACTCAAAGTCATAGGAGGCAGGGGTCAACATATAGGCCCGCAGAAAAAGATGCAGATCCATACTCGAAATTAGAGAGAAAAGCGAGGTTAAAAAAGCGGTGCATACCAAACACAAGAAACAGCCTCAGATCTCAGGAAAAATACACAGGTAGCAACACAGAGACTTCGCAAACACATGGTGGAAACAAAAGGGTTTATAAAGCAGTCTTAATGAGATCGACATAAGTTGCAGGTGTGTGGAAGAGGAGGAGAATGGGTGGAGCCTGGAGTATTATGTAGTAAACTATGACAGTCACTATCAAAACGGTGCAAAGCAGATCCAACTCTTGGTTTGTTATTAGTTGGAAAAGAAAGCAAGCTTTTGTTATAAAAGCAAATGTTCTACTTTGACTGCAATTCCATGCAGGCTTGTTTTACTTATTGTAAGATTGGCAGAATGTTTTCAGTATTAGATGTCTAAAAAATATTCTAAAAAAGCCATAATCCTTCTCGGAAATGCTGAAGTGCTGCTTATTATGTCATGTATTCAAAACAAAGCATTGCATTACATGGATACCACGGAATGGAAATGATTTCTGCTTGTTAGAGAGACAGAGAGAGAGTGAGAGCGAGTCCTGGTGAACTATGCGATACATTCCTCGCTGTTTTGCCGCGGATATTTTTACCCATAAGCCTTGGCGGCTCCCCCTTTGTGGGGTGGGGCTGCTGCTCGGTGGTTTCAGCCTGCAATAATCCTCCCAGAAATTCTTGCTGCTTCATTCTTCATTCTGTTTTGGTGCTCTTAGATGATCTTATAGAGTAGACTCTCCAAAATCAACACTGTAATAGGATAATTGGGACAGATTTGGAGGCTGATTGTACACTTATTAAAAGTCACCTCCAGATTTGTAAGTAATATGCAAGTGGAGGTACTAAGTGCATTTACATGCACTTAATAATTAAATAACCGCAGAAAATCAGATTTTATCAGTAATCTGATCAATGTATTTACATGCACTTGAGTAATCAGATAATGTGAAACTCCAGGTCTACATGAATCAGACAGTAATCAGATTTTTGCTTTGCAACCATCCAATAAACTCACAGAAGAAAATGTGATGTAAATATAATGTAAAACTCAAACTTGAAGAAGATGATAAATATTTAAATCCCTCATTTCATCAAGCATGTGTTTGGTTTATGTTCCAAAAGTGTTTTGCTGGGTCTCGCGGTACTGTGGTCTGTTTTTGCACGTGTGCAGACTGAGAAATCTGAAAGAAATCAGAGTAAGAGTTTACATGCACTGAGAACTCTGATTACTAAGCTAAAATCCAGCTCTATTCACTGGATCTCTTCAGTAGATTTCCAGACCTCTTAACCGATCTAAGAAAGTGGAGTATGCTGTTTACATGACCATTCGAATAATCAGATAACTGCACAAATCTGATTATGATCAGACTATTTAAAAAATGCAAGGCGCAAAAACTGGGGAACCTTCAAAATAGACAGCAACTGCATTTACAGCTACTGTAAATAATGCCAAAAGTGCCCATTTCTGTCATTTTCATCTGTCTTTTTCTGTGCGTAACTATATTTCCCAGTGTTCTTGTTGTGCTTATTTCATACATAAAGAATGTGAGAAAACAAAGCCAGAAATTCTGACATTTGTATCCCGTTTGTATGAAAAAGTACTGTTTTGAATAAGAAAACACATGAACAGGACTTTTAGTAGGAACACAGTCACACTTTATCTTTTCTCTGATTAAGCAAATGCATACAGCAATTAAAGAAGCCCAGGCCTAAAACTAGTGTGGTTTTCATGTTTTCATTCATCAGCATTCTTGCACTGCAATACCCAGCATGCATTGCACAAATACATCACACATCCATTGGGAATACCTACAGTGCACAGTGAATCCATACTGCAAGCCAGTGATCTAGAGGCTAATAGTGCCAGCTAGCATTTGTGATATAGCATTAACTTTAATTGGTCATCATTCAGCCAGCTGCAAAAGTCCACCTCTAAATATCCACCTCCAGTCTTTTTAAAATTTACCTCCACCTTTCAGACACATCATTAGAAGTGGGTCTTCTCATCTTTAAACCAGGAAATCTCATTCTAGAGACCACTATGGCACCATAGGATGTGAGTAGGCCTGTATACAAGAGATGTAATATTGGTTACATTAATTGTTTTGGTCAAATAGTACATTTTTTTTTATTATTTTAGTTGTATGGATGAAGGGATTTTGACTTAAAAAACAATATACAAACAAACTTGTACAGGCATATTCTTCATGACTCATTCCCAATTTGCAATTTACAATTTACATTGAATTTAAAGCACTAAAAAAACCACATCTAACATCGCCCACCTACAATGATTTGTTCATTTGCTTGACAAATGATGTTGGCATTTGCATCTGTGCCTGTATTTAACATGAACATGACTTTCTTCAAATGACTGCATTCGAAGACTGAACCTAAGCAAGAAGAAGCAGCAATTTTGAGCCACTGCACCTTAGTCATCGTAAATAACACACATCTGAGTGCGGTTTAATCAGCACTTATCCCACCGAACGGCTAAGCTTCATTGACAGAAACTAGCATTTACAGAAAGTGGCGTTCGGTCAAATTGGCATCTGAAGCGGTGCATGAAAGCTCTCCTCCGGTGGCCGCGCTAGCCATTTTCCTACCGTTTTGGAGAGAATTTTCTTCTCCACTTGCCTTCCTGTAAGGCCATGACATGCAGTGGGTTGGAGGCTATAGCGAGCTAGCTTCTTTCTGACTCCCACTGTGCTGTAATAGAGCTTTACCCTTCAGCTACTGCCTGAAAAAAAGGAGCTTCAAGAGCTTGAGCAATGACCTGAGGTGCCTCAAGCACTGACTGCATATGCTCACTTCAGTTCTGTGTGGACTGAGTGGTTTGATATTTGGCAACAGAATGTTTTCAAATCTCTTCTGGTAGTCGACGCCACTTCTCTGGTACCATTCCTGCACGTCTGGGGACGTATTACAGAAACAGTCCTAAGGTCTGGAACAGTGTAACACATCTTTTCTTACAGCATCTTATCTCAAGTTAGGATATCATAAATTACTCAGTTGAGATCAATAATCAATTGTTATGCCTGTTACCAAGTACACAGCAAAAAATGGCATCTTGTCAAGTGAAATTATCTTAAATCTAGTTGATGCATCTAACATTTCCCATTTTGAGAAGGTTGTGTACTTATTATAAGATTATTTTGCATATTTCCAGAATTGTTTAACTTGTTTTAGGTCATTTATAATTTTAGGTAAATTATCTCACTATACTGGCAGATGATTTTGCTGGTTTCAAGCACATTTCTTAAAACAAGCACAATTATCTGCCAGTATAGTGAGATAATTTTACTTTGTTATAATCACTTAAAAAGTAAAAATGTCTAGAAATAAGTTGAATAATCTTAAATTAAGTTTACAACAATCTCAACGGGAGAAATATAAGATGTGTTGACTATATTAAAGATAATTTTACTTGACAAGACATCAATTTGCAGTGTAATTTTAGCCTGGGATGCTCTGTGTACATGTGGACATATCTATAATATTTTAAGCTGACCACAACTGTCAGGATTTTCCCATTTGTATTATAAATGGCTACCTGTACGTCCATGTACATGAATTTCCTTGCAGCAGATATTAATGCCTGGTGGGAAACAAACTTTTGCAAGCAGGTACCGGCTCTGCGTGCCTTGACTTTTACCGGATTGCAAAAAGTTTGCGAAATAATATCTTTAAATGTTTCTCAAGTTTTAGCTGAGGCATTTAGCAGCACTTAAGTGACGTAATTGTTTTTCTTTTCAAAACTTGTTTTTTGAAAATTGTCTATCCATACACATCACGCCAAAACATCAGCTGTTGAATGCCAGTCAAACGGCCCTTTCCTGTCAAAGTAGCCCATTCTTGGCCATGTTCAGGCATGAAACATACCAGACTCTCTGATGATAAGCATATAAGTCTGCCTTGTGAGACTAGTTACCAATACACACAGCTGAAATGTAAATTTGTAAACAAAAGATAATCGTTTGCTAGACAGCTATGGATGTAAAAAAAAAAAATGACAGAGCATAACTAAAATGCAATGAACTGGAAGTTTGAAAATGTTATGAATATTGTTACGATATTAGGGGTTGCATGACTTCATGTTTACTAGTCGACTAGTCATTCAAAAAAGTGGGTGATTACTCAGTTAGTTATCATTATCACTTAAAAAGAAATATTTTGCTAGTAGTTTGCTAATAGAGGCTGGTTCTAGCAGCTGATGCTGCAGTTTGAGGTGCACTGCAGAAGAGGTTTTGTTTCAGCCTCTTTCATTCTGGCCACGGAAGTACACAGACTGTCTGATGTAAACTGCATGCTAAAATGAATAAAATTGGTCCATGTACTGTCTGATGGGAAACAAACGGCTGTTTATCAGGCTAATTGCCAGTAGCAAGTGGTTGGATCTACTTACCAATAAGCTTGTTAGAGATATAAGCCTAGTTGCTGAACCAGGAAACATTCATGACATCCTGTTTTAAAAACTTTATTCTTGAATTGTGTTTGAAACCATAGGTAGTAAGTAAACAAAATATTCTCATGCGTTTGGTGACCAGTACTCAAAGTTTGTTTTCATTGCATATCTCACACAAAGTGTTCTGTGAGTGGACGTTACGCATGTCAGTCAAAGCCATCTCCTGTCGCAGATTTTCGCAGATTTTTACCCAGTGCCAACTAGTGGATTTATTCGTCTATGACTATGCAACCCCTACACTGCACCTCCCCTTTCAGTTTAATAGGGCATCACTGCTATGCAGTTTCAGTTTCCATTTACTTAGCTCAAGGTGCAAAATACAGGGGTTTCTGGGGGTCTGGGATCCCCAAAATTAACCTTTTGGACTTCTAGAATGTCTCAAAATCAAAATTCTGGGGGTACCCTGAAAACAAACTTATGATGTTATGCTGTCTGTTAGGGAATAATAGACACTTACATTTACATTTTACATTTACAGCATTTAGCAGACACTCTTATCCAGAGCGACTTACAAAAAGTGCTTTGTCTATCCAGAGAAAGTATCTTTGCTAGTTACCAATAGGTTAGAGAGAAAGCCAGTCATACTTAAATACAAATTCAGGAAAGGGTCATTGTTTAGCTGTTTCACTCACAATCAGCGAGCTTCCACTCTTTAATATTCTTAACAAACAAGAGCTGCAATGCTGATCTGCCTCAAGGTGGCTTTCTCTACCTGCACAACACACATTCAACTCAGTCTCCTGATTATTCACCTCCATTTCTGCAATATGTTATTTGGTAAGTTATCATCATATGCAGGTAATGACAAGAGAGACCCTTTTCAGTGGCATGTCTAACAGTAAAAACAGAAGCGTAAAAAAATAACTTAAGACACTATTGGGCTTATTCTAATGTTAGGAAAACATTTAGCACACTTGGCCATATTAAGATGCTTCTGCAAAGCTCTTTTAAGATCTGGAGGTAGTATGAAATCATGAGCTCAGGAAATGCTATTCTGCTACTGTCTTAAATTCAATCCCAAGTGTAGTTGTCATGGTGACTAAACAGATAAGATTTCAGAGTTAGGGTGTTCCTATAACGCAGCCTGTAGACTTGAACAAAGGTTTGCCCAGAGATTTCTTCTGGCAAAGTTATCAGGTACAAATCACAGTGTCTGCATAAGTACGAACATGCTGAGCACTTCACCCTGGTATTATAGACTTTTGCAGGCACCTAGTGCTCCAAATGATTCATTTTAGAACCGCTCTGAGCAAAAGTGTAAAAGCCCCAGCTGCTAGGTTAGCTAAGAACCTGCAGGTAGGACTCTGCCTAGTTCTTATTGAGTGTGCTTTGAAGAGATTTGGTTCAGACTTATGATTCTGCACTGAAGCTCCATCTTACTGTTGAGCGGTTACTGTGCTTACCATCTCGGAGAAGACCACAGCACCCTGCATGGTGGTTAATAATTCCATGGTGCGCTGCTTGTTCTCTACCCTTAAGGAATGCATCAGTTTCTAACAGTCTTTGTTGCTGCCCATAAAAGATGATCTGGAAAAGAAAGCCATAATTCTGTTCTAACAGGATCAGGATAGTATTTCACATGGTGGGATTTTGGTTATGCTTTTTCAGTTTATGGCATGCATGTGGGAGTTTTGGTGTAGTGTATGCTTGTCATGTCCTCAAGATCTGTTGGAAAAATTAAAGCATTCATCTAAAAAAAATGAATTTTTTGGAAATGAGCAAATATTCAGTTAATATTTTCAATGAAAACCAATTATGGAACCAAAAACTAGATTGGGTTTAAAATGAAAAGGTAAATGTCCCATTCATATATGGTGTCCTTGAAATGTGCAGACTGTAGGAAAATGAGATTTGTTTCTTAAATCAGATCTTTTGAGACAGCCGTCCACACTGTTATTTGTAAGTGATCAGATCGGATTTGTGCGTCCAGGCATCAGCAAATGGCAACATGGTAATGACGTAAAGTTTATTTCAAACGTGTATACTGGAGAGATAGAGGTGCATCGTCTCACCCTCCAAACTCTCTGGCATAAGCATGAATCTTTGTTGCTCTTCTTGAATCCAAAAACTTATGTCACTTCCATGACATCATCGTTGTATGTCGCACTGTGAGTGACGCAAAAGACACTCCAAAATCTGATCGGAGTGTCCAGACTAATACGCATCTGTAAAGCTTTGATTGAAATTGCATTTTAAACCATCTCCAAATGTAGTTTTGATTTGCAAAGATTGGATTTTGTGTGTTTATTTGCTAGTCCAGACTATGAAATCTGGATACTATCTGAATGTGCCAAAAATTGGATTTGGGCTGGCAGTCTGAACAAGACCATAGTTAGCCTACTTAGTCATAGCAGCTTATGTTCAACATGTGTGGAAACATCTATCAAATACTCCCGGCAGGACACCACCACAAATATTCAAAATACAATGTTAGATAAACTAATATATTTTAGACTATTACACTATCAGTCACTGATAAAATGTCTTTTGTCCATCAAGGTCAATGTAGAGGTTGCGCCCATTGTGAAAACATCATGGGATTGTATTTCTTTATGGTGGTGATTGGAACCAGGAGTTATGATTTGTACAACACAAATAGCCATTTTATCTACTAAAGCAAAATGAGCAGTGAACCTCCACATGTCTTTTTGAGATTTTTATATGTAATGCTGATAATGATGGTAAAATGGTGATAAATATGAAAAAAATAAGTTTTATTTAGGGACTAGTTTGCCTTTAAATGCCCTGCATTTACCTCTCCACCATTCATGTTCGAAAATAATTACTTTCTAGACCATTTCATGTAATAACTTTCCTTTTGGGAGCTCAGATGTTGGTTCTTATCACCACCGTTGTAAACAATTCTGACTCAGTAACCTTCTCTAGAACAGAGCACCAATCACTTGCTTACATCTCACGATAAAGTTAAGAAGAAATCATAAAACGCAAGCAAGGTATCACCATTCTTGCATCTCAGGCCTATCGTCTGAAAATCTTTTGTACAGTCTGACTTTTAGCTCATATATGGCACAAAATTTGGCCCAGATTTCAGCTGTTATCATAGTTTACAGGGAGCTTTATCAGTTTAACTGAGAAAGCCTGCTTTGTGAAATACCCTCCACTCCTTAGCTGGGGTTGTTTCTCTTTGGTTAATACATGAACCAAGTGTGGACCAAGACCATGTCATCACTGCTAAAATTAAACCATACGTAAACATACTTATCACTACTTGTGTGTTACTTACTCTCCAATAACATCTCTCCTTCTCCTCCCAATTATGTTTATGTTTTTAGGCCATAGGGAGGTTTCAAACAAAACACTTCTTCCCTTCTTTGTCCTCAGCCTCCTTGCAATTTCAGAAGGTTTTTCCAAACAGTTTTGCTGAAGCCATGGCCTGTAGTCATGAAAGGTTTATATTTACACCATGCATGATTTGGAGCCTCTGTGGTGGAATTTTTGTACATTCTGAACAATTTCTAATGTGCGTAGTGCTTCGGACCGCTTTCCCAAGGGCATGAATTTGACAATTGTGAGCGCTTTGAAAGAGAATTCCAAGAGAATTCAGTCAAAACTTGGTGAGGGATGCATCGTCTGGGGATGCGAGTGGTTTATCTACTACAGTCATCATATCATCATCTGTATAATGTTGATTTTGCATGTGAGACCTAAACATTGAGTGCATGTGATGTTAATTTGTAAAGACGTCCGACAGGGACTGACTATTTTTAGGCTTTTCAGGGCCACTTATAGTACTACACACATCATAGTTTGATTTTTCTCAGGACTCAGTGATGCTACTTTCATTTTTACATGCTGCAGGTCTCTATACGCTGCCAATAGGGTTTGAGGATGACTTGCAAAATGCTAACTCAAGATTTCATCATCAGCATTTCGTCACACATTCATACCGACATTTTACCAACACGAGTTCTCAGCGAACGGACTCTGAAAGCAATCAGAGTTTGGCATGTAGTCGTGACTGGATGTGGTGGGCTTGGAGTGGGTGAGTATACTTTGAACTGCAAGTGATTGAGAGACATGGAGTTAGTATAACAGGGAGTTAGTGTAATTATGGTGCTTCTACAACCCCCATAGCTTACTCAAGCACCTGTGCTGAGGTTGCCTGGATACAAAGAGGCCTTCTCTCTCTCTCTGATTTGTTTTTGCACATACACTTTCCTCTCACTTCTTCTCAGGCCAGACTTTTTTTTTTCCTGCTCAGACTGATTTTCTTTTTCTCATTCTTCTTTTGCTCCTGTCTCTAGAGACAGATTGAAGTCAGCCTGTAGATTTTGGTCAGATTTCTAAACGACCATTTTCATTTCACTGCAATCACGCCTCAGTCTTGCAACTTGAAATTCAGCTGGCGTCCCTTTTTTTTCTGCACCAGAGTGATTTATGGTGTTTGGTAGTCTAGTGAGGGATCAGCGTCCTGCAGAACAGCTTCTTTTGATTTAATGGATTTAACTTTCTTTCTCACCACACCCAGTGTTCTCCGCTGTCTTATCTTTCCCTTTGTTATAGCTCCCTAGGTCTCCACGGGTGGGTTTCACAATGTGCCTTTTGGCTGGCATTGCTGAGGGAGCCACAAATGTAGTGTCACTCTCTATTAGCCCGGTGATTTGCTAACACCTTGATATCTAGCATGCAGGGATGGGCTGCGATCAAAAATTTGTCCAGGACTTTTATCCAGACCAGCCAACTACAATCGGCTGGACAGTAATTATCTTGGGAACCCCCTTCAGTGTGCACTCACTGGTCACTTCATTAGAAACAAGTACCTTTAGCTGTGTAACTAACAATTATGCTAATACTAACCTAGATAAGTAAGGGAGTGTTTTTCCTAGCTAACTAACTAATTACCTAAAAATAGCATTAGATGAAAGATAAAATTAACCAGTCAGTGAAATGAAAACATCAATACTTTACACATGTGGGTAGGTTGTGAGGTAGGGAGGTAGGTAGACAGGCCTTTTATTTGGTCAGAATGAAATGATTGGATGGCCTAAATGCCTGTCTACCTACTTCCCTATCTTACGAACTGGGTTCACAAGAATGGCAGTAAAAAGAGGATAAAGCAAGAGGTCAAATAAGAGTGAACATCGGTGTGGCTTTAAAACGGTGGCAAAACCTGAGGGAGTTGAAAGGCCTGGAAAGTGATGCCAAGGTTGCTTATTTTCTGTTGGACAAGTAATTAGCTTGTTTGTTTTGTCTGTGGGGAATTTGTTATTTTACTAAATTATGTAGCCAACATAGCTAGATATGTATGTAGCTATGACTGAGTATTAGCGCATGAGTGGTGATGTGTTTTAGGGGAGTGGCTTTGGAAGAAAGACTGAAAGTGGGTGCTATTTTTCCAAAAACTAGCTTACACTTCCTGGTTTCTACAAAATCACCGACTGCAGCTTTAAACAAATCAAAATTTGCTGTTGCCTCAAGGACCCACCTGGGAAGCTCTATATTTGACTGAAATAGATCCCTACTCCCTCTTTAGTGTTATCCTATGTAGGTGGGAACTACTTAATACTAGTAAAAACACATGAATGAATTTGAACACTTTCTCAGTGTCGGTTTGCATCAGTATTCACCAGCCACTGCTAAAGTTTAAAAAAGTTTAAAGGTTAGCTTCTTATGCATAGCTGTAGACATGGGTATAATTCCTTGAAAAGTGCAGTGGATGAGGACCAGGAAAAGAGTACAATACCTGACTCAACTAGACATTTTATTGTTGGTCTATGATTTTAGTTGTATCAGTAACTTTTTGGTGTTTTAGCTGTATGACGATCAATATTAGGGTCTTTGTTTTTAACTGTACAGAGCTGATTTTTTTGTAACTAGAGAGTTAAGAAGGTCTGATGAGTTTTATTTTCAGTGGCCACAATTAACATTAGCTAACCTTCTTCTGCCCAACAACAAAAATAATTGTAATGCACTTTGATATGGGTTCAGCTGATGCAGTGTTGTATGATGTCTACTAGAAATCAATACGACATTTGCAAAAGTGCCCTAGAAGGCAAATAGGGGTCTATTTTGGTCAGATCCCAAGGCTGTTGGGCCTTGATCGGAAGACTTATGCTTAACCTTATTAATTTAAACTTTAAATAATTATAATCATAAATGAATAAGATTAAATAATTAATCTTAAACTTATGAAACTCATTTAAAATGTTAACATATTTATTAATTGCTTATTTATCTCAGAAACAAAATTCAAGCATTTATGCAGATAATGTTGGTGATGGTCAGATCATACAGTAAATCTGCATCGTCCTCCATGAGACTGAAGACAACTGGAGTCAAAGCTAATCAACCAGCCTACTCACCCTTTAGCGAACTCACTCTCTCATTCTTTCATTCACCCACCCACTCCTTCACTCTAACACAACACGCCCACCTACCCACTCACACATACAATACATACAAAGGCAGAGCTAAGACACCTGCTTTGTTATTTGGGATTGTGATAGTAGAGGCCTACCTGCCTACTACATGCCTGAGGGGGCCATCTGGACATTTTTATGGACTCTGGCCACTGGCCTCTGCATTTTATCTTCCTCTCTCTCTCTCTCTCTCTCTCCATCCCTCTTTTGTTGCTGCTGCGGCTATTCTTTGCACGCAGTTGTAATTCTCTACTGCCCAAGTGTGCTACCCATTTCTGAAGTGCAGTACCAGATTCATCAAAATCCCCCTTGTAATGCTGGATGCGTACTTCTGCAACCCCATCTTCCTCACTCTGTCATCGCGTCTACATCCTAGTCTTTTATTCCCTGATATGTCTTCAAAAGAATAGTTCTTTTTTCTTTTTGTATTTTCTCCAAATATAATCAATCAGTCAGGACATGTTTGCTGAAGTTTGCTAGTGTTGGAGTTGAGGCTAATGTAGCTTACAAATAAGTACCAACCTTTTCAGATCTCTCATTTGATGCATGGACGCATTGATGCAAGTTGTCATAATTGTCAAAGTATTACACGTACTGGCTTACAGTGTTGGGCTTAGTACTTTGAAAAAGTAGTGAAGTCTGAGTACTAAATACACTGTTCTAAATGTAAATGCAATGGCACAGTGGGTAATCAGGAGAGTCGTGAGAATTCCTGCTGGGCTGGTAGTGTTTTGGGCCGCTTACTGTGAGCTAATGAATAAACTCATGCATTACAGCACAAGAACACTCAGACAAACTATCACTGATTTATCCAAGTGTGTATATTTAGCAAAGGGTTAAACTAGTGACCTAAACTAGTAAGTGGTTCAGCCCTGGTTTGCTGATTGTATCTCATACAGTGGTCAGACATTAGATGAACCTAAAGTTAGCTTGTTCTTCATATTTAACATCCCACCTTAAATCATTTAGCACTTGCATTCGGTTCCTGTTCTCCTGTTCTGTGCTGCATCGTTTAAAGTGGAGCAGACATTCAAATATGATGCCAATATCAGCTTTGAGAGATCAAATTAAACACAACAGTGTGGTGCGGAATCCTCTATTATCTCCCTCCCATCCTTCTTCTCTTATTATACGCTCTGCATACAGGTTGAACATGTATAGTGATAATATGCAGGCTTTTCTGATGTGCACTCTCAGAAATAAAGGTATTAAACTATCACTGTATCTCTCTTGTCACTGGGGTGGGACCCTCAAGGGTACATCTCAGTACCTTTGGTCAGGGAACAGAATTGTACCATAATTCTTTGAAATTATGTTTTCTAAGTTGTACTGACTCCACACACCCCGTTTCGTCTCCAGGCTTTTGATTTTATTGTTCTGTTTTAAAACATTTGGTTATGAAAAGGTACAAATATGTACTTTTCACTTGGGAAAAACAAATGAGTCTTCTACATTCTCATTCATAAAAGCTTCCGCTGCTGTAATGTTTTCCTTACTATGACATCTTCTGATGCTTCAAATAGTATGAAAAGGATCCATAAGCATCATGCTAACTGCTTCAAACCTTGAACATGAATTTAATCAGTGTATTTCAAAATACTAGTATTATTTATCAACTAGGATTTAGAACCTCAATCTCCTGCATACTAGGCTGTAATGTTATCCACTGTGCTATGTAATGGCTATGAACCTGGCACAATCTTATCAGTTTTACATTGACAAAAAGTTTTTCAGCAATGTACATTTTACTGGTAGCTTTTACAGTGCTGTGGTGATGTGGGGATCAATGAGAGTTGACTTGAATGAAAATTCCATGCACAGCAGATACTGCACCAGAGGGGGCGCCCAAGAGCGAGGAAATTTGTTGAACCTCACCCAACTCACTAGCTCTATTCTCTAGACAAGGCCTGAGCCGAGACTCACTGGAACAGATCTTGAGGAATGGCCATGTGAAACACAATTATGCTATATGCCAACTGGAAGGGCATTTGTAGAGTCTGAGGGCAAAAGGTCAGTGAAGCCCCCCCATATTCCCACCCCCTGGGGTTTTTCTGTGTTTTGCCTTCCTCAAACTATGCTGACTTGTTAAGCAATCTCAAATATGCTTACTTGCTTACAAGTTTTCTGATACTCACTGAAGTCCAGAAAGGACATAAGTTATATTTTTCTGGATTGTTATCTTGAGATAACGAGTTAATTATCTTGTTATCTTAAGATAACAAAAGTTGATATCTCAAGATAATAAGTTAATGATCTTGTGATCACGAGATAACAAAGTTGTTATGTTGAGCTAGCGAGTTAGCTATCTTGATATCTCGAGACAACAAAAGTTGTTATTTTCAGATAACGAGCTAATTATCTTGTGATCTCGAGATACTAAAGTCCTCTTGAAATAATGAGTCAGTTATCTTGTTGTCTCGACATAACAAAAGTTTATCTTGAGATAACGAGCGAATTATTTTGTGATCCCATGATAAAGTTTTTGATCTGAGATAAAGAGTTAATAATCTTGTATTCTCAAGACAACAAAATTCTTATCTTGAGATCACAAGTTAATTAACTTGTTTTCTTGAGATAAAAAACTTTATCTTGAGATCACAACATAATTAACTTGATATCTCAAGATAACAAACCAGGAAATTATAGCAACAGCTCATGGCCTCTCTGGACTTCGGTAGATACTTGATGGTTGGGTAAACATTAGATGCTACATAAGCCTCATAACTCAGGTGCAAAACAAAAGTAGCAAACTTTGGACGACAGACCAGAGTAGCTGATTGACTACATTTGGGATGAAGTAAAACTTTGGATGAAGCTGTGTAAATTGGATTTTCCACCAAACTGTAATTGCAAATTCTTTCCAGTAATGACGTCTTTTATGTAACTCAACATCTTTTTTTTCCAGTCTTTCAGTAAATTTCACAGCTCTGTTCCCCTCAGCTCCCAGCCACACTCACACGACTCTGCCTGTGTTTGTCATGTTTTACCTGTATTTACCGCCGTGGCAGCACTGGCAGTAATGACTGCTTTGTTTATTGCTGTGTGTTTGCAGTGTTTTGTTTCTCCGTCGTGTCACTCACTCAAGCACCGCGCCCACACATCCATATGTGCAAAAAAACTAACACCTGACACGAATCAGTGCTGGAATCTGGTCTAAAGCAGGAGCTGAGTGTTCTGCAGATGTGCTAAGAGGATGAGAGAGAGGCAAAGCAGACGTCGTGAGAGAAGAAAAAGCGAGAGAGCAGGAAGGAGAGCGAGATGAAGGAGAAGAGGGATAGTTAGCGTGGAGAGAAAAAAATATTAAATTATTTCTGCAGCTAAATTTTTTTATTCCTCCTAGAACTTTAGGTGCAGCGGCTTCTGCACACTTTTTTCCCCAAAACAAACCCTCACATATATTTATACGTTTATAGATATACCTTCTCAGCATATGGGGTTATACAAATATGCCATATGTAATCTATATACTTAAGTACCTACATGCAATACTAATATGGCCTACATGTATTATTTTCACTGGTGGAACAAAACCTTGTATCTCCAGTTTTGTTGGTTTTGATTAGACCTGCTGCCCTTTACTCTCTGTAAAAATGTCACAATGAATGCAGGAATAGAAATGGTTAAACAATTACTTGTAAGTATAATATATTTTTACATTGATTTCCACTGGACATGAAAAAATGTTGTTTCCTTCTGCTGAAAAAAACAACTATACATAAGTTTCTATGTGTAATTATGTAATTTGTCCTATATATACAGCCAAATGCAAAGGTTTGAATACCCCTGGTCATATTATGTGTTTTGTTCATCCTCTATAGACAATATGACCTTCATGTGCAAATCATAGTGCACAAATACTGTTTGCAGCATATTTTTTTTGTATTTCCATTTTTTCCAATACATATATACACACATATACGCTATATAGACAAAAGTATAGGCAGAAATATGGAGTTGGTCCCCTTTCTACAAGATTTTGGAGAGTGTCTGTGGGAATTTTTGCTCATGCATCCAGAAGAGCATTTGTGAGGTCAGACACTGATGTTGGACGAGAGGGCCTGGTTCACAATCTCTGTTCTAGTTCATCCTAAAGGTGTTCAATGGGGTTGAGGTCAGGGCTCTGTGAGGGCCAGTCAAGTTCTTCCACACCAAACTCACCCAGCCAGGCCTTTATGGACCTTGCTTTGTTTACTGGGGCTCAGTCATGCTGGAGCAGAAAAGGTTCTTCCCCAAACTGTTCCCACAAAGTTGGAAGCATAGAATTGTCCAAAATATCTTGGTTTGCTGAAGCATTGAGATTTCCCTTCAGTGGAACTAAGGGGCTTCGGCCAACCCCTGAAAACAACCCCATCGCATTATTCCTCCTCCACCAAACTTGACCGCTGGCACAGTGCACTCAGGCAGGTAATGTTCTCCTGGCATTCACCAAACCCAGAGTCAGACTGACAGATTCATCACTCCACAGAATACATTTCCACTGCTCCAGAGTCCAGTGGCGGTGCTTTACACCACCCTATCCGATGCATGGCATTGTGTATTTTGATCTTAGTCTTGTGTGTAGCTGCTCAGCCATGGAAAGCCATTTTGTGAAGCTCCTGATGCTCAGTGCTTTTGCTCATGTTGCTTCCAGAGGCAATTTCGAACTCATTAGTGAGTGGTGGTGGCCCCACTCTGTGAGTTTGCGTGGTCTACTGCTTCATGGCTAAGGTGTTGTTGCTCCTAGATGCTTCCTTTTTTAATATTAGCACTTATGGTTGACAGAGGCAGATCTAGCAGGATAGAAATTTCACAAACTGACTTGTGGCAGAAGTGGCATCCTACGTGGTGCCACGTTTAAAGTCACTGAGCTCATCAGTATGACCCATTCTACTGCCAGTGTTTGTCTATTTTATCCACCTCTTAGCAATGCGTGTACACATATTACTACTGCTACTACTACTACTAGTACTAATACTACTACTACTACTACTACTACTACTATTACTACTACTACTAATAATAATAATAATAACAATAATAATATACATATTGTGTCAAAACCAAAGCATGCACATGTGTTCACTTCTTCAGCCTATAACACAATGTTATAAATAATTTTGAGGTTATTGAAACTGTTTCAGCCTAATTTGCTTTCTGAATGAGACATAATACAGCACAATCAAAACATATCATCACTATCCAAAGAAAAACAATTATCTCCAAATGGTAAGTTTACAAGAAAGGGCAAAAACCGTCCTTACTTACAATATAAGTTAATAAAAAAATTATTCCAATTCTGGAACATTTCTGTAAGTCCATTCTTCATAAAAAAGACAGTAAATAACATGTAAAAGATAGTTCAAATGATGTAGAAAACTAAAAATCATGTGGATGCAGATACGTTTTTTCCTGCACACTAACAAAAACAGCCTGTTTAATTCTAGAGAGGTGGGAAAATGGGCATTATGTTTTTGGTACATAAAACCATAAATGTTATAAGTGTACCTTGGGGACCAGTTTTCTGTGGTTCTCCTACACAATGAGGTGTTTTTTCCCTGAAAATATATGAAAACATACACAAACACACACACACAGCCACATTGCTGAAATTCCAAACACTAGCACCTCATCACTGGTCAGGACTGCAAGTCTAGTTCATTTACCTATAATTGGGCTGCTGAAGGCCTGTCCGGCGATGCCTCACCCCCTCACCAACCCCTCCTGAAGCCTCAATTTCCCAAACCTTGCTTCTCTTACTGCTGTGCATAAAAACAGTGTTATTTGTCCTCGGTTTCCCCTCACTCCCCCTCCCCAACCTTTTCCTCCCTTCCACATTCCAGTACGTGTTTGTGTAGAGAGAGGAGGGTGGCACTGTTGCAGAGGGAACAGCCAGCGAGTCTTTTAAGGACTTTCACTGGACACTGACCAGGCAGTGGCCAGAGGGTGGGTTTTAGTAGAGTGAGGAAAAGCCATGCTGGGCATGAAAACAGCATGAAGTGTTTTGGGTGAGTCACTGTCTCAATCAAAGTTAATAATCAGGTTAAAATCTGTCTAACGTGGTCAAGTAATGCGATTTATACAGAACGAATGAAACCACATTTTGTGGTTTTTCATCTTTGTGTTCGGGCCGTATGTAACGGCACCAATTAACATAATAACATGGCAAAAGAAATGTGGTTAGCCACGACATCAATCACTCAATGACAGCAATAGTAGCAGCCATCTTCAAGCCTGAAATTTGTCCATACATTTGTTCATTTTTATAAATAACAGTGTGTCACAGTGTTAGAAACTACATAAGCGAGTCTGTTTGAGATCACTGATTGTGATTTGAGGCAGATGTGTGATGACTTACACCTAAATCACCCAGTTTGCACAATGCTAACTCTTATCGGACAGGCTTCCGTTACTTGTTGGCTGCGTTGTAGCTCCAGTACAAACCTACTTCAGACACTTGTAAAAGGAATTCCATGATTTGTTTGAAGCTTCTAACACAGGGGTCAGCAAGACAAATGTCAAGAAAAGCCATTTTAACCTTTCAACAAAAATCAAACCACCTTGTGAGACACAACATTTTATGTTCATTTTACCATCTTGGCTGTAAATATGTTTCAGTATGTGCTGATGTACTAGTATGGGCTAAACATACATAATATAAGTGAAAGCGCAGACTTACTTTTGCTCTGCTTGAGTTTTAGCTCCGCTATAGCCGCTTTTCTCTGCATCTCCAGCAGGAAACTTTTCCTCAAAGTAGAACAGTTTCTTGTAAAATGTCTCTCAATGTTAAATTTTTTTACGAGGCTGAAGTTGCTTCTCATTCGCCATCTTCTTGTTTGAATTTTCCAGTCTGAGAAAATTTGAACGAGAAGCTGACTTCAGCTTCATGACAATTTTTCGTTGCAGATTAAACCCATTTGTCTCTAATTATTGATTTTCCATTTCATTAGCTACTAGCTAGGCAAGACTGTTATATGCGTTACTATTATGATCAAAAGTCTTTCCAGGTTAAAGCGTGAATTAGCAGTTTTACATTAACTCCAGTGTTTAAGACCATTTATTGTTTAAACTGTGTTGAACGATTAGCAGAGCTTTATTTTACTTTAAAGGAGGATTATTTTATTTTTTACTCAAAAATCTAATTCTGCTGTGGAGCCACAATGGGGCAGTAAAAGAGCCACATGTTGCTGAGCCCCGTTCTAACAGATTACCATATATTTTACCTTGTATCAGTTTTACAGTGACTCAGTAAATAATCCTGCTGCTCTTCTCCATTCCTAACAACTGACTGAAACCTGGTTCGACTCCTGCTTGTGAGGTCAAGAACAGCTCCTGGAGATCTACCTACTGAATTTAGCTCCAACCCTATTCTGACACAACTGTTCCAGGTAATGATGGTCTTCAGGGGTGTCCTAACATTAGAGCCAGGTGTGTTGGATCTGAGCTCTCCAGGGTGGGAGATCTACAGGACCAGGACTGAGCAGAATGTTTTTTTCGTACAAAATTAGTTTCCACCAATTCAAAATCGAAACCTGATTTGCTGATTCCACTGTCACTTTCCAGTTGTCGGTAGTTCTGGCCTTCTGTCCAGCTCCTGAAGGCCTAACCAATGGGAGAGCTCGCTGAAACAAGTGGAAACAGTGCAGATTCTAAACATTTAATCCATACTACATTGTGAATTATAAATATGAGGAGATATTTGTGAATTTATTTTACTAAAAAGCCATTGTAATTCACTGTGTAATTAAACTTAATGTAATTAAAAATGTATTTATATACTTTTGAATATCATAAATCAACAGTAAATGTCAATACCTAAGAGTATCTTGTTCTAGTATGCATTCTGTGTGTTTCATATGTATAACTAAGCAATTTTCAGGTAAATACGATGCCTCAGTATAAGTGGAACGAACTAATTTAACCCCCCCGTAAGCCATAATCAACTACATATATCCCCACTCCAAAAACACACACTCTAGCAATCATCCCCCACGTCCAGTGTGAGCAGGTCATAAAGGGAATTCATCTTCAGCCCAAGTGGAAAAGCATTTGCATTAGCACACATTACTGGAGCTCAATCAGAGGCGAAGCTGATTGTAGTTAAGAGTCCGCATTCACTCTCTCTCTCCTCAGGCCTGTTATTTAAACGTGACTCACTCTGACGTTAACGTGGAAAAAAAGAAAGAAAAAAAAAAATCACTCGTGGCCAGAGCTGATGATGTCAGCGAGTGGATTTGCGGAGAAGCTGGTTGTCTTCTTTTTTCTTTCCTTTTGCTGGCTTTAGCTTAACCTTAGATGGCTGTGTTTGGAGAGGGTTTGCTCGCCAGAGCTACAGAGGATCTCACAGTGCGACCTTTTCCACGTCTGCTCTCGGCTATGCTGACACACATACATGCGCACGCACTCCTAACAAACGACCATCTGCGAGGTCAGTCTCTGTCTTTCACAAAAGCGAGTACAAGCATTTCATTGTGCCACCAAGCCAATAAATTTGAAGACCTGAAAATTCATATTCATGTGGCCACAGTAGAAAAAATATGTATTTGTCATATATACTTACATTGGATTGACAATTAACAAGCATCCTTCATTACCAAAATACAGTCAGGAAAATATTTACTAGAGTCACTGTTTCTTACTGAATCACTGACTCACTGACACTGACTCACTGACTCACTAACTGACTGACTGACTAACTGACGTCTATTGTTGAAATGCGCATTTGGTTTGGTGTAGCACCAGAAAGAGATCTACGATTGTTACAAGCCAACGAACAATACTATATGGAATCACTTATATTAAGAGTGTAGGCAGAGTTTTCAGTCATTTTATATATATTAGTATATATAATCAGAGTTTCATTCCATATTCTCAAGATTCATTCCATATAAACAGGATCCAGGAATGCTGCCACCTTCTCTGGGCCCGAGTTCATTTCAAATGGACTGAGGTGAAGTTGAAAAGTGTCCTGTGGTCCAGCGAATCAACGTTTAAAATTCTTTTTGGAAGTCATGGACACTGTGTCTTTGAGGGTAAAAACCACTCTGCTTATTATCAGCATACAGTTCAAATACTAGTATTCATGATGATATAGGGGGGCATTAGCGCACATGGTATGGATGAAGTGCACATCTGTGAAGGCACCATTAATGCTAAATGATATATACATGTTTTGGCAACATATGCTGCCATCCAGACGACGTCTTTTTCATGGAAGGCCTTGATTATTTCAGCAAGACGATGCCAAACCACATTCTGCATGTATCACAACAGCATTGCTCCATATTAAAAGAGTCCTGGTGCTAAACTGGGATGACTGCAGTTAAAAGAAGAGGTGATGAAACACAGTGGTAAACACGCCCCCGTCCCAACTTTTTTGGAATGTATTGTTGACATCAAATTCAAATTGGGCAGATATTTTTCAAAAAAACAATAAAATTTCTCAGTTTCAACGTTTGATCTGTTGTCTTTGTAATATTTTCCTTTAAAAATATGGTTTACATGATTTGCACATCATTGCATTCTGTTTTTATTTACATTCTGCACAGCGTCTCAACTTTTTAGGAAATGGGGTTAGTAGTTACAAAGAGCAAATTATGTAGATTTGCAGCCTATTTATACATATCTGAGGAAATGATGAGTTTTACAGATCAAAAATAGAAATAAGCTGCATGCTTTTAATTATATGAATTCATAAACTGAATTCAGCAACTATCCATTGTGAGATTAAATCAACAGGTTTTCTGTTCTTTTGAAAGTATAGGGAGGTGCTTCAAAATAATCATCCACAGTCACTGACCACACACTACAGACACAGCAGATGGACCTTGGGTTGAAAACACTGAAGTGTTCCTTTAAAGCTCTAATACTTTTGAAACTCAGGCATTTATAGCCCTCAGTAGACATTACTAGGCCCTCCAGCAGTACCTGTAAAGATCTCCTTCAAACCAGCCGATTAGAAAGTGAGGTAATGCACACATGGCAGACACATTCTCTCTGCTTCACTCTCTCACAGAGACGGACTGGCGTGTTGACGGACAGAGGGATGAGTGAGAGAGAGAGAGAGAGAGAGAGAGTGAGAGAGAGAGAGAGAGAGAGAGTGGCAGACGGCAGCTCAGCTCCTGTGTATTGATATCACATTAACACGAGCCGCTCTGGCCTCCTCTCTTTAAACAGCTGCGATTATTTCAGTGAGGGATAAGCTCTGGGTGATTAACCTCCTCCGCTCCACTCCCGCCTCCTCCCCTCCTCCACTCCCCACCCTCAACTCTCGCTCTCTTCCTCCTCTAGTATAGAATTGGCTATACGCGAGTTGGTAAAATTCCACAGAGTCCTGCTTTAAGTATATTACTATATGTGTATTAAAGCTGAGCCATGGTTGAGAAGGACCGAAAGTACAGGATACCATTTCTTCTTTACTCCTGAAAGAGGAGGCCTCACAGTTTTTGTGTGTTCACATGTTCTGCAAGTGGAAATATTCCTGGTATCTTCAATTCCAGTCAATATTATGAAAGTCAGAGTTGAAAACACACTTAAGACTAAGATCTTTTTGCTTTGAATACCTTAACCCTAAGTCTGCAATTTGCATGCAAAACAGTAGGTCACTGCTAGCCTTCATAACTTCAGAACGGTTTAAGGTACAAAGCTTAATCCACATATCAGGACATTCAGCAGACCCACCCCTAACTAGCAAGCATGACATCACTGAGCTGTGACGTCAGCATCAGTGAGTAATTCAGCTCAGAAAATGACCTAAAATCCTGATATTATTGCTCTTTTTGGCCTTCATATTCCAACAAAAAACAAAAAAGGTGATTAAAGGTGACAAATCTGCAGTGTCCCATTCAACACAATGAGTGCACTTTCCCCCTTTCCCTCAACATCACACAGGCCCTAAAACACATTTTAACAGATAAATAACAATAAATATGACAAATATTATAAAATTAATAATATCTAGCTCTGTCTTTCAGTTTACATTGATTTTGAGTATTACAAATATCTGATATTAAATATGCAACTCAATTTGTAATTAAAAATAAAGCCTGTCTTGCTATGCATCAAATGTTTAGCATTCAGCATGAATCCAAGAGGACAGAAAATCAATAAAAAACATAGCTACCTTATGCTAATTGTTTATTTTTGCTCATAATAACCAATAGTATGAATCACCATCAAAATTATTACACATTCAGCTCACAGACACTCCAGACTAACAATTTCTGAAAAGATTACTATTATTCCACTTGTTTTCAAGATCTCTATTATTAAAAAAATCACAAAATCTAGCAGATGCTAGGTAAATTTTTGATCAGAAATGACCCAAATTCATTAAAATATAAAATTTCTGTTAGCATGTACATGTCAAACAATGGCACATCTGAGTAGCCCAAGGTCTCCTGAAAACAATTACGTATGGCATGTGTGACTGTCACATGTAAATACTTTAAAACTGTAATTGTAGTTGACCCAAAATACCAAAAATACTAGCTTTCTAAAGGTTGATCAAGCTTATTTTTTAAAAAAATAAATGATTAAACATTTCATTTTTTCACTACCAACAAAACAATCATAACACTACCGAAACCACATGTTTCAGTAGTGACTCTTTTGGTGGTGACAATTTTAGCTCATTTTGAGCAGAACTCAAAAACGCTAGGTAAAAAATGTTTCTTAGTTGCAGAAAATGTGTGTTTTGGTAGTGACACAATTGTCACTTTGGTAGTGACAGTGTTCCTCACTGATTTTCAGACTTTGGGACAGCTTTACATAAAAACAATGGGATCTAACTGCTCACTATGTGGCCATGAGGGACAGGGATGCAGTCTCACTTCCTGCTCTAAAATGCAGGGGACATGGCTAAAATAAGGCTCTGCCTATGGACCAAGACTCTGTGTTTCAGTAGTGACATGAAAACATAGAACAGCATTTTTAATTTCCAAATTAAACTCATGATCAATCTAAATCTATCAATTTCAAGAAAAAAATCGTTAATAAAATTGGAAAAAGTGCATTGTATTGGTAATATGTACTACTAATAATAAGCATTATTTTCACAAGTGTACATTTAGGAGACAGATACCTCCCAATAGACAGGACCCTGTAAGTGATGACTTTGTATGTATTTAGCTCTTTGTACTTTGTACTTATGATCTCTATTAATACTTTGGGTCTAAAAGAGATGATAGCATAATCCTTGTAAATATCTAAAGTCTGAACACTTAATTGTTTCATAAATAGTTTTTTGGTTTACTGTGGGCAAAAAAAATACATACATATAAATATAATATAAATATCATATTGTTCAGTATTTATTTGTCATACTTTGCCTTTTATTACAGTTTTCACTCATTTGGGAAGACTTGCTTTCAGCTTTTTTAATCAGCAAGGATATTTTTCACATTTCCAAATTTCAGTCTTAAAAGTTGGCTGCATTTTCTGCTTCTTCAATCTAAACAATCCCAAACACATTCAGTGATTTTGAGGTTTGAGGTGGACAGTCCACTGCTCTCCTGCTTATTCTTTTTATCTTTTTTCAGTAACAAGAGCTTCAGTGAGGTCAGATACTGATGTTAGTTCAGAATCCTGAATTATCTCAAATATATTGGGTGAAGCTCCATCACTCCAGAGAACACAGTTCCACTGCTCCACTGCCCAATGCTGGGGGGCTTCATGCCCCTCTAACTGACGCTTGGCACTGTGCATGGTGACTATAGGCTCATGTGTGGCTGCTCCACACTGTTAGAAATAAAGGTTCTCTGCAGGTACATTTTTCATTCAACAAGGTACAAACAATGTAAATGTTCCCTCGAAGGTACAACAGTGGTTTTAAGGTCTAATTGTGAACCTCAAATACGTTTTTCCAGGTGAAAAGTTTGTATTTGTACCTTTTCATAACCGAATAATTTAAAACAGAACAATAAAATAAAAAACCTGGAGACGAGGCAGGGTGTGTGGAGTCAGTACAGCTTAGAACATATCATTTCAGTGGATTATGGTACAGTTATGTTCCCTGACTAAAGGACTGAGATGTTTCCTTTGAGGGTCCCACCCCAGTGACAGTTTAGTACCTTTATTTCAGAGAGGGCAGAGTGTCCCAATCTATTGGTCAGTGCTTTTCTGTGGAGATTATACAAGCTGTGTATGAACACATGTGTCAGCAATGCGTACCTTACAGAAGCTGAATTCACCAATCAGAAGGGCTGTCTGTAAACTTTTGGATACATAGGGTGCAATTAAAAATAAACTAAAAATGTTAAATTATGACATCATTAAAAAGTTGTTTATGGTTTAAGGCATTCTCAGGTTATTCTCATTCACTACTATATTGCTAGGATGCTGAGGTTTGTTCTTTGAAATTCTGCGTCTGGCAGTGATCAAATGCTCATTTGGAGTTACAGTAAAGACACTCTCATAAAGAATGCCCTTTGAGCTAGTAACATTATTAAGGGGATACAGGATGCAGTTGGGTCTAAAATGATAAGCCACATTCAGCCAGTGCAATTAAAATGCCACCGCAGTTTTGATTAGAAGTTCATCTTCTTCAAGCCTCATATGAGGTTGTGATTATTTAGTTTCATTGGGATTCAAACTTCAGTTTATGACTGGACATTTTGTTTTATGTAATATTAATATTATAACAGTGAATACAGAGTTTTTAAAAATGAGCATTTCTTTATTCTTTTGACCACTGGAGCTGCATCCTTCATCAACTGTCATGTGTGAAATCGTAGTTCTTCTATCAAAAAATTAAGTGTACTGTTATGTTGTCAGTCTAGTGCAATATAAGTTGATTATCTATTCAGTATATTATAATTTCATCAGTAATACACTAGTGTTCAAAAAGAGTTTCAAATTAATAGTTGTCACTACTTCATGCACATGACAGCTTATAAAATGCCTATTTAAATACTTTACACTGAACAACGAATAGTATTTTTGGATTCAATATTTCAAGAACAGTACTGTGTAAAGTCAGAGGTCACCATTCATTTGATTTGTTTCCAGTCAAAATAGTCATTTCCACAACTGTTTCATTCAGGCTGCTGGTGTTCTCAGAATGATGGACTGACCACTCCAGAGTCCGGACCTTAACATCACTGAATGTGTTCGGGAAGGCTGAACTTTAGAGGTGTGTCTGCAGATTTCTTTGGGAAACTGAAGGTGGGTCTATTGAAAAGAATGGAAGCTGTAATGAAAGTAAAGAGTGACACACTAAATACTTTAAAATAGTATTATATTCAGCTATTTAAGGTTCTGTTTGAATTTTTTCTTAACGTTTTTTTTTTCATTATTATTAATATTTTTCTACTGACACTGAAAAATGAATAATTTGCATTTAAAGGGAATTTATGACTTTGACTGGACAGATTTTTTGCAAAGTACTATATTTTGGCAACAATGAGACTTTATTCAAAGATAAATGATGCACTGTTTTTATGTTTCTATTGTTTTTGTCAAGTTGAGGTTTTATATAATTGAAAACGTTGCACACGTTTAAAAGTGTACACTGCTGCAAGAACACTTTAAATCTCAGAAAATTTTCCATGAGATGAATCTTATTAATGCACATTCATGTAAAAAGATTTTATTTTAAAAACAGTCACATGCAAAAGTTTGAACACTGTTTAAAATTTGTATTGTTTAAAAATTGCTTTTCTAAGAAAATAATTAACCCCCTTAAAATCACAGGCTATTACATACTAAGGCATATTATTCAGTAACTACAGAGACTGCAATGCAAACTGGTTGATCTATTCTTAGGTTATAGAAGTGTGCAGGAAAACTTTGTGCCTGCCGGTGGACCCTGGCCATTTAACACATGCTCTACAAATTTGTATGGGACATTGTTCCTGCAGATTTTAGTGCACAATTCATATTTATTGAGTTTACTGAGCTGTACACGTTGGGCAAAAATAGATATAAAATATATAATGTGCTATATCTTTTGACAGACTACATTTTATGCTTCATTAAGTATGTTTGCAGTAGAGAATGTGTTAGAAAATATACAAAATGAAATTTGCCCAGGGGAGTTCAAGCTTACTTGCATACAACTATAAGGCCCAATCCCATTCCATCCGTTGCCCCTAACACTTAGCCCTTAGCCCTCTGTTTTGTGCGTTCATGCATAGGGGTAGGTGGTCCCAATTTTTGTTGAGATAGAGGGGTAGGGTGAAGTGTTAGGGCTACATGGCCCTCTAAACAGAGTATTATGAGGAAAAAAAAGAAAAACTGGCAAGATGGCTGCACAAGAGACCATAGAAACCCACAAATGTGAGAATTTCCTCCATTAAAAATTCTGATAACCACTGTATTATCTTAGTTTAATGTTGTTTCAATGTATTATGGTCCTTTTCTTCATAACAACTCACTAATAGTATGGTGATATTTTGGTAACTAGCTAGCTAAACTTCCCATTCCACCTTAAATATTCCAGCAGTTCTGACGCCTGAAGATCCAGAATGTAACTGCTGCTCCATTTAGGGTGGAAGGGGAAAGCTCAAAACTCGAAGAAGCTGGCAAATAGCTGACTTCAGCTTCATATCACTGACAAATTAGGGGTGGGTGATAATAAATAACTGTCATAACCCCCTCTTTAAAGGCATATGATTACCTAAATTTATCTATGTGAATTTTAGCTAGTGAGGTTGCTGAACTTTACCCTCCTCTGTTTTCACTGCAGACTGGCAGGGTTGCCTACAGAGCACCGCTAGTAGCTGTTAATGAAGTAATGTTCTTTTTATTTGACGGTTGTTCCTTTTTGTAGAGGAACATTTCAAGCACTACCCATTGTAACTCAGTTTCAAGGGGCAAGGTGACACTCAAACAAGGGGTAGGGGTAAAAATAAGAAATGGGACTGGGCCTAAGTCTGTTTTTGTTGGCCCAATCTTCACATAATTTGAAAGGCAGCTGTGATTGGGTGTATTAAATAAATAAATAAACTAAGAATAAATATTTTTTTTTCTCTTTTTTGTATGTAACTGGTTTGATTCCCAGTTGTAAATGTAACTATATAAAATGCTACCATTGCCTGGTTAATGATGGCCCAAGGGGTGTAAAGCCTTAATAAAGACGAGTGTTAAGAGTGTTAAGACTGTGGATGAAGATTCTATTCCTCCAGTGAACTGCGTGTCAGTGTGGGTTTAGGCAGCTTTCTCGCTGGCTAGGTGCTAAAAGGATTGGGGACACCTCTATAATGGAATTAGTGCAGCCTGGAATTAGATATTCAAGGGCCAGAGTAGAGGGGCTGACTGAGTGAGTACGACACCAACAGGTTCTCTCAATTTGTGCTACAGGCTTTCCTATTAGCTGGACAGGTCACTTAAGTTGAAGGACTTTCCTCAGACTGTGCAATGCTATAGGCCAGAGTTCTGCATGGTGGTCCAAAATCCCATGTAATTCACATTACTGAATTCACAAATGCATTGCTGTTCTCGCAAATACATAGCCTCTTTTAGTGGTCCCTCAGTTAACCAATGTATTTTCATATCAATAGCATTGATAGAAATGTGTGTGATTCACAAAATCTGAAAATTATTTTTCATCTTTGTAGGTAAGCAAGCAAGTTTTTATTGTGCTTAAATGCTGGTCCTTTTTACTACTGCAGCCGTACGTGGTTGTTTTATATCAGAAAAGCTGCAACTGTACTGTCCATTATTTCTTTGCCATTTATGCAGGCAGATGTGAATTTTCCCCTTTTCACTCATCATTGCTCGTTAGCAGCTCAACACAGCTGCAATATTTCACACCCAGAGAGACAACAGTGTTCTAGTTCATCTGATAACAGAGATGCAGTTAATCTGATAAGTGTTTTTTGATTTGACCATATTAATAAATACTATCCAAGTTGATTTCCATTTCATTGGTGGAATGGCCACCAGGGGGCGTAAACAGAACTTTTAGAGTGTGGTGGCATGGTAAGACACAGAACTTTCATTAGGATGGAACACAGAAAAAAATAATTAACTAGCATTACGGTATTAAAATAACATATTGATATGTTGTTTTTTCTCTGCATAACTAAATCTGTCCATCATTTCTACATGAATAAAATATTACACTAGTACAATTTTTGCTGAAAGTAAACTGAAAGACAAAACTGGGTTAATGTGACATATTTTAGTCCTTCATGAGGAAGTGATGTGTCTGAGTCAAGTAAATTAAATGCGTCTCTTTTTTTGTAGTGCAAAATGATAACTTTAAGAAAAGCATTTCATATAGACAGACCACAGAAGTTATTACTTTAGGTTATGTTTATTACAGGTTATATACAATGTGGGGGTTCTGGGGGGGGTCCAACACTTCCAATTGGTGAGCTTTTGTCTTTGGTATTGGGTGGCACTGTAGCAGACTGATTCACCATGTTGGTCCTTCACAGCCTAGCAACTGTAACTCTGCTCAGAATATCTCTGAAAAACTTGTGCCATAGCAGATTTACCATTTGTAAATCTGGAAACTGGCTCAATTTCACAAGAGAGAGTCAGAATTTCACACCAGAAAAGAGCTTTTCCAAAAGAAGAATTGTTGAACCAAACATTTTGGTGCCACTGAAGCTAGAACCAGTGCTGCTAAGGCAAGTTAGCTAGCAGTTAGCCAACATTAGAGAAGCCAGCCAATATGAGACCACCCTAAATACCAACTGGTTACATATACATAAGTATATTGATAGGAAGCCTGGCGAGGCAGCAGTGTATAAGGGAACCTACAACAAATATTATACACTCATAACTGATTGGCAACTGATTTGAAGATTTTCACCATAAAGCATAGCTGATGTTTTATTATTGATGGTTGACTGTTTTACTTTTAGACTGTTTTACTCCCTTCTACTTTTAGAAGGGAGGCCATGCTTTATTCCAGGCTGGCACTGACCACCTCTTGCCACCCCTTGGCTTCTTCTTTGCTAGGGGGCTGCAGAAAGGAGATACAATGCTATACTATCATGTGGACACTAGTTGGAACCAACAAGAAATCACCACCAACTTTAGCTTAATTACACAATGGAAAATCTACAGTCTATCCCAACAGCGTGACCTTTCATATGCAATCAAAATAAATCAAATTCTGACAGAATAAAACTGGTTTATGGACTTCATAATGGGCCTCATTCACCAACCCTTCTTAAAAAGAAACTTCTTCTTGAAACCAACTTACGCAGTTTTCACAACGATCCTGACATCCACCAGTGTTTTCCAATTAGTTTTTAGGTAAGAACACACACACACACGCACAGATCCTTTTTCACTTACTTCACTGCTCTGCACTAATGGGCATGAATTAATTTCTCACATGTTTGGCTGCTGCCCTCATTATCTGCCCTTTATTTTTAGCTGCTGCAGAAAAACGGGTCTTGAACTCAGCCCACCAGTATGACCCTAGTGTCGTCTGACATTGCGACTGTGCCAGAGACCTAGAAACATGAGACGTGTAGAATCTTCACATATGGACTTCCATAGTTTTGCGAAGAAAATAGTAAAATAGTACCCAGAATTGGTTTGAACAAATGTTTGAATAAACACTTTTTTTTCCAAAATAATGAGTTAATATCTTGAAATGTGATTTTTTTTAAATAGTGCATTAAAATCTTGAGAAAAATATTTCATGACACTAAATCAATGTTCTGAGATAACTGTTATTATTAAAGAAACTAAGTAAAAGGATCAAGAAAATAAGTCATAATTTGGAGTCAGGAAGTCAATATTTTGAGATATTAAGTCATTGCTTTGAGAAAATTAGTTAATGTTTTGGGATATTAAGTCCATATTTTGAAGAAAATGAAGAAATATTTTGACATACTGTTGCCAGAAAATGAGAAGTAAATTTAAAAATAAATAAATAAATAACCACATTTGTCTCCTGTACCTGAAGCTTCCATACAAAAGTGTTATAAATGTGAAACAGAAAGTTGTTTATATTTTATGTTACATTATTCATGTTAACCCACTTCCTGTCATGTTCTACTGCTAAGCTCATGTTACACGACTGTTGAAAAATCCAGCCGTTTTTATGAACATGGAGAAGATCAGCTCTCGGGTGAGTAATGTGTAAACACCTGTTGGGCATTTCTGAAAGCTGTGAAGTGGAAAGAAGTGGTCTAACCATTTCAGAAGGTCAGGATCTCTCAGACCTTTTATTTATTGCCCTCGTAAAGGCACACGTGTGCGAGCGTGCGAGAAATGTGCGAGACAGATGGTGGAGGAATTAAAGCCAACTCTCCGCTCCACGCCAAGACCTGCCTCTCGCATCGATCAGTGCCACAGGCATATCAATAAACAGCTATGAACACAGATGAATAATTGAGTTAAAACAAATATGAATAATTGAAGAGGGACATCAAAGCCTTGTAGAGCTGATTCTGTAGAATGGCTTCGGCTAAGTACTGAGGTGACCAAATCAGGGGTCATGTTTGGAAGGAAAACGTTACAGATAAAGTGCATGTGACCTCATACGCTAACGAGCTAGGTCTACAAAATAGAGGTCTGTCTGAAAGCTGCACCATGTAAAAGCTTGCTGAGTGAGATTGACTCAAGATGGAAGCTGCTGGCCAAAGCTAACACTGCTTATTTATTACTCACTGTACTCTGTACAGTGTCAAACCACGGCTGTCATAACAGTAGCAGTCTTGGAGAAAAAAAAGTGCTCTTAAATTCACATCTGTAAAATAATAAAAAAAGATTTTCAGAGGTTACACAATGTATCTTAATATATTATGAAATAATGAGAAGGCTGGCTTTTTTTAAATGATGTATATAACTGTGCAAAAATCAGAGACCACCCTTATTTACTTCTCAATCAAAACGTCCATTAAATATGGACGTTTTGATTGAATAATATTTTCAGTGTTGGAAAAAGTCAGAAAACTGTCATGCATCCCTCCGGATCTGACTCTCTAGAAGACTCTAATTCCCAGAATTCCCTTGGTAATCATGTGACTGTCACACCGCCATCCGCAGCCAATTGTTGTTCTCCTTTAACTGAATAATAATCTGACACACTGTTTTGTTTGTCATGTCATTTGTAATAGTTAATATGCAAAGCCTGGGCTTTTAGTTAGATCTTTGAGAAGTATTACTTCTTTCTCTTGAGCTACCGAGTGGTGTTTCTTGTACTGTATTGGACTGTTTTGGGTTTTTCACTCCGCCTTTTGCCTTTGCCCTTTTTGACCATGTTTGCTTGCTTTTGTTATGTTTGTCCATTTGTATTTTTGGCTTGTTTTGGATTTGACCTGTGCCTGTTTTCTGACCATGAGTTCTAACCAGTAAAGCCTCCTTTTCTAATTTTATCCGCAAGCGTCTGGTCAGTTGTGTCACAATCCAAATACACTGAACTCTGAGCAGCTAAATATATTTTTGATCTGTATTTAGTGTGTCCACATTTTGCCTTTTATTATAGCTTCCATCCTTTTCAGGAGTCTCCTCTTCAATCTGCTTTTCAATCTGTAGGGATTTTTTTCCACGCCTCCAAAGTTCAGGCTTAGAAGTTGGTTGAATTTTCTGTTTCTCACAATCCAAGTAATCTCAAACACATTCAGTGATATTGAGGTCTGGATTCTGGAACATTGGGCCTCATTCACCAATATTTTCTTAGATTTGTTCTTGAGAAAGTTTCTAAGAAAAAGTCTTAAGATTTAAGATTGTTCTCAGGATAGTTCTCACCTTCATACTCTCGAGTGTGCATAGAATTTGTTCATACCTAAGAACAAATCCCAAATTTGATGATTTTGGTGAATGTCAGAATCGTGAAAATTGTGTAAGTGGGTTTTAAGAAGAAATCAGGAGGTCAGATTTAGAACCATCTGCTTGCTCAATGATGGAGAAAGTCAAAGGAAAATAAGTGATTAAAAAATGAGTAAAATCTACAGAGAAAATGTGCCTCCTAACAACCACCTGGAAGACCTGGTAGACACCAAAACTGTCCCCATTGGATGAACAGCACTTAAAGCTTTCATCTTTGAGAGAAAGGAGAAAATCAAGCTGCTTCAGATCTGAAAACATCCACAGGTGTTTCTGTCCATCCTTCCACTGTGAGAAGATGACTCGGCACTATGGGTCTGAAAGGATGTGTAGCTGTCAAGAAGCCTCACTGAGAAAAGGAGACACATCAAACAAAGAAGCTGAACGATGGACTGACCACCCCAGAGTCCAGACCTTAACATCACTGAATGTGTTTGATTACTTCAGAAAATGATCAACTAACTTCTAAGACTAAACTTTGGAGGTGTGTCTGCAAATTTCTTTGAGAAACTGAAAGTGAGTCTCCTGAAAAGAATGGAAGCAGCAATTAAGGTAAAGAGTGGAAACACTGGACACTGAAAAAACAGATACCATATTTAATTGATGAAGCTTTTGTAGAATTTTCTGGTAAGCACATTTTGCTTTATTACCTAATGCTGAAAAATGAATAATTTGTTTTTATGGCTGTTTTGACTGGTAATTAAATAAATGAAGGGCAGCTTCTGACTTGCACAGTCCTGTATTAAATAAAATATGAGAGAAATTGAGTCATGAAGCTGACAGCAAAATCCTCTTGTTATAACTTAGTCTTGCTATGCTCTGCTTATCTCCAGCAGTTTATCCTGAAATGCTCTTTGAAGTCAAAGACCACCGACCTGGCTGTGTTTGAAGTGCTACCATGCTCACTTTGTTTATTATTCTGTATTACATGCAAGTACAGAGCAAGCAGATCGAAAGAGAAGAGAAGAGAAAACATGTACTGGGCTGCGGATTTCTCAGAATTTGTGGAAGTGCCTTATAAACTTACTGGAAGTTTGTCTTGGAGTTGGACTGAGTTGGCAGTGGCCCTTTTTTAGCATTTCTGTTTCCATGCCTAGAACAAGCTCAGCCAAGAGCTCAGACACAGAGGCTCTTTAAACTTTAGTATATTCACTCACTGGCCACTTTATTAGAAACACCCACCTTATACGCTCATCGTGGTGTAGAGACAGACTCTCTGTTCATGCATAGTTTGTATTAGTCATTCTGTTGCTCATTGGTCAGTTTCTGACCATGTTAGTGTCACTGCTGTACCAATTAATATCTGGTCAACTATAAAAAAAAACAGTCTACCTTGTGGTCAGAAACGGATGGTCCTGGGGTTAGAAAAGACCACTGATGTGACTCTAGAGCGGCACAATTGTCTAAAATTGGACTCTGTCATCATGAGCGTGCAGCTGCGATTGCCCAGCTGGTGGTGGATGTTTCTAGTAAAGTGGCCACTGAGTTGAAGTACAAGGTAGATGTTTCTAATGAAGTGGCCGTTGAGTGGAAGTACAAGGTAGATGTTTCTAAAATAGGGGTTCAGTGAGTGGAACTAGACAGTAGGTGTTTCTAAAAAAGTGGCCAGTGAGTGGAAGTAGACACTAGGTGTTTCTAAAAAATGGCCAGTGGGTAGAAGTGGATAGTGGATGTTTCTAATAAAGTGGACAGTAGGCGGAAGTAGACGGTGGATCGTTCTAATAAAGAAACTAATGGTCCTGTGGTCAGAAAATGTTCCAGAGTGTGGACCCTGTTATCATGAGATTGCAACTTTGATCCCCCAGCTATGAGATGGGTGGGTTTCTTACAGTGGACAGTGAGCAGAAGTATAAGGTAGGTGTTTCTAATAAAATGGTCACTTTATTTCTGATAAAATGGACAGTGGGTGGAAGTAGAGAGTGGGTGTTTCTAATAAAGTGGACAGTGATTGGAAGTAGACAGTAGGTTTTTCTAATAAGTGGACAGTGGCGGGAGGTAGATGGTGGGTATTTCTAATAAAGTGGACAGTGATTGGAAGCAGATGGTGGGTGCTTCTAATAAAGTAGACAGTGGATCGAAGTAGACAGTGGGTGTTTCTAATAAAGTGGACAGTGAATGGAGGAAAAGAGTGGGGGTTTCTAATAAAGTGGACAGTGGATGGAGCTAGATAGTGGGTGTTTCTAATAAAGTGGACAGTGGATGGAAGTGGATGGTGGGTGTTTCTAATAAAGTGGCCAGTGAGCATACAACTTCAGACTTAACTCTGCCATATTAAATAATATATACAAGACTTAGTTTATTGAATAATTAATATGTACAGACACATCTCCTAAGACATGGCCAAATGCTTGTGCGTTGTTTCTGGAGCCTGAATCGTGCCGGGGTTCGGGGTAGGGGGGTGGTGTGGGGGGTGATGTTGCTCATGGCTCCGTGAAGGGACTCCACTGGTTCAACAAGCTTTTAGACATTTAGCCGACTTTACATGTCAGCCGTGGGCACGATTCATAATGAGGTCCCATTAGAATCTGAAAAGCAACATTTACCTGAGCCCTGATAAGAGCCTGTTTTGTGTTTTAATGGACGTCTCCATGGCAACAGAGAGAGGTCACATGGCTCGGAATCTGTAAATGTCGTCAATGCTAAAAGCTGCATTGTTCAAATGTCAAAATGATACAATAAATTCAAAACAATAATTAATGGAATCCTTTTAGGTGGAATAAGACAAAATATGAACACGATTCAATAAATGGATGTTTAATTAGAAGTTAATTGGTAAAAGAATGTATGTTGTTTAGGCTACTAAGCTGAGGACAGTGAACAAACAAAAGAAAATGAATTAATGTATGGATTTTTTGGCTAAAGAGGCACGAAAAACATTGATTGAGTTACAAAGAGAGAAAAACAACTCCATATAAGGTGAGAAAACAGGTTTGGATGCGAAAAAAACGAAAGCTCTGAGAAGTAATTTCCTCTCATGGAGACGACCCGTTCTCTGCCTTTGTAGCTGATGAGAAGTAATGGAGGAGATTGAGAGAGTTGAGTGTGCTTTTTCTTTTTTACTCGTAAATCACTGTCAAGAAGCTGATCTGGGCCATAACATCTCTCATTCTTCATAACTCCTTCTGCCATTTCTGTTTTGTCTTAGGGTCATTTACATATATATCACCCTCTCATGGTCTTTGCATATTGTAGCCTCCTTTTGGCTTCTCGTCATCTTTACCCTCCCCTCTCTTTCCTTTTCTCTCTCAGCAGGACTAGCTGTTTCCTCTCTACGTCAGAATTACTCAGCTTAATTGGAGGCAGGAGACAAAAGCAGACTTGTCTCATGGTAAAAAAGCTTTGCAGACAAAATAAGACCAGCTGAAATGTCTGTTTGAAGAGACAAGAGTTAAGACAGGAAAAAAATCAGCGGCATTTTCAGCAAGTATGCTAGCATCTCAATAGCATTTCCCAAACGTAACATACTAAAGCCATACTAAAGCCATACTAGCAGGAATTTGCTTGATATTTAGTGCTTTCGGCTGGTTTTGTGTATAGAATACAACACGGCTTGACTTAAAATAGTCTAATTACACTGATTAGCAAAGTTAACACATATTCTAACCAAGGTAATCCTTCAACATTAGCAGCAAAGAAGCCATCTGTGGCTCACTTCTACCTGTTGATAGTGCCAAAGTTACTTAGGCCTACAGATGTTTTCTGTTTAAGCTCTGGAATGAAAGAGTAGCATTTGTTTTCAAGGATGAATTATTAGTTACGGTAATTTACAGTTTTTCCCACAGGCCAGCAGTCTCTTATTATAATAAAATCTCCCCACCTCCTGCTACTAACTGTAGCCAAATCTACACCTCTTACCCCAGTCTCCTTACCTCTAGCTTACTCCCACCATTCCACAAAGTGAGCCATGACCTCACCACATTAATTACAAAATCATGGCTCTTGTGTATGCACGGTAATAAAAAGCATACACATTCCATGAAGGTTGCACAAACATCTGTTGTGTACCAAGCCAAAGGCCCATTTCAGTGACTTTTGAACAGTGAAAACTGATCAAAAAACCTGATTCATAAAAATACTGAAGCCTCGCCACTTTTCTGACGTTTCATTTTCATGCTATCTGCCCACTAAGTCTTATTTACTTAGGACTGTGGATGATTCACACATGTATCAAATGTGACCTTTTACCAGTTTTGCCAGGAAAAACCGTGAGTAGCAGTGATTGTGAAAAATATTTACCTGCTACATTTTAACACAGTTTGATGTAGAGTTGGATATTAATGAGGTTATTGTTTTTTTAGCTGTCTAATACAACATAGTAGAGTGCAGACTTTCAGCTTTAATTTGAAGATATTTACATCCAAATCCAGGAATGGTGTAGAAATGACAATCATTTTCATACAAAGGACCCCACCCACACATATTTAGGGACTCGAATGTAATTGGAAAGTTGGCTGCTCAACTGATCCATGGCCATGTGTGCATTCCTCAGTCATTATTTCACTAACAAGTAACATGTAAAAATCTAGGTTTGATCCCAAGGAGCATCAAGGACAGTAAACTAAGCCACCATTTGACTAAAAAAAAAATCAAACAAACCCATTTGAGAAAGAGCGAAAACATTAGCTGTGGGTAAATCAACTATTCGGTACATTCTTGAAAAGAAAGAACTCACTGATGTGCTCAGAAACACCAGTAGACCACAGAAAACAGTTGAGGTGGATGACAGAAGAATTTTTTATCTGGTAAAGAAAAATCCTTCCACAACAGTTGGCCAGATCAAGAAAATCCTCCTGGAAGGTTGGCCCGTTTGTGTCAAAGTCAACAATCGAAACTTCACCAAAGTGAATACATAGGGTTTACCACAAGATCTAAACCATTGATAAGCTTCAAAAACAGAAAGAACGGATAAGAGAACGGCCAAGAAAACATCTAAAAAACTTCCGCAGTTCTAAAACAAACAAAAACAAAACAGATGAGACAAAGATCAACCTGTAACAGAATGATGGGAAAAGAAGAGTATGGAAAAGGGAGGAAACTGCGCATGATCCACAGCATACCACCTCTTCTGCCAAGCATGGTGGAGGTAGTATTATGGTGTAGGCATGTCTGGCTGCCAATGGAGCTGCTTTCCTTGTATTATTTGATAATGTGACTGCCGACAAAAGCAGCAGAATGAATAATCAAGTGTATAGGGCTGTTTTGTCTGCTCAGATTCTTCAAAAATTATTGGATGGTGCTTCAAAGTGCACATGCATAATGACCCAAGGCATGCTGAAAAAGCAACCCAAGACTTTTAAATAATCATTATTTAATTTTGAATTGAACATTATGAACACTACTTAGAATATGTTATGTTGACCATTTATTCATAATAAACATGGCCATATTTATGATGTCTTATGAATGCATTATACTGTGTTATGAATGTGTTAATAGGTTTATATGGACATGGTGTTCATAGAAAGTATTACCGCTTTTGGTCACACTTTTTGGATGGTCCCCTATAGATGATCTACAGATATTAAAATTTTTAATGAACTTTCTGGAGATGCGTAGTTGATTATCAACATTATGATTAGGGTTAGGTTTAGGAGAAGGTTTAGGTTTAGGGTTGAAGTTAAGGTTAGGGTTAGGTTTAGGGTTAGATTTAATATAATCTTTCACACTCAACTTCAGGTTCAGTGGCATTTCATTGATATTGCATTGAATGTTAGCTAAAGACAGACTTAACTACAAAGCGTCTACAGTGGACCATCCAAATAAAGTGTTAAAAAGTCTTCCGGGAGAATTTTAAGGAACTGGTTGTCATTTCTTCAGCAACACATGCAGCAGATTCAGGTTTGTTTGGGGCTCCAAATTTAGCAGTACCACTCAGACCTGGCCAGGGTGGGTCTCGAAGTTGCAGGTACAAGTTGGATTTGGAATTCAGTTTTGTGTCCTTGCAGACCTCCAGACCAAACTGACAGACAAAGTAAAGATTTCACTGATTGAAAACTAACAATTCCAACACATTTCTGCTGTTTCTGCTCCCATTGTGTTGTAGTGCTCTCTTGAAAAGATGGTTCTTTAAAGGTTCTTTACTAAAGAAATCATTATATATAGAAACATGAACACTCAAAGAACCTTTTGCATGATTAAAGTGTTCCTTGCATCATTAAATGATCTATATGGAACCGAAAATCATTCTTCTATTGTTACAATGTCAAGCTTGCAACAATAGAAGAACCCTTTTTGAAAAGGGTTTTGTATAGAACCATCTACAGCACATTCTGTATCAATCTGAGGAACGCTTTCATGATGCAAAGAACCCTTCAATCATGCGAATGGATCATTGAGTGTTTGTGGTTCTACATAGAACCATTTTCTTTACTAACCCTTGAAGAACCATCCTATTAAGTGTGTAGGTAATATTTTTTTTCATAGCAAGTGATGTAACTGGTCCATAGAAGAACCATTTTCAGTTCCCTAATGAACATTAAAAGATGATTCTTTAGAAAACCGTTTTTGTAAATGAGATGTTTGAGTGTGAAGAACCTTTTTAAAAGTTTAAAGAACCTCCACATAATGTAAAACCTCTATGAAGAACCTTAAATTGGCACACTATGTGAAGATTCTGTAAATCTTTAAAAGGTTACACATGGTCCTTTAGGGAACCAAAAGCGGTTCTTCTATGGACCAGTGACATCACTTGCTATACACTTAAAAAGATGGTTCTTCAAGGGTTAGTAAAGAAAGTGGTTCTATGTAGAACCACAAACACTCAATGATCCATTTGCATGATTGAAGGGTTCTTTGCATCATGAAAGCATTCCTCAGATTGTGGAACTCTTCTTTTCTTTGCTAAATGTACCCAAATAAATAAATAAATAAATAAATAAATAAATAAATAAATAAATGAATAAATCAATCTGAATTTAGCAGTTGACAATGAGCCAACCAAGAATGCTAGGAACAACAAAGAGATCCAAGAACAAGTCTTCCTTCATCTGGGGGGATAAATCTGATGAGGGGAAACAGAAACACTGTTGATTTTAATCATGCAGGAAGGCTGTCATTGTCATTTATCACCTTATTTAAAAATTAAGCTCTTGGTTTAACGTACTTGTTCTTCATGAATATTTCGTATTTGTTGTGTCTCGCTGTTCGGATGTAACAGATCAGCTGTCTTACACATACTTAGTATAACACTAAATATAACATATTGTAAACATCCTGACCTGTTTTCCTTCTCACACTCTATCCTTTTCTCCTATATCCACATCAGATATCACCCTCACTTTGCTTGTTGGTGAAGCAGGCAGCTGTCAGTCAATGCTGTGCAAGCCTCCTCACTGCTAAGTAAGATGTGGGAGCTCAATGAAATAAATAAGTGAGGCGGGAGATAGAAAATTCTCTTTAGAGATGCACTGTGGGGTCTTTGCATGGCTTCGCTTTGCATTCTGCAGCATAGGGCCATTCTGAATTATAGATGACCGTATTCACTTATGTGATGAGCAGAATCAACGTGGATCGTGAGTGTGAAAGAGAGAGAGAACAAAGATACAAGTTCACCAGTTCACTTAAGGCAGCACTAGCTTTGACTGTGCACTGTAACATTTTGACCACAGCATAATTTCTGCAGCAGGGATTCTCTGCGTGATGTCAAAGATCCTTCACATTTACATGCACCATAGACGTATACGGGGGAGCTTGGTTACCAGCAGAAAGGGTCAACATTATATGCTAGAAACATTGCTAGACTGAGGAAGATTCAATTAGCCCAGGGTTTCTCAACCTATGAGTGACCACCAGTGGGCCGTGAAGCACTCTGTAGTGGTCCACGGTACTGTACTCAGAGGGAGGCAGTAGTTGGTAATGGGCCAGTATTGTCAATGTAAGTCATAAAAACAGTGAGAAAAAAGGAATTAAATGTTTTCACATTAAAACTAACATAAATTAATCTCAGCCACGGGTGCGCAATGTAGACAGTAGAGCCAGAGATGGAGAAATTTTTCAAGGCGCTTTGTTTGGTGTGGACTTATCACACCTTTTTCTTTAGTTTGCTCTGTTTTGACGTGAGTGAACACTCCACCCGTATTCAAGTCTGCAGCAAACAGCTAAGCCGGTCCGCCAGACACCCATGGGTCTCGGTCTGCTTCAAGCCAAACCCTGTACAGTTCACTGCTGGTGGAAACGAGCTCTGTGATCAAACGAGGAAATTCATCAGCAGAGCTGCCTTTCCTTCTCTTCTAGAGGCACGTCGGCACCATACAGCCAGCATAATGACTGTATTAAGCCACTGACTCATCACAGACTCTCAGCACAAGCTGCTGTTAAAAACAATAGACATAAAATAGTAAAGATATCCATATGATTTCAACTCATGGATCGCAGAGCGTATATTTGGTTGAGCATCAGCAGCATGAGTGGTTAAACTTACATTGCTAAACCAATGACAAAGAAGCAGATATCAGGTAAGATTTATCATTGTTGTTGATTGTGACGACGCTAAACCAAAAGCCCGGTGAATGTGAAGAGAAATCTTGAGCCCAAACAGTTACTCTTTGGGGAAAAACAGTGGAGTATTTGCGATGGACTGCAGCTTCAAATCACTGTCCACATCTACCTTGTACGTTTCTATTCTTTTATTTCCTTTTCCCCTTTTTTAACATCACTATAACCATGTGGTTTTTAACACATTTTATGTTTTTCAACATACCTGCAAATTTAGCAAAACTACTGACAACCAGAATGGCTCATCTGATCATTCTCAAGTTTTAGTGTCAGCATTTAAGAAAAGAAACACAAAGTTTTATTTATAAAAAGTTGATTTGAGTTTTCCTGTAGGCCACTATGCTTTGTAGTTATACACAGATGGGCCTTGGGGTGGAAAAGTTTGAGAACCCCAGAATTAGCCTACTTCATTCTTAGCCTAATATCATTCCAAAATATTTTGTCAATTTTCTAACTGAAAAATAAATAAATAAACACATCCTCTGTACAGAACACACATAAATATCACAGTTTTTAATGTACAGTTCCTATTTATTTGCTGAGTTTAAAAAATGAAAAAAAGCATAAATTATAAAACCCAAAATGTTAAATTCAACAATTAGACAGTTGTGCATTAAAATGTGAAGTTAGCATCTCACTATATCAGCATCTAAGCATTAGAACAACACAGTATGGAAAGTTGATTTAAATGAGAAACATTTAAAATGTTTAATGTTTAAAATGTTTCAAATTTAAAATGTTGTTCAAAAGCATTATTTGATGAATATTTGGTAAAGCAGGATATGAACGCTTTTTTGGATGGCTAATATTTTATCAAAGCATATTATGATCTTTAATTTTACTTACTTATACTCTAATGACGACTATTATTGTTGCTATATGGTAACCGGACCTATTCTATAATGTTTTATTTGACATTTTAAGTGATGATGGGCTGGTTTGTGTCAGTTATGGACAGAATTTTGTTCAGATCAGTTTCAGTCTTAAAACATGTTGATGTGGTTTGGGTCAGGATTGAACAGTATTTTGTTCAGCTCAGGTTGGGTTTGGACTCAGAAGATGATACTGTTGTTTGGTTTGAGTTGGGCTTGGACAGAAAATTCAGACGGTATTCAGGCATCTTTACAATTGGGGGGTGGCAAAGGGGGCATGGTGGGGGAGGTGACAGTACAGACTGGTCCCATACAAATGTATTTCATTTTGATGGAAACAGATATACATGTTACACATTTGAATCAATCAATGAAAACTGCACTGTTTTATAGTTTGTGGGTAATTCAGGATTTACAGCATTTGACTCAGCAGACAGTAGAAAGGCTACTGAAGTACAGTACTGGCATAAAATTTGTTTGCTACTAAACACATCTGCGTACAGTTGGCTGGCACCAGCACACACGCACACATACACACTCAATCTCTGTTTCTTGGTGTGCATGCTGGCGTGTAGGCAGAGTCTGTGTGTAATTAAGGAGCATTCGGCAGAGTTAATGATGGAGTTTTGTGATCAGAGCAGCAGATTGGCCTTCTGTGTGGACACAGCTCGGAGCCCAGTGCACTGTAAGACTGCCCGCAGTGCACAAAACACCTTGTCTCTGGGTCTGCAGCCAATAACCAGAGCCGGTGGACCAGTGAAGGAGTGTGTGTAGTTAAAACAAGGACACCGTCCCACTTTCCATTAGCATATTTATACACATATTTTTTGGCATATTGAAAAAAGCCTTGATGAAAAGAGCGAACACAGAATTGAAACTCTATATGAAAGTTTTATTTGCTCACTTGAAGTGGAAGCACTGCGACAAATAATGATGGAAATACTGTAAATGTGAATAAAAAGGTCACATGATTGATCATTTTGCTTTTGCTTGGTTGTAGGCGTGAAATAGCAGGTACCAGTAGACTGATGAAATGAAAACATACCTTTATGTTATCAAAGAATAAAAAACAACAGTGATATTAAACAGTAAGAGAACATATGCTGCCCGCTGATGACATTTACTGAGTAGTGATATGATGGGAAATGTCTGAAGCCATTAAGCATTAAGCAAAACAGCAAGGAGACTCAATAATATATGGTCATAACAATAATATTAATGCTTACAACCTTGGGGTAATTTTGCATACATGTTTTTGTATTTTGGTCAGTTAGAGACCACATTAAAGACCCTCGTCTACTCTGACATCATCATTATCTTATGGACTCAAAAATTTACTTTGGCTCCTTTTACTCATTGTAACTTTTTTGCTTATACAGACTTGATAACATCTTTGGTGGTTGAAGAAAACAATTTTGGTAGTTGGCTTCTTCTGTTTTTATTAAAGAGTAAATATACATGTTTAGCATAAGACTATTTTTTCTCCTCTTGGATCCATGCTGGGTGCTAAAACTCTGATAGCCAGCAGGGCAGGCCATTTTTATAATACTTGAAATCAACTGAAATTGAAAGAAGTTGAAGATTATTTTACATTAGTCCTTGTTTTATTGTTTAGAATTACTTAACATAATCTGATGCACTAAAGCTCTGCTGCAGTAGATATAGGTCAGAGTTCACAGCTCTCCGTAGCAGCACCTCTGTACCCTGATCCTGCTCCTCCCGCCTCTGAAACAAGAACAACCACCATGTGCTGCCAGCATGCACTCTGCATGTGCTTGTCTTCCTCACTCATCAGTCTGGTCAAACAAAATAAGCCAATAAAGTCAAACAAATCATTTTTACCAACAATCAGACATATCAAAAAATATGACAGATTTTTAGGTGTAACTAGACAATCTTTTCCTTTTTCTTTACTTTCTGACAAATTGTAGTGCTCTGGATCACTCGCTACATGTGCACAGGGCACAAGAAGACGTGCTGGATCAAAACACATGCAGAATGTGATATTTATGAGGAATAAACACAGAGATGTAATAGTAAAATAATGTGTGGACTTTTCCAAATGAAATTACTCACTGATGCTTTTTCAGGCCTTGATGGACCTGCTGTATCTAAAAAGGGGGAGTCTTGCTGATTATGATGTGTTTCACGTCTGCAACTTTCTCTGTAAACTCATTCCATATTTCGAAGAAGTGTTTTTCCCAACTTGCAGCTGTAACTTGAGCTGATGGAAACACAGTCTTGATTGTATAATTTTTGCAACATTTGCCTCATTTTCAACAGATTCAGCTGGATGAAAACCTGGCTATTAGCACCCCCTTGTGTACAATATACAGCCTGATAAAAGTGAGTGAGTAAGTCTCTGTCAAGTAAGATAGTGGCTAACTAACAAACTCTCCAAGTGTGTTAGAGTTTAAAAAAAACAACATATGCAGGTCAGCGTTACTGCAAGACCAGGGCTGAGAATCACTGAGGTAGGAAATACTCTTAAAAAACTCTTATACGTTTTACTTCAGGATATTTCCAGGGAAGCTCTGGCTTTGAATACTATTTTTCCAGACTATTCCTCAGCTGCTGTCCCATTATGGCTCTGGCTCCAGCTTATCACTGCCCACCCACTCCTGTGCTTAGTTGCTAATTACTCATGCCTGTGCCTGATGATTGGGCATATTAGAATGAATGGGCATATTTATTCAAATATATGGATGTCCAAACTCATTTTAGTATCTAATCACTTAATCAGGTATTTAAATAAGGAATAATTTAAAAATGTGAAAATTGAAACAAATCAAATATTAACTACAGAGCATGTTGGGACATAAGCAGCTGATATCGGTCACTTTATGCAGGGCTATATGTGGAAATGTTTGTTTGTAAAGTTGTGTGACTTCAAGTTATCATTCTATAGCCAAAATGGCAACATGTTGAATCTATATATGTCCAAAACACAGAAAAATCACTAAACCAACATCAATATACTATGTAAGTATGTCATTTCTCAGTTTTTGACATAATTTGACCTTTTTCTGAGCAATTTTGGCCATTTCCTTTGGTCCAGTCATCATGGAATTTATACACAATGTAACTTTATTCCATGATGACTGGACCAAAGGAAATGGCCCAAAATTGCTCAGAAAAAGTCTGGTTCTCTTGACTTACATTGAACGTAAAGTAGGTTTTTTCCTTCTCCTGTAAAGTTACCATTTTGGAGATAAAAGGTTTTCTTCCGACAGCAGCAGTGTGTTTTATTTATAACAATATATTTTTTTTGTTAAATGCTTAAATAAAATGCATTTAAAATATAGATATTCGAAGAGCAAAAGTGACTAAAATGTCTATCCCTACTTATTATGACTGCCACACTCCATGTAGTCTTGCTTATTTATAAATAAGCATTCATGGCTTCAAGCCTTCTTTTCTGTGTTTGTTTCAAGTTCCCCATTTTGTTTGTTTCCTTGTTTTGATGATAGATTCACCCAGTGTAATTTTGTCCTCCAGGTTCATGAGTCTTGATACCTCAAAGAAATTCCACATAAGGTATACTTGCACTTACAGCCCACTGCCTCAGGCCCCCCACTCACTGCCTCGCTGTCCTCTAATGCAGAGATGATGAAACCAGCAGAGTTTACTACTTTGTATGTCCTAGGGACATTCAGCTTGGGATCTATGTTCTGGACATCTGGGCTCATTTTGAAAGCTCATAATATTTGTCCTCGTTGAGGTTTATTGCCAGAACTCATTTCTGGCAGGAGTTATATAGCAGGTGTAGCTGCTTCTAAAGTCATTGTGTTAGTTAGCCTAGGGGTGAATACATTTGGTGGAAATGTCTGTTCACGATATGTCCATGACTGCATATTCAACTACATCAACCCAATGAAGAGCGGATCAATATGAAATCAGCCCTGATGATCCTACTATGAAGCAACCAGGTCTAAGACAGACTTTATTTGGAGAAACTTTCATGCAACTGGTCGCAGGTTACATGAAACATAATTTCTGCCAGAAGGCAGGAGTGAAGAAAGACAATGTTATTCCTGATGAGATTTTACAAGTTGAAAGATAACAATTCAATAGAAATAAAATAGTCGTTGGCATAGGCCAGGGGTCAGGAAGTGGCTCTTTTACTACCGAGTTGTGGCTCCACAGCAGAATTAGATTTTTAGGTAAAATAATCCTCCTTTGTAGTAAAATAAAGCTCTACTGTTCATTCTATCACTGTTTTAACAATAAATGGTCTGAAATGCTGGAGTTAATGTATAACTGCTAATTCACCCTTTAACCCTGGATATTGGTGCACAGACCACTGGTCAGCATAGCAACACATACAAGAATCTTGCCTTGCTAGAAGCTAATGAAAAGGCAAAAAGAAAGATTTCTCGTTTGGCAGCCTCTTGTCTGAATTTTCCTGTTCCACCTTAAATGGAGCAGCAGTTTTATTATTTAAGGTGGATTGTGAAAATTCAAACAAAAAGCTGGCAAGAAGCTGACTTCAGCCTCGTAAAAAGTCGACCTATTCTACTTTTGAGGAAAAGTTTCCTGCTGGAGATGTGAGAAAAGCAGCTATAGCTGAGCTAAAGCTTAAAGCAGAGCAAAATAAGTCTGCGTTTTTGTTTATATTATAATTTTTAATCTATACCAGGACATTAGCTCACACATATTAAGACGTATTTTCAGCCAAGATGGTAAAACATTACTAAATAAAATGAACATAAAATGTTGTAGCTCCCAAGTTGCATGGATCTTTGTTGAATAGACAAAATGGCTCTTCTAAACATTTGGGCTGCCAATTCTGGCATAGGCCCTGGTCCAGGTCTTGGAGCTTTGAAACCCTTGCTGATCCTGCCAGATTGAGACAGTGGGGGTGGAGCCTATTCCTGGACAACTGGACAAACTGGTGGTGGTTGGGACGAAGGAGGAGAACGTCAAAACGTTGGCACCTGAAAACAACAGACTAGATATCGCTCAAGCAAAAAAACATACTTGACTTTTAATGTAAGTCAATGGAACCAGACTTTTTTTTTCAAGTAATTTTGGCCCATTTCTTTTGATCTATTCATCATGCAATTTAAACACTGTGTAAAGGTCAATAGGCATTTTTAAACTATGTCAAAAACTGAACCAGCCAAAATGAAGATACGAGCGTTTGTACCGACAGCAGCGTTATGTAAGTCAAGTCATTTTAAGTATAGATGTAGGCCTGCGATTGGTCAGGAGTAATCAATGAATGAATGACGTAGCATTAGAGTCTTCCTGTTACTAAAGCTTCCATATCTGTGCACAATCATCAAAGAATCGACGATTCCATTAGTTAGCAAATTGAGTAGTTTGTATTACCCATGCATCATATCATCTGGTGTTGGTCAGCGTGAGAGAAACAGAATAAACATTGGCACATGCAGTTGTTAAAGCTAACCAGCTAGTGTCCACCCTTTGCTGATATTACAGCAACTTTCACGCAACTTGCTTTTAGTTTTTTAAAGAAATCTTCAGGGATGTTTTTCTAAAATCTCAAAATTCTGTCTCAGCAGTTGGTTGTATATTCTACGGAGCCCTGGAAGGGACGGAGGTAAAAAAAAACGTTTTGCAGTCTGTACACACGTTTTCTTTTATTCCTGGTCACGTTTTTTAATTCGTGATCAGGATTTTCTAATACGTTCTCTCATTTTCTTTTGACCATGGTCTTGTTTTCTATTTAACATACATTGTTATGCGGCACAAACAAAATAAATGTAGCGAATACAGGCCGTGTTATTTGTCCTGCGCAGAAGCAGCTAACAGCTCCCTGTCTTACGGGTTTTGATGGGTTAGATTGATGAGATAATGGACAGAGATGCTCATTAGGCCCACAGATTCATCAGTGCAGCTGCAGTCTGGTGGTGAAAAGAAGGAAGACAATAAACTACAATCACAACCGAACTTTCTAATGATTATATTTCTAACTGGAAATGAAATAAACAGAGGGTGCTCTCTGACTGTTGACAGTCCTCTAAGTTTCAAGCAACTAAAATTGCAGGAAAGTTTCGCCACATAAAGGCAGCCCAAGGCTTGAAGGAGGCAGTAAGACACATTCTTATTCACAGTTCTTTTTCACAATGCAGTCAAGATGGATTTCAAGAAAAGCTCTGAAGACTGGTGTGAGGCACAAAGAGTTCTAATTCTTTCCCTGTCTCCCTCTCTCCCTCACTCTCTCCCTGTTTATTGAATTATGCTGCCTGGCACTTGGGGCAGTCGGTGTCTGGTGGTGGCCGAGGCTATGATGACCTCATTAATATGATAAAAAGCCCATCAGCATGGCTACCTGGTGTAAAAACCGCATGGCACAGCAGAGACCTCAGCTGGCAACACCTGAGACAGAAAGGACCCTCCAAGCACCATAACTCTTAGCTCTGCTGCCTCGAGATAAAGCCGTGCTCACTCAGCCCACAAACAGCTCTCAGTGCACGCACACACATAGACGATGTCACTGTTAGGTTGACACAGCGATTTAGTTGATGAGAGTGGTCCGGTGTAAAGAGCTCTTGGTGTAAAATGCCATGCTGCATTATGGTGTATTAGCTCACATGTCTTTTTTGGCTTGCATATCTGTGTATGCTATTTAGCGTGATCTTCTTTTGGCACCGGGGTGCAGGACAAAATCACCACTCTGAAGAAAGCAGATTGTGCTCGAGCTGTGGAAACCATGTCAACAGTCACCCAGGTTAAGTTATTTAACCAGAATGAAGTGTCCAGAAATGCTGACGGTGTGTTTAGTGGTCTAAAACAGGCCAAAAAAGACAGACATGAGTTGAAAAAGGAGCTTACATTTAGCGTTCAGATCTATTTCAGGGTATACCGCCAGCAGGAACGTTTAAAACATTTTTTCTTTTAATCAATATTCGACCGAAAATGGCTGGCAGCTGGTCAAAGCCGATTTATAAGCAACTGTCTGTTGCTAACAGAGTGACTTTAGAGTGAATTTGAACAACATTCTGACCGCATTTACCAGCAAGTTTAGCTACTTTTCAAGGTCGAGATTTCAAGTTTTTTGAAGACTTCATAAGTCAAGCCGAAGTAAGAGTAATGGGAAGAAAGAAAAATGTAGAAAGAAAAAGCAGAGGCAGATAAAAACAGCAGAAACTCAGCATGCTACTGAGTACACAAGCATGAGTACACAGTAGCCTTAGCAATTATGGGTTTTGCACTGAGGTCTAAGGTACAGCTTTGAATAGGGAATTAAGCACACTGTGTGCCATGCACGACAAATCGAGAGAAAGAAGACGTGACGCAAATGCCGCCTTGTCACGTCTCTGTGAATATTTGACTGACTAGCATTAGCAGCAGAGGTGCTACTTGCTAATTGTCAAGCAATGCTATCAGGATCATGCTCAACTGCTGTTCTACTCCGATTAAGCTAAATCAGGAAAGCTACTGAATAGCATAGCAGGATATACTTCATTACTGTAGTTAAGTATTAATTTGGAAAATTAGTACTTTACTGGAGTTTTACTGGAATTCAATTTCCATACTTTGTAGTCTTGACCTTCAAAGGGTTCTAGTTGAACAAATCCTATTGGAATCTTATTAGATTTTGTCATATTTTGGAACCAGTCCTACAGGAATCCTATCAAACATCTTATGGGAATACTATTAAACATACCATAGCAATCATGGACATCTTTCAGGAATCCTATTGGACATCCCATAGGAATCCTATTGATCATCCTATAGCATCATATTTTGTGGAAAGAATTGGTGTAGGAGGATTCCTTTAGCATGTGCAATAGGTTTGAAATATGATCAGTGGGATTCCTATAGGATGTCCATTAGGATTCTTATGCGATGTCCAATAGGATTCCTGTTGGATATCCAATAAGATTCATATGGGATGTCCAAAAGGATTCCTGTAGGATGTCAGTAGGAGTCCTATGGCCTGTCAAATAGGTTTTCTACAGTATGTCCAATTTAATTGCTTTGAGATGTCCAACTAGGATTGCTATAGGATGTCCAAGAGGTTTCCTATAGAATGTCCAATAGGTGTCTTATGGGATGTCCAATGAAATTGGTATAGAGTATTAAATGGGATTCCTTTAAGATGTCCTGTAGGATTCCTATAGGAAATCTAATGGGAGGGGTATAGGATGATCAATATAATAGCTATAGGATGTCCAATAGGAGTGGTATAGGATGATCAATACGATTGCCATAGGATGTCCAATAGGAGTGGTATGGGATGATCAATAGGATTCCCATAGAATGTCCAATAGGTTTCTTATGGGATGTCCAATGGAATTGATATAGTGTTAAATGGGATTCCTTTAAGATGTCCTGTAGGATTCTTATAGGAAATCCAATAGGAGTGGTATAGGATGATCAATAAAATAGCTATAGGATGTCTCACATAAATCCTATGAGATGTCCAATACGTTTCCTTTGGGATGTTCAATAGGTTTCCTATAGTATGTCCAGTTGAATTCCTATAGGATGTCCAACAGGCTCCTATAGAATGTTTGATAAGATTTTTATAGGAATGGATCTAAGATATGATAGAAATCCAGTGGAATCCTAAAGGATTTGTATGACTGGATTTGGTAACACTTTATTTTGATACTCCACTGTAGACTTTTTGTAAATGCTCAGTTTGTCCTTAACTAACATTCAATTAAACATCTATTAAATGCAACTGAACTTGAGTTGAAGTGTAACTGGATCTTGTGACACAGACAGTGTACAGCAAGAAAAAACATAGATTGTGAAAAGGTTGCGATTTCACTTGGTGAAACAGGAGCAAAGTGTTTAATGCTAATACATGAAGCAGGGTCAGCTCACTTAAATTGAAATCCTTGCTGGTTGGTTAAAATTTTAAATCTGTTCAGGTTGTTCTTTGACCCACATGTGGGTCACAACCCAGAGGTCAAATAATGATGTTCTAAGGTAAAGTATTACAACGTATGGACTTGTGAAACGATTAGGGAGTGCTCCACTTTCTAAGAGGCTCAGACTGAAACTGCTCAGCTCAGATTGCCTGAATGGACCCCGTGTATGTGTGATGGAGGGGATGAAGGAAAGGTAACCCTGCTTCTCTGCATTCTCTTGGACTTTACTGTTGTCCATACAGCTGTATGAGCCTTACCAGCATGGCTCGATCAAACACTAATGTGCCTAATGCTGAATGAAATGGAGCAGAACATTGATTCCAACAGTTAACACTGGGATATGAGATGCAAAATAGTTGCTAAAAAGCATAACATCTAGCAGTGGAGATCAAAGGAGGGCAAGCATTCCACAATCTTAATTAGCATTTGTGAGTATTTGTGCTTTACCACATAATTTGTGTCTTCTGGAGAGTTTTGAATGTTCACTCCACCACAATTAAAAAGAGATTCAATCCAGTTACATGTGAGAATTTGTCTGCTTATGCTTAGTTATGTTTGCAAATTAATAAGCTGTGTATATTGGAAATGCAGTGAATCAAATGAGAACCCAACAGGCAATAGCTGAATTGTGTCTTAAACTGAGGGAATCTTTAAGTTATATACACTACAAGGCCAAAAGTATGTGGCCACCCCTCCTAAATACTGAGTTCAATCAAACGCATAGCCATGCCGTCCCCCTAGACAAACACTGGCAGTAGAACAGGTCACGCTGAAGAGCTCAGTGAGAGTCACAAACCAGACTTTTGCCACCCCTCGCCACAAGTAACTTCCTGAAATTTCTGTCCTGCTAGATCTGCCCTGGCCAACTGTAAGTGCTATTATTGTAAAATGAAAGCATCTTAGTGCAACAACAGCTCAGCCACAAAGCAGTAGACCATGCAAATATACTGCTGAGTGCTGAAACATGCAAAACTCGCTTATCTTTTGTTGCATCACTCACTACAAACTGCCTCTACACTCCATGCTGCCTCTAGAAGAAACATTAGCACAAGAACTGTGCATCAGGATCTTCATAGAATGGGTTTCTGTGGCTAAACAGCTGCACACAAGCCTAAGATCACTATGTGCAATGCCAAGCGTCAGCTGGAGTGGTGTAAAGCATGCTGCCACTGGACTCTGGAACAGTGGAAACTCTGGAGTGAAGAATCAAGCTTCATTATCTGCCAGTCTATCTGCCAGGAGAACCCTACCTACTGGAATGCATAGTGGCAAAAGTAAAGGTTGGAGGAGGAAAAATGGGCTCCATAGATCCAGTGAAGGGTGATGTTAATGCTGCAGCTTACAAAGACATTTCAGACAATTATATGCTTCCAACTTTGTGTCAGCAGTTTGGGAAAGACCCTTTCATGTTCCAGCATGACTGTGCCCCTGAGCGCAAAGCGAGCTCCATAAAAAGGTTTGATGAGTTTGGTGTGGATGAACTCCAGTGGCCTGCACAAAGCCCTGCCCTCAATCCCACTGAACATTTTTGGGGATGTATTGGAACGTTGATTGCGAGCCAGACCCTCTTGTCCAGCATCAGTGCCTGACCTTACAAATGTTCTTTTTACTAAATGGGCACAGATTCCCACAAACACACTCCAGAATCTCACAGAAAGCCGTACAAGTAGAGTGGAGGCTTTTATAGCTGTAGAGGGGAGCAACTCTATATTAATGTCGTGGTTTTGGAATGGGATGCCAAAAGAGCTTAAATGAGAGTGATGGTCAGGTGTCCACATACTTGACCATCTGATTTCCACAGACACATTCCAAAATCTTGCAGAAAGCGTCCCAGGAGAGTGAGGGCTGTTATAGCTGAAGAGTGGAGCAACTCCATATGAATGCCCACGGTTTTGGAATGGGATGCCCAACAAACTTAAATGAGAGTGATGGTCAGGTGTCCATATATTTATTTAACACCATTCAGTACCTTTTTCCATCTTTTTGAAGAGGTTTGAATTGTACAGGTTGATTCAAAAAGATTTATCCGATTTCAAAGCACCATATTTTTTACAACCGCGAGACGCCTAGGAACCAAACACAATCCAATTGAAAGAGGGGGTCATAGAGTTTCTGACTGTCAGTGGAAGATGGCTCCCTTCAATCTGTTAGGAGATGAGACCCCTGAGCAGAAAGCATTTTGCGTTCTCCACTTCAATAAGAGTGAATCTGTCATAACTGTGCAGTGTGATTTTCGTCTGCATTGAACCTCCAACAGCTCAGAGCATTCGCCGTTGGTTTCACAACACTGGATGATCTCCGAAATCACACCAAAAGAGCCGTGAGTGCAGCGACACCCGACATGCTCAATCCAGTATGGGATGAGTTTGACTATGGCGTTGATGTTGTCTGTACAGCTGGAGGAGGTTCATATTGGGCACTTGTAAGATTACATAATAAACTTTATGCTCATTTAAACCATTTACAATTTACTGCATTGATCTGCAATGATTTACAAGTGAAATGAATCATGTTGAAATGAGATGAATCATTTTGAATCACCCTGTATTTTACTCTTCATTGCTCACTAGCAGCTCAACACAGAGACACATTTCACAGAGAGACAGCAGTGTCCCAATTAACCTGAGAACATGGGGAAAATATTCTATTTGATTTTGTATATTTAAAATATCTCAGCAGAATGGCCACTAGAGGGCCTGTAGAAAGGTGCCAGAGAATTTTTAAATTTTGGATGTTAATTGCTCACTAAGATTTCGCCACTATCTTCACCGCCTGATGACTTTTGTTCTTTTTCTGTGATTCTTTTACAGTGTAGGGTTCCAGGGTGGATGTTTTGCGTGTGTGAGAATGTGGTTCTTATGACTCATAACAAAATAGGGAAAACAGCAAAGGAGGTGTATACATGCTGTAGGCACTACATGTAACCCTCAAGAGGACCACTCTGGATTCCGTAATTTGTTTTGGTTTATTTATTTTATTTATTACTTTTTTTTCCACACTGGGGAGGGGGAAGCCCCAAGCAGTAGTACAGGATTGTATAATATGAGAGATGATGAAGCATAGGGAGGGAGTTTAATATAGTTTTGAAGGGTCTTATGTAGTGTTGCAGGAGAATGAATCATAGTGATGTTGAATTTAATGTAAGAGAGTGGAGATACATTGTGCACCACAGCTTTTTCAAAAAGATCTGTAAAGCATGAGCTAGAGATTCTTCAAGAGGATCCCGAAGATGAGCTGCAGCATTCACTGAGTGATTCCTCATGTACTCCCATCATCCACTTCCTCTACTTCCACTCACCAGCTGCTTTATTAGAAACATCAACCTTATAGGCCCACCTATAGGTGGATGATTATATGCTGTAGCCAATCTGTTGTGATGTACGTGTGACATGTACATGCTAATGGTGTGGATGTATTTGTGGGACTGGCACCGGGGTATCAGGCACAGTGATACTGCTGGGGTTTAAACCAGTTTAAATCAGTGTCACTGCTAGGTTAAGTGAGATCCACCACCCAAAACTATCCAGAGAGTGCCTCTGTGATTAGAAACTGACCACTGATGAAGGGCTACAGAATGGCTAACACAAACATCAGCAGGTGAGCTACAGTCGGTAATAGTACACCGGCAAGTTGAAGCTACAAAGTAGGGGTTTCTAATAAAGTGGCCAATGACTGTTTATCCTGTTTATGATTTTACTTGTTTCAACCTCTCCTCAGAACTTAATTTCATGTCCTTCCTGTAGTTAAATTCTGTTATTAACCCCTTTAACCACCGGCAGGCCCAACGTTTTATTACACACGTCTATAACCTAAGAATAGCTCAACCAGTTTGCATTGAAGTCCTTGTAGTTACTGAATAATAAGTCTTAGCATGTAATAAGCGTGGGATGTTGGGCCTAATGGCTTCTGTGACTGATTTCTTGAACATGACTGTGATAGTGGCATAGTTCTGAGGAAGAAACTTCTCAGAAATGCTCTCCTTTATGTTGGAATTCTTTCCTTATTTTTTGTGTATGTACACTCATCATTTGGCTTACCAAACATGCTGCTTCATACTAAAATGTTGGCTGGGCTAACAGTGAACAAACACTAGCTGAGACCAGTGGCGGGGCTTATTCCAGAGACATGGCTACAGTAGTAGTAAGCAGTATGGTCAAAAACTTATTTTATGGTATAATTAAAATTTATGATGAGTTTGGTATATATTATGGTAAATATATTTCGCTGCTGTTGGAACAAAATCTTGTGTCTCCAAAATGGCAACTTTACAGGAGAAAGAAAAAAACATACTTTACTTTTTATGTAAATCAGTGGAACCAGACTTTTTCCCCCCAAGTCATTTCGGACCATTTCTTTAGGTCCATTCACCACAAACTTTACACGTACAAGGGCAATAGATATTTTTTAATTCTGTCAAAAACTGAAAAATGGAGATACAAGGTTTTGTTCTGACAGCAGTGATAGTTGAATTAGCACAATTCTACGTTTAAACAGTAAGTGGCTTGTTTTTCTGGGCTGTCACTTCACATAAAACATAAAACCATTTTACCAACCAAAGTAAATCTGAAATTTTTTGTTGTGCAAAATAGTAAAAACAAAACTGAACAATATATAAATAAGCATATGTCAATATTACTGTCCAACACTAGCCCTGCAGGCCCAGCATGAATGGTTGTGATATTGTTAACGTTGGCTTCTTAATTGCCAGTACCTGCACAGTAACCTGAATGCACTATTTAAGGTGGAATGGGAAGTTTGAAGCCAACTTCACCTCTCAGATCATTTGTTTCATATGTGCATCCCACATGTTTATGTCTTTGACCATCAGACACTACCGGAATTTGGGAAATATTACAGTCATTCATTCATCTACCAGCTGGTCAATGGCGTGACCTCATCAATCTGGTGTACATGCTAGGCTAAAGCTAACCCCAGAACCCCAAAATTGATGAGGGGCCTACTGTGCTTTCATTTTCTTTTGAAATGTGATTAAAACATCCCTGACTCCTCAGCTAAACGGGATAATGTTAGCATGGATTGCACTCTTTGTATGTCAAGTTATCTCATGGCATAAATTACAGTTCTGACAAAAATCATATCTGAGGAAGAACTTTGAGCAGAACACTGGATGTAGTGTCCACTACTACACTGTAGTAAGGTTGAGAATCACCAGCTAGCCTGCATCATTGTACCTAAGTCATTAAAAAAGTATCCCCCATTGCCATAACCAGCAGGAAGAATTTAATTCTTAAACTGCAATGGTACTCAACAGATGGTGGCATACAGCCATGTAAATGTTACCATGGTGACAGCATCTGCCAAAAGTTTGTGATCATCTAAGGACAGCTTTGATGGTCACTTTTATTTATTTGAGATAGAAAACTGGCACAAGGATGAAGAACGTGCATTTATCCTATATTATAGGAGCAAATTACATTTTGTAACTTTTACATTTGTATCAAAGGACCTTTTTGACAGCCAGTAATCATGGCATGACTGAAGGCCCCTAGTGCCACCTGTAGCTACACCACTGGTTGAGACTCGATTGCATGATCTCCTCTGCATTATGCTGAATACAAACTTTTGTTTATTATTAGAAGGACCAGTATTTGCATGATTTTTTTTTTTTAAATCAAGCTTCAGCTGAGAGAGATTGATGATTTTAGGCTGCCATCAGAGACATAGACTGCATGTTTGATTGCAGATCAAGAGCAGATTCGTAAACACATGAAGCAAAGACAAAGGACATTATCAGCCATGCTTGGGTGTGTTCGGACACACCTGGCTCTTTAAGCAGCTGATGTTCTCTTTTAGCTCTCCCTAGAGCGTCCAATTTAATCATTAGCTCTCAACAGGAATTCCCACAATCAATCTTCTTGTCTGCTGCTCGTTCCCATGGATACAGACTCCAGAAGCAGGATTTGGGTGGGAGGATTCTTCCAATGGGACGAAAAACATTTGATTTGGCTGCTACATCAAATTTGGTGCTCTTTGTTGTATACCCGCAAGTGTACAAGCAAGTCTCAATGTGTTTAAAGGAATGTGGGCAGAAATAACATTGCACAAGTTATGACTGCGCTGTGGATGGGCCTGACCTGACTTCTTGTAAATGTGAACATGCAGTATTATCAGTGTCTCCTAGGTCCACACCCAGTGGAAGGCTTCCAGGAAGGTGTCAATTGTCTTTAGATATGAATGGAACATGCTTTTGTCAATTTTTATGGATAACAGTGTGTCACAAAATCAAGCATATTTGAGATTACTTAAATATTCCTTTGAGAAAGTTCATTGTTATGCACTATCCCGAATCTGGGAGGAGCACAGTGGCACCAGAGGAGCAGGGGCCCAAGGACACAACCAGGTATACTCAATCAGTTATGGGATTTGAACCTGCAACCCTCCAACTGCTGTCTCACCTACTGGCCACCCCAAAGAATTCCACCGATAATTTTTACATAATTGAATAATCGAGTGATTTGATGAGACATGGTTCATTGTAGACAAACTTACCATTTCTTTACAGAGTAGTTAGTTTAAGAGCCTTTATTATCTGACTTAATAAACAGATTCTATCTTAAAGTTTAAAAGCCTTTATTATCTGACTAAACCTGTTGCTTAATTTACTGAACAACATTTAGTCAAAATTACAGCCATAAAGTATAAACTCAACATTGAGAACTGGCAATTTTGGCAAATTTGAGTACTTTTCCATAGAGAACCAAAGGGAATGCATGTACCTCATATATTAAAAGACTGTAATGAATTTAATACCAATAGCCATGAAACAAAAAATGGACATTACAATAAATATTCGGGAGGGAAACTAAAGCAACTGCAAGTGAGAGCTACAGCACCAACATCTTATCAAAGAAAATTCAGTAAATTTTAACCATTTTAGAGTGAACAAAAATGTGGCTACTAAGGCTGTTTAGGTTGCTTTTCTCTATTAAGTGATCGGAATGCTGTTGCTGCCTTTATTTGATGTGTAAAGCAGGTTTTCTCAACCTGTGAGCTGTGGACCACCAGTGGGCCATGAAGCACCCTCTAGTGGTCCACGGGCCTGTAATTCAGGCTGGTAACGTCACTGTATGTCATAAAAACATAAGTGGAAAAAAAAATTAACTTCATACTTGAAAATCTAAGAATTAAACATTTTTGCCTTATAACCGATATAAATGTTAATAGAGACATACAAATAAAAACATCACAGTTGCAGGCTAATTAAACGTTATCATTCTGAAAGCAGCCAATGACAAGCAGATACCAACTTTGTCATTTGTTGACTGTGAAATGCTAATCCAAAAACCAGGGAACAGAGTGTTATTTGGAAATTTTTATTGAATCATAAAACCCCTCCAAACTAAAGAGACATCTCAAGACCAAACAATTCCTCCTTTGGGACGCAAGTGGAGTATTTTCAATGAAAATATGGACTGCAGCTCCAAATCACAATCCACATCTACCTCGTACGTTTTTATTCTTTCTTTCTTTTTCCCCTTTTTAACATCAGTACAACCATGTGTTTTTTTAACGTTTCATGTTTTTTAACATACCTGCAAATTTTGCAAACCTACTGACAACCAGAATGGCTGATCTGATCTTTTTCAGGCACTAATTCTCAGGTTTTCTGTGTCAACATTTAAGAAAAGAAAAATAAATTTGTACTTGAAAAAAAAAAAAATCAGTTTTTCTGTGGGCCACTGTGCTTTGTAGTTATACACAGGTGGGCCTTGGGGTGGAAGACGTTAAGAACCCCTGATGTAAAGAATATGAAAATGAATGATACTGAAAATTCAAACAATATATTTTTGAACAACTAAATGCTCAAATATGAACATAATCAAAACGCTAAACATGGTTTATTGTTGCTTTTAAAAAGGTTCATTATTTGTTATAAGCACTTATCAATCCAAACTGCTCTGAGAAATCCAACAATGAAAGAAGCCTTGTGCATCTTTTATACACTGATAGGAAACACAGTAGCTCACAGAAAGCTCCAGTTCTACACACTGACATTTTAAAAAATATTTTGAATCATTTGTGAATAATATTTTAGCCCTTGAGTATTTTTTTAGAGATGTTAAGCCTGTCTGGTTCCTATGTCTAGCATTAAAAAAGGTTCTGACTAATATCGCATGGCTCTCTAAAGAAAGGAGTGAAAGTGCAGGTTCCATATCATCATTGAGGCGTTTACCAGTTTCATCTTGATTTGTAGCTCCATTTCCATCAACCCTGATCAAATCTCATCACAGCCTTCATGAGTGAAGAGAGCTTCTGAGTAAATAGTAGTTTTTGTCCAACTCCTCTTAATACAGACTTTTCCGTCTGCGCTGACAAGATATGAAAGCATCTTTATCTCTGTGCCGATTTTCCCCTGAAGTTTTTATTTTTATGGCCTTGTGACAAACCCACAGCAAAGCCTGAGCAAGGTCTGTATGAGGGAGGGAGGGAGGAGGGAGGGGTGAGGGAGGGAGGAGGCTGTTGAACTGAGGAAGGCAGAGAGGTGGGAGAGAGTGAGGGGGGAAGGAGAGAGTATGAGTAATAAAAGGAGAGAAAACACCGTTAGCAGTGTTATCAGGATTTGATGGCTCTCAAACCCAATTGAATGGATAAAAGAAGAGTTCAGCAAAAAGTAAAATTCATGGTCTTCTCCTCACCCCAAAAATGATAGATAAGCTAAAACATGGTTGGGTTCTGAAGTGTGCTTCTTGACTTTTGTGCTGGAAGGCTAACAAGCAATGCAAGATCATGTACATCAGTTAGCGTGCTAATTGGTAAAAAGTATTTTTCATCACTTCTTGGCTGCTTTAGTTTCTTAGCTGTAACTTCAGACACCAGACGTGTCTTGGCTGATCTGTTATATTTGGCATGAGGAGCAAATAAACAAAGAGGCAAGCAAACAAATTGAAGACCTACTTACAAAGTGACTGGTTCTCTAAAGGATGGGGGGAATGTGAGTGTAAGAAAATAAAGGAGGGACGGACAATGTAATCGATGTCCCTGCTGAGTCAGGTGATTGACGGGTCCAGCAGGAGGCCAATGGCCTGTTACTCCAGTGGTCATCAGGGAGAAAGCCACAGGTGGTGATGCGTCTACTGGCTACTTTGCAGTACACATGTAAATATAGATCTATCTCTCTGTCTGTCTGTCTGTCTGTCTGTCTATCTGTCTATCTATCTATCTGTCTGTCTGCCTGTCATCTGTCTCTTTATCCATCTATCTATATGTGTCTGCCTGTCTGTCTTTCTCTCTTTCTATCTGTCTATCTATCTATCTATCTATCTATCTATCTATCTATCTATCTATCTATCTATCTATCTATCTATCTATCTATCTGTCTGTCTCTGTCTGTCTGTTAAGCTATCTATCTATCTATCTATCTATCTATCTATCTGTCTTTCTGTCTGTCTGTCTGTCTGTCTGTCATCCTTTCTTTCTGTCTGTCTGTCTGTCTGTCTTTCTTTCTTTCTGTCTGTCTGTCTGTCTGTCTGTCTGTCTGTCTGTCTATCTATCTATCTATCTATCTATCTATCTATATCAGTTTTATAATGATCTGACGTGTTTACAGGTTTCAGAGACTCATAATGATTACATGGCGGTCATGTGACTCACTGTGATTAAGAGCAAATGGAAGCAGTTGCTATGGTGAGAGAAGGTCTCCCAGTTAGCCTCAATAAGACTGAGGTCACGTGCGCGTCCAGCTACATAATTTATCACTCGGCTTCAAATTATTACACTCCGTGGTATTTAAAGAACAACTCATGGTCAGCTCAAAGCCAGTTATCAATACTGCCCAATATTGCACCAAACAAATAGGTGTATAGCAAAGCCTCTCTTTCCAGGTCCTGTTCTCCTGTACAGTATGGCACAATCCAACACTGAGTATTTCTGACTCATAGGGTATTGAAATATACAGAAAAAAATCTGCAGCAAGTGTGGGTTCAATGGGTTATGGTACAGTTACGTTCCCTGACTAAAGGTACTGAGATGTGAATTTCAATGTACAATAATATAAATACACATACGATCACAACATTATGGTATATGATACGATACAGTTTGCAGCACATTAACAAAAAGTGTTATTGATTATGCAACTAAATATGTAATTAAAGATGCACAAAAGTGGTTAAGCAATTAAAGTAAAAACTCTTGACTACTAAGGGTTAATGTTTTTTAATGACCATTTCTGTTGGTCTGTTTGTCACATTACCACAGTGTAACAGGCAGCTAATAAACAAAGCAAACAAAAAAAAGTATGCTATTTTGTTTTGATATGACAGCATTGTATATGTGTGCATGCGCGTGTGTGTGTGTGTGTGTGTGTGTGTGGTATTATCGGCCTGCAGCAAGCTGGCCTGAGAAAGAGGGAAGGAAGCAGCTGAGTGCTGGTAAGAGCAACCAGAGCCCAATTCTTGGAAGCAAACCCAAGGCCTTCACTGAGTGGTGACAACGTTTGTGTGTGTGTGTGTGTGTGTTTGTAAGACTATGTACACTAGACTACATACTTTTGCATAGTAGAAACTATATAAAGTTATATATGGCTGTTGTGGGAGCAAAACCTTGTATGTCCATTTTTGATGTTTTTCAGTTTTTGACATAGTTTGAAAATGACGGTTGTCAATTTTATTGTGTGTAAACTTCATGAAAAATGGACTAAAAGAAACAGCCCAAAACAACTTGGCAAAAAAAGTCTGGTTGCATTGACTTACGTTGAAAGTAAAGTAGGTGTTTTCCTTCTTCTGTAAAATTACCATTTTGGAGATATGAGGTTTTCTTCCGACAGCAGCGATATGAACTATTATTACTGTTATTGTAAGTGCCATCTAGTGACCACACGGACAGTGTTACCCCAGAATATTCTGACTTCAACTGACTCTTAAAAATAACTCTAATCTATTCCAGTTTGTGTTCTTCCAAGAACGTTCATAGAACCTTTTCAATATGTTTTTGTTATTAAAACCTTTAAAGGTTCTTTATTTACAAAATTGGTTATCCAAAGAACCATCCATCAAAAGTGTTTTTTAAGGAACCATGTGTGTTTCTTCTGTGGCTCCAAACAACCCTTTTTTGACACCTCTACTGCTCAAACATTTGGAAACACTGTTAAAAATTCCAAATCGGTGTTTTCAGTGATGTAGATCAGTGACTGCAGATAAACATAAAATGTATTCTAATAAACAAATCCTGTGCAGCTTCACAGAAACTTTAGATGTGTCCAAAATGATGAACATCGCTGTTGATAATTCCACAATAAATGAAAAAGATATCAATGAATAACCAAGTTCTAATAAAATGAATCCCACAATGCCTTGTTTATGAAAAGTGGTGTTGAAATGTTTGCAAAGTATTATCAATTAATAACTTCCTGAAATACTGAATAGAACATCTAAGAATAGCTTAGAATATTTAGTTTTTTAACTTTACGGTGAGAACAGAAGGAAAAAAAAACCTTTTACAATCATTAACCTAACAACATTTAATTCAAAGTCACAAGAGAAGTTGCTTAGGGCCCCTGAGCCACTACATATATATATATATATATATATATGTAGTACTACATATATATATATATATATATATGTAGTGGCTCAGGGGCCCTAAGCAACTTCTCTTGTGACTTTGAATTAAATGTTGTTAGGTTAATGATTGTGAAATGCATGTGCTAGAATGAATGAATTCTCATCTGTTTTCACAAAATAAGATGCTTAGATGCTAAGACCTCAATAGGATGTCACTAAAGACGTCCAAATGGTCAGCTCTGGTCGTATGTCCACACAATGTAAAGAGAAGTTGTTATGTTCCCATGAATAAATAAATGAATTCATTTATTAATAAATGTTTAAAAAAGTGTTTTTTTTATTTTGATATGACAGCAAAGACTGAAAAAGTAATGCGTTTAATCGACTTAATTCAAATGTGTCCATTATTTCTATGTGAATTATATATATTGCATGAACACAATCAGTCACTGCCAGAAGTGAGTTGAAAGGCCAAACTGTGTTGATTGAATGTCGTCACTTAATTTGAATCATTTAAATTCAATGCATTACTGTTTTCATTATGTGTGTGTGTGTGTGTGTGTGTGCGTGTGTATGTGTGTGTGCGTGTGTGTGTGTGCGCGTGTATGTGTGTGTGCGTGTGTGTGTGTGCGCGTGCACTTGCATGCGTGTACGTGCATGTGGCGCAGACAGTGTGGGGGCCACGGCGAGGCAGAGACAGATGCTGTAGCGCTGATTAGTGCGGGGTTAAGACCGTTAAAATAAGCAGCAGAGTGCTGACATGGTGCCCTGAATACTAGCCCCTCCCCTCTGGAACACTCTTACCTTATCTCACACTCCTCTCTCACATGCTTACGTCCACCTCTATCTACTTCCTTCATTCTCTCTCTCTCTCTTCTTCCTCCAATGGTTCCTATCGTACCTTCTGAGGGGGAGGAACTACGGGGCAACAGAAAACACATTCAACAGGTCTGGTCTTGTCTCCTTTGGAAACCCCACAAGCATATACACGAGCAGAAGATGGAGGGGTTGGGTGAGAAATAGAGAGAGAGAGAGACAGAGAGAGAGAGAGAGCCTGTTGCTATAGTAACCTGAGCAGCATTGGTGCCAGTGGTGTAGAGGCTAATTCTGGGCTGGGCTAAACCTGCAGAGAGAAACAGAGAGAGAGAGAGAGAGAGAGAGAGAGAGAGAGAGAGAGAGAGAGAGAGAGAGAGGAGGAACTGACCCCAGCCATCCCATAATGCACCGCACGACATGCTACTTACCCGCCTTGAGTCGATTTTGCTGTCCCCAGGCTGCTCGCAGTTTCGTTGACGTCTGAGGTGGACAAGCGGAGAGGCGTATAGGAGGGAAAAGTGCGAGACTCAAAAGACAAGCAGGTGAGTGACAGTTACCCTTCATTGGTCAGCTGCTTGTGTCAATATAGTCCTTGTTTATAGAATCTATTTCTTATTTTTTTTTTTTTTACATTCTGACTTGTCCCTAGATTTATAACTCTAGAACTGGTTTCTATGGTTTCTATGGTTTCTGTTAACCAACGTTAAAAGGGGTTTGATTTTCAGCATCATTAGATGGTCCTAAGAGCAGAAAGTTTGATCCGCGTTCATGTCTTCTGGTTGTCTTGCCACATCATTCATTGCCTAACACGTTCATATTTCTCTCCAGCTTGCTGTAAAACATTTGCATGCGCTGCTGATTGCTTTTGAAGAACACGCGCTGTTAGTAAAGTAGTCTGGCTTGCACAAACATGCTTGGTCACTCGGGAAATGACATCTAAAGCCACTTTAAATTTCTTCAACTTTTAAACGTACCTCTTTTGCAATGACTGACCAGCATGTATGCAGTATTTGATCATTGCTAAGAAGGTACTCGGTTGTAAGCATGTAATCTGTTGAACAAAGAGGAATCACAGGGAGGAGGGACAGTGCCCTGGCCATTACACGGTTACAGCATAAACCAGCAACCTTGTGTCAACTCTGTACTGATGAAGAAACTATTTCTAAAGACTGTTAGCCCTTGGGACGTTGCATTGGGTTCCAGGTCAGTGGGACAGTTTGTCATTTCGTTGGTTTGTCAGGATAACTGTGTGCAATGTCCTCTTTGGCATGTTTTAAAGAAGTGCGGGTAAAAAAGTGGAACTAGGTTATGAACAGCTGTCAAGTGGGGCAGCACTTTCAATGCTGAAGCGATGGCAAAGGATTATTAGCTGTGTTCTAATCTTGGCATGTTTCTTCCGTGATAATCGTGGACCTGCGAAGAGGACGAGGGGGCAGGTGCTTCTCGTCCACTTGCAGTAAGGCTTTAGCAATTCAGCAGCTGACCTCATGCGTCCCACAATGCAGGGTTCAGCACCCTGGACTGGCCTCACCCTCTGTAGTGTGAATTCACAGCCAGGCTGCAGTAATTTGCAGGCCCCTGACAGCCCTCCATTTCTCTGAGCGGAGACTCCATGGTCAGGCTCATAAAGGAAGGGGTGAGTGGGTTCAAGCAGGTTGCCAGACACGTAGCATTTATGCCACAGATTGCAAAAACTTTCAGAAGAACATTTTGAATGGTTAAGAACATTTCCCTAGCTTATTTTGGGAGTAATAGGTCTGAAAATACCAGACCAAATCAGTCATTGCTGCAATTTTTTAGACGTATGTTTATATTTCCAACAAAAAATTAAGCATTATTTATCAGTGGCCAGTTAGCGAGCTAGCTAGATATATGACAAGAGTATAATGATAAGGAAGACATGCTGACAGCAAAACAGAAGATAACACTGAGTGAAAAATCTGCTGCTGGCTAACCTATTTAACATTACTGTGAACTTATTCTACTTGGCACTAGCCTAGTCTGGGATAGAATCTAGTCTTACATAATCAAATATTGACCCTTATTACGAACACAGCACTTTAAACCTCTTGACTGTCACTCCTTTTTTTACAAATGGCATAATGAAAAAAAGGGGGCGCTGCTCTAACATACTTTGGGCTACCTTCATTATCTTGGTCTAACTTGAAAGACAATACTATCAGGGTCTTTTTACAACCATCACAATCATTGTTTGAATTAGTGACACAGAGTAACAAAGGCAAGAATGGAGGAGTTTATGTCCACCTTACTCATAGATTTCCAAACCAATCACTGCCCATTCCTCTAGATCAGAGGTTGGTAACCCAAATGTTAAGAAGAGCCTTTTTTTACTTTCAACAAAAATCAAACCACCTTGGGAGCCACAACATTTAATGTCCATTTTAAATATGACTCAGTATGGGCTAATGTACTAGTATAGGATAAAAATATAATATAAATGAAAACACAGACTAAACTTTAAGCTTTAAACTTTAAACTTTAAGACTCTGCATTAAGCTTTAGCTCATGCTATAGCTGCTTTTCTTGCATCTCCAGCAGGAAACTTTACCACAAAAGTAGAACAGTGTCTTGTAAAATGTCTCTCAACATTTCTTTTTTAATGAGGCTGAAGTCGCTTCTCATTCACCAGCTTCTTGTTTGAATTGTCCCGTTCCACCTTAAATGGTGCCTTAGGAGCCAGAATGTAACTGCTGCACCATTTAAGGTGGAACGGCGAAATTTGAACAAGAAGCTGAATAAGAAACTGACTTTAGCCTCGCAACTTTTTAGTGTTTGCGTTTCTCGTTGCAGATTAAACGTATCAGGAAACCAGTTGGAGTGATTATAAATGCAAATAAGTCCATTTGTCACCAAATAATCGATGCTTATTTTTTGTCTGTATTGTTATGGTGACCAGCAGTCTGTGCACCAGTCTTCAGGGTTAAAAGTTGATGAATTGGGAGATAAGCGTTAGATTAACTCCAGCATTTCAGACCATTTATTATTAAACTGTGTTAGAACAATCAGCAGAGCTTTATTTGGAGTGCTGGATGTGACTCTGAAGCCACATGTTGCCGACCCCTGCTCTAGGTTCACTAGCATACTTCACCTTACAAACACAACTGAGCTACATCACAAGCCTTATTTTGCAGATTTATCACTGTATTGCTGGATGATTTGATGCATAAAATTGATATAGAAAAAAACAAAAGTGTATGATGGAAGTGTGCTGGCAGCAGTACAGTGACCCAGAAAAGATGACAGAAAGGGTTCTTTGGAATCCCTTTGGTTTCCCAAGCACCTTTCAATGGAAACCCCTGAACTGAAACCATTCAGTGGAAAGATTCTTTAGCAAACTTAGTGTTTCTTCAGTAACGTCACTCCAAAAAATCCTTTTTGGCACCTTTATTTTTATGCATGCATGTATCCCCTTCCATGCATGCACCTTTGGGGAAGCATTTTGTGGCTCGCAGGGCCCATACCGTGTTGGGCGCCGTATTCAGGAACATGAATTTGTCCAGGCGACTAAAAAAATGGTCTTTTGGAGAAGGAAAGAGGATGTGAGGGAGAGGAAAAGGTGAGTCAGAGAGAGAAGATATTGAAAAGTGATTGAGTGCCAGGCAGCGTGAGAGGAGAGTTGTTGGGGGGGTTGCTGAGTATGTCGTAAAATTGGTGGGAGACTGAAGAGAGATAGCGGATCCACTCAGCCATGTGGTCCCAGTTCGGCTTACACCACTCTGCCAATCAGCAGCAGAACAGAGTTCCCCGCTGAAAAGCAGCTACCGCCATGAACGGTGCTCGGGGAGAGAGGCTGTAATCAGCCAGGCTGCCGTTCCGCACTGGTAGGGAACTTATGGCTGGGCTATTCAGTTTCTCCATCTCAAAACAGCAGAGATCAGGCAGGTTATCACTCCACATGTACAAGAGAGGAAGGATCTTTATTATGCTTGTACATAACAATACAGTTGAGATGTTGAACGAATATTTGCTTACATTTTGGCACTACCTCTTATCTGTTTATTGAACAATAGTTTGGTAAAAATCAGATTTACATCATTTTCCAAATGTAGTCGATCAGCCTTATTGTCTGAAATATGTTCTGTTAGTTTTGGCACTTTCCATTGGCTCATATTACCTTTTTAAAAAAACTGTATTCGAACTTAAAGATTAAAATTAGCTTGTAAACAATTACAAATACATTTAAAATGTCTGTATCCACCTTTAATATGGTGATTTTGGGCTTTTCCACTCTGTTAGAAAGAAGGTTCAGTGCAGGTACATTTTTCATTCATCAAGGTACAAACAATGTAAATGTTCCCTCAAAGGCACAACAGTGTTTTTTAGGTCCAATTGTGAACTTTACACAAGTTGCTCCAGGTGAAAAGTACAGATTTGTATCTTTTCATAATCTAATATTTTAAAATGGAACAATAAAATAAAAAGCCTGAAGACACGACTTTACTTGAAGGGTGTCTATATAACACATTCATGACAGCTTACATAAATACTTATGAATGAGTGTTTATGAATGTTAAGAAGGAACATTTATAAAACATACATGTTTACATGATATTAATATGGACTACTATATCATTTTACTGAGAGACATTATACAAAAAGTATATTATTTACAGTGAATTGCCTCATATCTAGACAGCCAAATTAAAAAATGACCTTGCTTATTAATTATTTCTTCTTGATCATTGTGTTTTGTTGTTCTTTCTTCTGTTTACTCTATTCTTGTATTGTTGAGGAAAATGTTATTTATCCTCTTGGAGTTAAATGCTAGCACTGTTATACCACTGATTAATTAAGACTTTAAATACTTTTGATATTTATTTTATCTTTAGTGCTGTTCTTCTTTGCTTATGGTTTGGAGAAGGCCCGAGTATAATTTTGCATTGGGTATCCCATTTAATGAACACTCTTTGACATTAAATATTGCACTCTTATGCCAAGGATTCATAAATTCTGTTTTGCCTTTACCTTAAAAGTGATGGAAGTTAACCAGACTGAAATGCATATTATGTGGATCTTCAAATTGCATTGCAAAGTAACTGCTGACATTCATGTGGCTGCCCAGCATCTACAGGAAATGAATGAGTTATGGCCCAGTAAAATTCCTTTATGCAGCAAGTCCCATCAAAAAACTAAGAATCAGTTGAATGATTGTTGCTAGCATATTTGAGTAATTTACTATACTTATGTAAGAAATCCTTAAAAGAAAAATTAAAAAGAAGTCAAAAGTATAGGTGAAATGTGCCTGAGTGTTAAAGCAAAGGGGTAATGCAAGGTCATTTTTTATTTTGGCTGTCCAGAAATGACGCGTTTTACTAAATATAACATTTTTTTTTATAAAAGTGGACTTTACATAGGAAAATTATATCTCAGTAAAATTACATAGTAGTTCATATTAATATCATGTACCACATGTATACTTTATGAATATTGATTTTTATCATCCATTAAGATGTTATGAATGTGTTATGTAGACACCCTTTAATTAAAGTGTTACTGTTTGCACAATGCTAAGTGGTTTACATGTGCTTTCATTGCTTGTTAGCTACATTAGCCTCGTAAAACTTAAGAAGCAAACTTTGGACACCAAACCTGTCTTGGCTGATCAACTACATCTGCAATAAGGGGAAAATCATGTAAGTTTGCCAAATTATCATGAACAAAGTCTGGGCAGTATATTGTAATATACTGTAAAACTTTCATAACAACATGGACTTCATTGATTGTGGTCCTGGGTAAGGGGTGATAATGAGCAATAGCATTTTTAGTACTACAGTGATGAAAAACTTGCAAAAAAAGGCTAATTAATTAAGGCACATTTAATGAAAATGTACCTACTTTGAGTTTTGAATTAACTCAGCTGGGCAACTGAATAATTTATATCATTTATTATGCCATGATGGAATTTTGTGAAACTATCATGAGCTATTTTTTTCCTCAAATCACCCACGCCTCAGAGAAATGAAGCCCAGCCTAATAGCAAAAAGCTGATCCTGAGAGACCATCAGATACTGTCACGTCCATCCTTCAAAATAAAGAACATTTCCTGTGGTTCTTCGCTCAGATGAACAGTTCATTCCAACATTTGTGGCTACCATTATTTTAAAGAAAGTACTGATATTCTAATAGCAGGCTACCTGTGGCACTGAAAATGCCTCTGGCATGTTTATCAAGGTTCATGGAGGCGAAGAAAACCTCTCCATGCATCTGGATAGAAGAAAAGCTTGGCCAAGGCTCCCTGGCAATTTCCAAGTCAATGTCTATATTCCCTGCAGAGGAAAGTATATACCTGCATCCCCCTCACAAAGAGCAGGAGAGCAGAGACTGCCTGATGCTTGCACTGGTTTGAATTCAGATGGGTTTGGTAGTGTAGTCATCAGCTAGGTACACAGAGGAATGTGGACAGAGCTTCCCAGAGGTGATCGACACTTCCTCTTACGCTGAAGCGGAAGTTCGTTTTGCCAAATAGCCATAGAGTTTTGGCAGTTTTGGGTTGTTTATGTTTCGGTTTGGAACATTTTGTTAAATCTCTGTAAAAAGTCAGATTCGCCAGGTGGAGCACATTGAAGCATTTATAGAAACACTGAAGGCTTTTGACTGAGCGAATGTACTAATAAATATATATATGTGGAGTGTGCTGAGTCACTGATGGTTGGAGATAATGGCAAAGCAGTGTGTACAAAAAAATGCTCTTCCAGAAAGAGTACTGTTTGCTTGAATAGTTGAATATAAAAATCTGCCTTCATTTTATCCTTTTGTGAGCTACCTTAACTTCAAAGACAATGTTGCAGATGCGGTTTAAACTAGATAAACGTACTTCGAATGTGTCTCAAGACCATTCAGCCCCACTTTATATTAAGTGTCTCTAATAACTGTGTAGTTACATGTGAACAACATATGCAACAACAACGTAACTGCTAAGGATTTAGTCACTGTTGCAGATGGATTGCAGAGATACACCTTATGTAGTTACACAAGTGTCTCTTAGTAGTTGTAACAGCCTATTCTCTCTCATGTAATTGCACAAGGGTAATAACATATGTATTTATATTTGCAATCAGACTGGAACAGCAGTTTTTTTTTTTCAATTTTTTTTTTCAGCAGTGAAAGGAAGTATGTAATAACTTACATTAAGACATTACTTACACTGTATCTGCCAGCTTTCCTAACTTTTAGCTAGCATCTATGTTGCTAGAGCTGAGACATTGTAACCAGTTTCAACTTTAAACCATTCTGTAATGTGACAGTACAGCAGACGTCCCCTTATCTTAAAATGTAACTTTAATGACATTAATTGTGTTGCATTGCCACCAAAGTAATGTCTATATTACCACTTATTATACAGTGCCTACATAACAACTACACAGGAACTGTCCACTTATTTTAAAGTGTAACTTAAACACTACACTAGAGGAAAGTTCCTGTGCAGAAGACACACTTGTGTAATTACATGAAGCAAAACTGAAGTTGATACAATCATGTAATTGCGTAGGCTGTACTTCTGTAATCCAGCAGTGTTGTTGCATATTTTATTCACATGTAACTACTCAGTTATTAGAGACACTGTGGGACCGACTATTCTTCTTTGATCATTTACTGAGAAAACTGGTTTAACTCTGTAAAATCCCAGACTTATTACATCCTATAGCTTATTATTCAGTACCTACATAGACTACAGTGTAAACAACTGTAATTATAGAGTCAAGTTATGAGTAAGGAGAGTTTGGACTTGCTGGAGGGTCAAGGTCATTTATTGCTTTTAGGAAAGAATGATAAATTATGCCATTGTTAAGCAAATTAATTCAATTTATTATTAATAATAATAGCACTAAGTAATTAATCCTCCAAGCAGTGTAGTTCACTGACGGTAATGCAATGTAATAACTTGGCACATTTTATCATGGGTAAGGATTGTTGTTAGGCTCAACATAAAACCCTCTTTCCTGCATGTAAAATCACAGTGATGCCTCAAGTGGATTGTTTTTGTAAAACACTGACAATGTAAAGTATAATAAAATACATACATAAACAAAAAGCGTAAAACATAATTAATTAAAATCTTAACAAACAATTCTTCTACCAAGAAGTCTTAAGGCCTTTAAAACAACAATAATGTAGTTAAAGCACATGATGACACCAATCATGTTTTTTCAGAAGATGACATGAACCCTCTGAGTAATCACAATGGTCTTGGCAACAACCAAGATGATGAATTGGCTGTGGACCAGCAAATGGAATAAAATGCCCAAAATTTGCTCAAACAGGGCTCAAACTGGACTACAAAAATTCAAAATTTTAACTTCTGTGATGAAGTGATGAAGCTCTTCACACTACTTTCAGTTTTCCAAACTGGAAAGTAGCCTGTCTGATATCTCTAATTGCCATTCTGTGTGGAAAAAATGAGATCATATTTGTTCCTGAAGGCATTCCACCCATTTTTGTGCTTTTCTGCTCTCAGCTGAGACCTTGATGTGTAAGCTCCTGAATGAGGCAGAGAAACTCTGTTCTTGTTTCGCTTTTCCTAAGTGGAAAGCATCCTGCACAGCGTCACAGTTATTCTGTTTTTTTTTTTCCTTTTTTTACATGATTGGAACAACTTGGCCAAATTCCTGAAATCACATCACGTTCAGAGTGTGTAGTTTTGATGTGAAAAAAAATAGCGTTTGAATATTTCACATTTTTACATCATTCATTTGCATTGCATTCAGTGTTCAATGGCCTTTAGCATCAAACTTACTTCACATATTTGTCTTTCCACACTGGCTTTAATGCTAAAAGTTACTTAAAGCAGATCTGATAAAATACACAGGCATTTGAAGCTTGTAAGACATTCAAGTAATGTATCCTTTACATTTAATATTGCATTCCTACAGTGCATTATAGAGTAAACACATCATAGCCTAACACTGAGTCTTGAAGGTGGAGCAGTTTAGCCTGTTAGCTACTTTTTAAGCCTGATATCTTTTTGCCTAGTTGTTCAGAAAATAAATCTAAACAAAACATGGTTTATCATCGATCAGTATATTTTGAGGTCTATGAGAGCAGCATAATAGTCCATTCACAGGACAATTAGTCAGCAGGTGCAGTAATACAGTTGCTGTGCATATATCAGGTATTTTTCAAAGGATGGCTCAGCCAATCAGATTCTAGCACCAAAACTATACTTTTTGGTTTATAGTGTGAAATTCAACTATATGGCTAATCAAAGGGTACATTTACAGGTAGGCTTACAAATTTTGGGAACGCTTTAATTGACACCTATTCCATATTGACATAACCATGTTATAAACACATCAGGGATGTTTTCATATTTCATCATCATCATCATCATCATCATTAACCGCCTAGTCGAGATAGGATCGCGGTAGCAGTTGGGAGAGCAGAGAATCCCAGACGACCCTGTCCCCCGCAACTTCCTCCAGCTCATTCCCAGGGACGCCAAGCTGCTCCCAGGCCAACTTGGAGATATAATCCCTCCAGCGGTTCTTAGGACGACCCCGGGGTCTGGTCCCAGTAGGCCATGCCTGGTACACCCCCACCAGGAGGCATATTTCATATAATCATTATTAATAACTTTTATGACAGATGCTGTAATGTCTGATGTAGTGACAACTTATGTTACATGCTCATTTTTTGCTGCTCATGACCACATATTGCATCTGCTATGACATATTTATGGTATGGTTATGACAATGTTACGTAGCAGTGTTGAAGCAAAGTGTAATGGAAATATCATTATGTTACTCTGGACTTTAGATCTACAGCTTCTGACTCTATTTTATGTAGATATGGTTGGACTGAAAGGAGATTGAGGAGATTCACAGGTTTTATTTGCTCTCTTGTTTGTGTTCATTGTGTATGTGTGTGTTATAGCATGTGACTGACTGGTGGAGTCAGTGGGAATTCAGAGCTGCCCACCGCACATAATGATCACAAGCAGCAGAGCACAGTCATACGAGGGCCTGCTGTGTGTGCATGAAAGGTGGCAAAGCATGAGTCACTACAAATCAAACTTAATCATACAATCTCTACCGTTTCATAGAGATCAGCCAACATGTGGTCAGTGGAGCTCTTTTCTGCCATGCTGCATCCTCAATATACAGTAGGAGTTGAATATTTGGACGCATTTCATCACTGAAGTTCTTTTTTATTATTATTATTTTTACTGTTTACCACATTTTAGAATAAAAGATATTATATAAAAGTAATTTTGCTGCAGGGACTAGTGGCCTTATGAATATAAGAGGGAAGTAGACATGTTTACAGCAGGTCTACCAGTGGTCGTAACCCTTTGGATAATGTAAATACATTCAATAAGAAACAAATTTCTACATTCAAAAACAAGAACTGACCCAAACAGGAACCATTGATTCTAGTTCTATTTTATTTTCCTCCAGCTTGAGATAGAACTATCATAATAACCTTGATCAACCTTTTGTCATTTTATGCCAATCTAAAGTGTCTAAAATGGCTAATTAGCTACTGTACCATGCAACCTGTACCATACTGTACCAGGACAGGTGTATGGCACAGCTACCTTACATGCAAGTTAGCTTAACTTATTGGCTGGTATACTACTCTGTAGGCTTCAGCTGCAAGTGTTGCAGGGGCCAAGGATAACACCAACAAGTACTGGGAGATTCATTTGGCAATCTTTAGCAGGTACCAAAAACCATAAAAGTGGAATAAAACTGGAACCTGCTGTACTGGACTGATTTCCAGCAGAAATAGCCCAGTTCTTCGGTATTTTGTGCAGTGAAAACACATCCTGTATGACCAGATGTTTGTAGACATCTGCCCATCCAATGTTTCTGCTGAAATCAGGGGGTTTGGGGGTAGGGGGTTTGCTGCAGTAACAGCCTCTACTCTTCTGGAAAGACTTTACACAAGATGTTGATTGAGGATTTGATTGCATTCAGCCACAAGAGTACTATTGATGTCAGGAACTGATGTTGGATGATCAATTCTGGATCCTCAATCATCCCAAATGTATGGCATGGAGCTCCATCACTCCTGTTCCACTGCTTCACAGCCCAATGCTGGGTGGCTTTGTGCCTCTCAGTATTGGGCACGGTGACTCTAGTCTCATATACAGCTGCTTCAGAGAGTCTCATTTTATTGGCTTTTCTATGGAGATTATACAACATTTGTAAACAACTGAACCCTCAGCAATAGATGTACCTTAAAGTAGCTTAATTCACTAAGTAGAGGGGCTGTCTGGATACTTTTAGACATATAGTGCACAGCAGGTTATTCAACATGGCACCCAAGGATCCTTTTGAACATCTGAAATCCCAAAGGCTTGATGTTCTAGAAAGAAAGAAGGAAGAAAAGTGACACTTCGCCAGTAGCTTCAGAATTTTCCATTGAGGAAGACATATGAGTATCCAGCAGACTAGCCCTTTACTCCCTGTCCAGCTGTGGGTCTGCATAATGCGTAGTGAAAAATGAAATATGGTTTTTGATATCTGTTGCCAGGTTTCACCTTCCATCTTCCTAACACCCCCTCCTTCTCCTTTTCCATTGCCATTGTCCAAAACACATGTGCTTGATCCTCTATAGGCTTGCTTGGAGATCAGCAGTGCTTGCAGCTAGCCAGACCTAACAAAGTATTTTTTCCTCTTTCTCAGTCTGAGAAGGAGCCTCAGGTGGCCACATTTTCACTCCTCTAACCTCCGCTCCTCCACCTCACCCCCCTTTCCCTTTTTTTCATTTGATCCTTTATCATGTACATCTGAAAGCTCCAGTGATTGAGTTTCAGTCATGTTGAGGAGCACTGGATGCAACCTGTTTGCACTCACTCTATTAACTGATCTAGTTGTTAGGATATGCCTTGCGTTTTGTTTATTTGCATGTTTTTAGTTATTCTTGTCAAACAAGCTGAAAAATACTGTAAAACAGTGTAAACTTTCAGTCCATAGCACATTAATGTTCATAAGTAAAATAGGACTTTTTATGATTTGAGTTAGAAGTTATAAGAAGTTATTGTAGTGCAAATTGTCTTTGTTGTTTTATGGAAAGAATGAATATTCCTTTACATATTTGATCAGTTCTTGACATTGAAGCAAATACAAACATGTCAGTGGTGTGAACCTAAACCTGTTGATGCAGAATAAAATTAATTAATTGTGTTTATATGTAATTTATGAGGTATTTGTAATGTAATTACATGTAACTACGTTGTCGTTACATGTAATTACACACTAATAATGTTGTAAGTACGTTAAATTAGAACTGCAAATTAGAAGTAGCAGGTTTTTTTTTTCCCATTTCTGTAAATATGTCTTATTAAATCTTCCCCAATGGCCACAAATGAGTTGAAGAGATGATGCAGTTTACTTAGAATCTTATATCATCACTGCTTGGACATTACATAATGTTGTCTTGTAATGACGAACTGACTCATACTGATGCAATTCACACTTAAGCTTCCATATTGTCACTCACAATGACAGCATACGTGGGAGAATGTGTGATCACATCTGGGCACTGACCTCACGTTGGTGTAGGGGGCATGGGTGATCGTCATGGCAACTGTGTCAGATCTGTGGCACAGTTCTAATTCAGCATTGCAGCAATTAGTATGTTTTCATTTACATTGAGCAAGATTTTGAACTTTTGTTGTGACCCAAAATTCCATTCGCAGGCAAGGGCTTGTTATTGTTAAGGAAGACGGATAGCCCCACCCTCTCTGAATGCACTCCCCCCCACACACGTACACACAAACACTTTGCACCCATAGTCGACTAAGCATCCTTTTTTGGTCATGGGCAGTGTTGTGCCAGGCCCAAAAGCCAACTCTAAATTACACTCCATACCACAAGCCTCTGAGCATGGACTGTAAATATTTATGAAGGCCCAAGCTAAACATTCACACTCGTTCCGACAGATAGATCCATCATGGCAACTGTCACAGTGCTCTCTCTCTCTTTCTTGGCCAGTCTGCACCCATGAGCCCCGATGAAAATGAATAAGTAAACTCCATTGTATCGTTGAGACTGCATTGAATGTATCTTTGTACATTACAATGCTAACATCCATGTAACATCTGTACATACAAGTTTATGTATGTAAGATTTGCGACTAAACCTTGTATCTCCATTTTTGTTGTTTTTTGTGCTTTTTATATTATTTGACAGCGTCATCTGTTCTTCACATTGTGTCAAAATGTCATGTTGACGGATATAAACAGTCCAAAAATGCTTGGAATAAAATCTCATTTTATTAACTTACCTTAAAAATTAAGAACTTTTTTTTTCTTCTCCTGTAAAGTTACCATTTTGGACATACAAGGTTTTGTTCTGACAGCAACAACAAACTGTATCTCATAATGTGCCAAAAATGTTGGTGACCTTGATTTGGAACAAGGTCCTTTGGTCCTTTCTGGCCACCCTACCAACTGCCATTAGCAATAAAAAAGAAAGTTTACATTATTGGTAAAGTTTATTTATCAACTAGATACATCATTTTTGGTGGACATTTCTGAGAAACTGTCTGGAGAATCAAATTTATAACAGCTAGAACCTGTTATCGTACTGCTGGGTGCCTTAACAACACCCTATTGATGGGACAGATCCAGATTCTTGATCAGATTCAGTGCACTGTCACATTGTGCAATGAGCAGAGCAAGAATTCCATTTGAGTTGGTGTTGTTAAACAAATCAGTGCGATGCTTTAAAATGATTCCAGTATCATTACTGAACACAATGTCTGAATAATGAAACTTATTGATAGAAGCTCAAGAACAATAATCTCTTGTAAGGAGGGCAATTGAAATCAGGCATTTCAATCAGTTTAGGTGGGGCTTGAGGTTCTGTTTAAGTGTGAGCCAATCAATATAGATTTCATTAGAATTCAAAAGAAAAGTTGGACTGGAAAGGGTTCCGTCAGGATTGGCCTCTGGTAGGCCAGGGTCATGTAGCACTGCAGATCATTTATGTAAGAAAGAATAGACATTTGCCACAAGTCAGAAATGTATGAATCATAGCATAAGAAATTGAGTAAGAGCAACAATCAAGGGAGAGGAAACCACTACCCTTAGTGTTGCTCATCTCAAGCTTGCTGAGGACCACCTTGATTGCACGGCTGTTCTGTGAACAGATAGGTCAAAAGTCACTTTTTGGTAAAAGTACACATCCTTGTGTTTCGTAGAACACTCATCCCAACTGTGAAGCATGGTGGAGGGAGTTACATATTGTGGGGATACTTTTACTGCCTCAGGGAACCAGGTTCCAAGTATAAAGAAATACTAAATCAAAGCACCAGGGCACTTGTATGCCTGAATCTTGTTGAAATGGTGTAATTTGCAGCAAGAAAGTCATCCAAAAATACATAAACTGAAGCATTTTTGCATAGAAAAATGGCCCAAAATTCCTCCCAATCACTGCTCAGGACGGAACAGTTACTAGTTGAAGTTATAGCTGGTGAAAAGGTTCCACAAGGTACTTAATTTGATTATTCACACATTTTAGTTTCAGTTGCCTTGACCTTGCCTCTCAGCTTAGTGAAGACAGCAGTTGTTATTTGAATACTTTCATTTAATATCATAACTCATACGAAGATCAGAACCATTCATTACAGAAATCCAGATAAATTCCAAAAGTTTCACATTTCTCAGATTTATTTATATGTAGTATGAAATAATTAGCAAAGAGCACTTAGAAAGAAAGAAACTGAGTAAAACTTCAGTGTAGCCCTCAGAGTCAAGTGATGTCATATTTGCATTTTCAAGAACGGTTTTGAGTTTAAACAATACGTCCTGGATTTAGCAACATCTTTTTTACTAAGAGGAAAAAACAAATTTCTAATAATTAATCATAATTCCTGTGAATTTATTACACTAAAGGACATTCAATTTATTGGTCCATGTTGATGCATAAATGTGGAATCGTAATGTTAATATTTCAGCTGAAAAGGTCATGATTCATTTTCATGGCTATTTATGCAGCCAGAAGGCTGTTAACCAATTTTTCAAAATATCACCATAATTTGAGCCAATTACTTTGGCTTTTTCCAAGATGACCAGAGCAAACAACATTAATAAAAAAAATCTTCTGTGAATTATTTGAAAATATGTGATGAAAGAACAACAACTTACTAACACATGAGGCAGATAAATGACATATCACTGACTCATTTCCATTGTATCATATCATACAATATCAAAATTCATTATGATTTATAGATTAATATAATCTCTGAGGCAAGATTGTACACCGTGTAATACCCTGCCTTATCACTGTGCTGTAAAACGCCAATAAAGATTCAAAGAAAATATCAAGGGGATTTTCACAAATGCCGCAAAGATTCAAGCCCCTGTAATCAACACTGGAATCTCCAAGACTGGCAGCAGATTTGTCTTTTTCCTCATTAATAGCTATGGATGTTGAGTTATGCTGTGGTCTGTCAGTTCTTCAGAAAAAAAAGATCATTAGAGTTCATGATAGAAGATGTTCATTACTGTATGAGAAGAAGCAATGCTTTCTTTCATATACTTTGTTGTTGAAAGGTACACTAGATGCCTACTTCAGATTATCAAAGCATCCAGTGCTTTCTTCACATTTTATTCACACTTTGGTATTCTTTAATGACATTTTGCATTCGTTGCTGCATATTTTAGATGTATTTTAAAAATGACTGCCGACAACTGGCCTCTCCATTGTGCCATAAATGCATTCTTTCATAGCAACTGTTTTGAGGTTGGACAAGCTTTTTGGAACATTGGCAAAAATCCCTTTTAACCTAATGAAAAATTTCAGCAGACATTTCAGCTTTTGTCAAAATATTCACATTGAAATGTTCTAAGATTTGTTTGGAGCTGTTACATAACACTGAATTTCCATTTTAAATTTTGCCGAGCTGAACTTGTCTAATCAGAACTAGGCAATGGCAACTTTTTAGGAATTTTGAGTCAGGCACTACAAGCTTCTCTAAACTTGTAACAATTGCTGTGGAAAAGTGCCTTTCTTTGTGGAACATAGACAGGTCAGTTGAAACATTGGCAATCCCACTGAAGTGACCGAGCAACTTGCAACCACATAAGCATTGTCTCTATCATTAAGAGAGTCCAGTCCCTTCCACATCACTCAGTGCAATGCTAGCTAATGCTATTCATCAGTGTAACATAATTAGCAGTTAATGTTCTCCTCCAAGCGTGTTGAGCTGTCCAGGCATGCCATTAAGGACAGTGTGAAAAAATGTGGTCTCAGTGGAAGCATGTGCTAGCCTCCACCCTCCAAGCTTGACGACATCATGTGATGGGAAAAATTAAGTAGCCGATGTAATTTACCCTGACAAAATTGGGTGAAAAAGTTTTAAAATTCCATTGAACCTGACTTATAATCTTTATTTTTTTTGCTCAGCTAGTGCATTTTCAAACATGATCCTTCAAACCATCCATAGTAGTTCAGGCTGAAGCCCAGCTGCAGCACGCTGTATGTTACTATGATACAATCCATAGGGACTTTTCCAGTTTTATCCTTTCCATTAGCATGTCATAAAGCTTTTTGTGCATGTAAACGGTCTATGTTACTCCCTCTACATGCCAGAGGGAGAAACTCCCTCTCACAGAAACCACTTTTCTCAGCTGCCTGAAACTCCTCGTTGGAATTCAAGCTCTTTTCCTTTATTACAAGATGATGCAATCTTGTAATGCAACCTGTATTGCTCACTTACCAGCAAATTTACCACTCACTCACACAATGCACAGCAGCTACTGGAGGCAGAAAAGGTTTGTTCAGTTTTGTAGCCAAGTTGAGAAGACGCTGACCTGACTTTCAGGATGGGACTCTGGCTTAAACTGATATGGCAGAATATGCTGTTGGAAAAATAACCACAGCAGTGTTTATAGCTGCTCAGGACAAAAGGGTCTGTCTGCAGACCGCAAGACAGGGATGGAACACATAGGGGAAGAACCACACTGGTGGTTGACCAATCAGAAGAGGGCGGGTGAGCTGACCAATAAAAGCATGCTAGGCTCATCAGGAGGAAGGGCTTAAAGACACAGGAGCTCTAACAGAACATTTCAGACAGAGGATGAATAGAGATGTACAGTATGAGTACAGTATAAATAATGTGTTTTTGGAACATTGAAGCATAAATCTATTTTAGTAGACCCCAACAATAAAATTATAAACAAAATGAGCATAATAGTCCCGTTTAAACTGCTTTACAGTTCCCATCAAAAGCTGTCGCTGTAACAAGAGTCAACAAGCTGTATGAATGAGTGTGAAAAGCTTGAACCATTGTCTGTATATATGGTATATATGATATATACACTCATGGTTTGGATCATGCATCCACTATTTCTCTCACTGGATGTCAGTAGTAAAAATTGTAAATGTTCTTTAGAAATCACGTGATTTTTATGTTCAGGTTCATGTGAACTTGATGCATTCACACGATGAAAACAGAGGCTTGTTTTCCACACATTTAACTATAAGAATATGCACTACTTTTTAACTGAAAAGATATTTCTTTATGGTGAAATTTGAGCAAAGATAAATGTCATTAATTGCGATTATACCAACTAATGTGATTAATCGTGATTAAGTAATTCATTTCTTTGACAGCCCACAGTAAATACATTATGTAATGACTCTAAACAAACATTGATCCAGTTCTGGGTCAATAATATACATATTATGATATTCTGTAAAGCTTTTCCAACCTTGCTTTAGCAGATACTATGAAAAAAAACGCATTAGTGGGCAGAGCTTGAGTAGCTCAACTGCAGGCATGACTTGCGTCTCTTCAGGCAGGAACTGCGTCCATTTAAAAAAGTCCAGTTCTTTCCCCTCTGGCCAGCTTGGTGTTTCCATGTTCCACTTTTCACCTCTCCCTTTCTCTTTTTTGCTCTCTCACTTGTTCTCTTCCTGGTGGGGCTGTAAGGGGCGGGACCACTCCCTGTGAGTGGCGGGAGGGACTCAGACGCAGAGCCACAGGCACGAGAGAGAGAGAGAGAGTGTGTGTGTGTGTGTGTGTGTGCGTGTGTGTGTGTGTGTGTGTGTGTGTGCATGTGGGGAGCGACTGCGCGGTAGAGAGCGAGAGAGCGAGAGAGAGAGCTAGCATGTGCGTATGGGAGAGTAGAGGCGGGCTCCAGACGGGAAAAATGCTCGTGTGACAACACGCACCGCCAGACGCTGCTGGTCAGAACAATGAGCCTCTCAGCTCCGGCCACTCTGCCCATACCGTCCGCCTGCGTCTGAACGCACGCTCTCACACACACACGCGCCGGCGCTCTCTCTCACCCACACACACACACATGCACACCGCTTAACGATGTGAGGTAAGACTGGCTTTTTAAGGGTCTTGATTTGTGGGTCTGTGTATGGTGGTGGTGGTGGTGGTCCTGCACCATGTGCGCATGTATATGTATCATTCCTGCTCATGTTGTCATGCATTCATGCAGTGCGACCGAGTCGCGCCAGACTGTGGGCGCACGTTTCGCATGGGCAGCGCGTAGACTCACTCACTCGCTCGCTCACTCACTCGCTCAGATGCGGAGACGAAGTTTTCACAGCTCGGCAGCCTGCCGTCGGGCGTCCGCTCTGAAAGGTGAAGAGCTTGCCCGCCGCGGATAAATTACGCGTGACATGTTTAGCTGGGCTGCCTTATATGGCGCACACTCTAGAGAGAGAGAGAGAGAGAGAGAGGGAGAGAGGTAGGTAGAGAGAGAGAGAGAGGCACTGAAAGCTGAAGCATTTGCAGCTGCAGTCGGTGGAGTCTGTACCGGAGCAAAGTAAGTAAATGTAGCTGTTCGTGTGGGCTAGGGAAGGGTTTGTTTGTGTGGCTGCGGGGCTTCTGCAGTAGAACCGTTTTTTTTTGTTGGTGCAACCCGTAACGTGTGCTGGAAACTTCACCACTGTCTAGCGCGAGCATGAGTTCATACGTTGACTCTTTCATATGTATAATATACAGTATATCAGTAGTTGGAAAAATGACATAGAAATGACGCAAGTTAATTGAGTGCAGCTCTTTGAATTATCTAGTCTATTCCTTATGTCGTCTCCATCGCCTATGTCTTGTCTGTTACTTGCTCTCTCCCTATGCATATGTGGGCATTATAGCACGACTCCTGGTGTTTACATTGGAGCTGCCCTCCAGGAAATGATTAAACTTCCAAGCTACTCCTGCTGTCTACACCAGCCCTGCTGATGTGTGTGTGTGTACGTGTGTGTGGGGGGGTGTATAGTATGTGTGTCAGTAAGCGAGTAGGTGGTTTGGTGTGAATTCTGCACTGGGCATCATATATCTTTCACTTGCTCAATGATGACGGCTTTTGACCCCGAGCTTATTATGCAGTTATTCATCTTAAGACATATTTTTGATGATTTGGTGACGTAATGTGTAAAGTTATGTAGTGAGAAATTAAGGTTGGGGGTCCACAAAGGGGTCATTTAAGTCCATATTCCTTTTTTTCTTATAACCCTGCTTATAACAAGTCTGTACGTTTGTTCCAAAAACAGGCATGATTCACTGTTAAATGACCATTTTCTATCATATTAAAAAAATCTCTTAGAATTAAACAGATGTTTTTCTTATGACTTTATGTGTTATGACATATAAAAATAGCCTTTGTTCTGATTGGCTGCACTCTATTATGCCTCGTATGGGCTGAAATGCTGTAACAACACTTTTTATCACATACACATGACAACAATGTTGGGACGACAATGTTTTTGACATCACAACCATGATGAAATCAGTTTTTATGGGATTTTATGATAAGGGGTTAACTGAATGCAGACTGTCCCTGGAATAGCTACCTGTTTTGACATCTAATAGTACTATAATGATGTTTTGCCTGCAGCAGTATGAGTTGGGTTTATTGGAGTCAGTGGTGTCAGAGGTGACACCTGTCTCGTAAGCCTGGGCCCACCTCCGTCATTAGCTCCTCATCCTGGAATGGGGGGGGTGGGTGTAACATTGAATGCAGATGATTTCTCCTTTTCTGGCTTTGTGAGAATCCTGCAGTGTGGGATTTTGTGTTGAGAATGCAGAACAGCCCCGTCTACCACTCATCATTACAAGGCTATGTCTCTCGCCCTCTCTCACCCTCTCTCTCTCTCACTCGTATTCTCAAAGTGGTGCATCCCAGTTGGGACGGCAAGGACATTATCAGTGTCTGGAAGAGCAGAGTGATGTCGGAGTGTGCATCCTGGCTGCCGAAGAGGTGTGTGTGTGTGTATGTGTATGTGTGTGTGTGTGTGTGTGTGTGTGTGTGTGAGCGTTTGAAGTGAGATAAATCACCTGCCTGTCTTTCATGTTGTCGCCTCTCCTCTGGCGTTGGCTTTGTTTCATTAGAGGCCGGGCGTTCTGCCTCTTCAGCAAAGAGGAGAGTTCATTCTGGAATGCAGATGAGAGAGAGAGAGAGAGAGAGACGGAGGGCGAGCGCTCATTAGAGTGTGAGGGTTAAATGACTGCTGTGCGGGTGGCACGTGGAGTCTGTAATTTGGGGAGATTATGTGTCAGGGTGGCATTCCGATGTAAACACACACACACACACACACACACACACACACACACACTGGCCTACTCTGCCAAAGTCTTGACAGATGACATCACCAGCAAGCTTAAAAAGCGTACTCATGTTTTATTGTTTTCAAACATCGCAATTTTATGCATCCTCATTGCTAATGTTAGCACTATCAGCTATTGGTTAAGGCTCCTGTAACTAATGTGGCTCACTTAGTAGGGCAGCTTGGGGGACGAAGCCCCCCAGGGTAAGATACCCCCTTTTTTTGTTATTCTCTTTAATTTTGACACATTTACTAACTGTCTATTCAAGCTGTATTTCCATCTGGATCACTGCATTCCTGCGACTGATTCTGCTGATTTCTGACACCTAAATTTTGTAACTGGATAATAGTGATTAATGCATATTCAGTCATAGACAAAGGTTTGTCATCAGATGATGAACTTAAACATGAAATTTTAGTGCACGATTTATGTTTATTTTCTGAGTGGAACATGCTGGACAAAATAAAACAAACTATAAAATGTGGCATAGCTTTTGTGCTTGCTACAATTTTTGTTAAATTGTTTCCCCATTACATTAAACAGTAAAATTAAAATAAGGAGTAAGTGTATATTATAATGTACAGAAGTGTGTTCTGTGCTGAGGAAATGCTCATTTATTTTCCCCAAAAAACGCAAAACATGGAATTTGACCAAGGGCTCTCAAACATTCGCATTCAACTGTACAATATACAGGAGATATATATATATATATTGTTGCTTATGGGGAAAAAACTTCTTCATTCCTGTAAGTTTTCATTCCTGCTTTTTAATATTTCCCACAGAAATGGACCAAAATAACGAAATTCCACTTTAATAATGTGATGATGATTCTGGATATTAACTCACCATTTTATGCTTACTAGCTCATCCTTGGTTCATGATTCTGAACACATCTAAAATTTCTTAATTTATATTTATAGCTTTCTAGTGACCTAATAATGATTTGGATGCTATGAAGAACTAGCATATGATAATTATTTTACTCATGAGCAATCAAACTGGGTTTATTGAATTGGTGTACAAGCCACAATTTGACCGAAAAGGACATCAGCGACATCGTCCATCTCTGGGCTACTCTACAGCTCTGTTTCTCTCAGCTTTCTGGAACTTTCTTTCCCTGATTGGAGCACTGAATCATTAAGATAAAGTGCCTACATGCTAAAAGATCTCTGCACCCCCCTCCAACACCCCCCCCCCTCCCCTCCCAGCCCGGAGTAAAGGCTAGCGTAGCACATTTCACATGAGCTGCATCATCAGTACGCTTCTCCCCGGTGACACACTGGAGTCAGTGTGCAGCCTCGGCCCGTCCACTCCGCTCATGAGTGGAGCCTTTGTCCACATGTGGACACACACGCACACACACCCTTGCGCACACATGCATGCGCAGCCAGAAACACAGACAACACACAAATGAAATCACGCCCTCCTCCTTACAGCCAGGCTCACTTTTGTATATGGAGACAGATCTGTGGGAGGGGCAGGGAGGGGAGAGCAGGGGAGGGGAGGGGTCTCGTGACTTTCACTGCATGTGAAACAGTGGCATGTATCTACATCAGAGAGAGAGAGAGAGAGAGAGAGAGTGAGAGAGAGAGAGGGGGGAAGAAGGAGAAAGGGAGAGGGAAGACAGAAGGATAGAGAGAGAAGGGGAGATAGGTAGAAGAAGAGTGAGAGAAAGATATATTGAGAGGGGGAGGATAGAGCAAGAGAGCAAGATAGAAAGAGAGATAGACAGAGAGAGAGGGAGGACAGAGAGAGAGAGAGAAGGAAGAGAAGGAGACAGAGTGAGGGAGAGATAGGCAGAGAAAGAGAGAGAGATAGAGACAGAGAGAGAGGGGGGAAGGAGCAAGAGAGTGAGAGAGAAAAAGAGAGAGGGACAAAGAAATTGGAATAGAGAAAGAGGGAGAGAGAAAAGAGACAAAAGAGGAGGAGAAAGAGAAACTGAGAGGAGCAGAAAGAGAGGGGGAAAGAGAAAAAAAGAAGGAGGGAGGAGAGAAAGTGAGAGAGATATGTAGAAAAAGAGAGAGAGAGAAAGACAGAGAGGGAGAGAAAGAAAGGGAGGGGCAGAGAGAGAGGAAAAGGGAGAGACAAAGAGGGGGAGAGGAAGAGAGAAAAGAGACAAAAGAGGTTGAGAGAGAGAAACTGAGAGAAACAGAGACAATGTTCAGTCAGATACAGATAAAGAGAGAATAAGAAACAGAGAAAGAATGAGGTGGGAAAGAAAAACTGGAGAAAAAGAGAGAGAGAGAAACTGAGAGAAGGAGAAAGAGAGAGGGAAGGAGAGAAAAAAGAAGGAGGAAGGAGAGAAGGACAGAAAGTGAGAGAGAGATACTTAGAAAAAGAGAGAGAGAAAGACAGAGAGGGAGAGAAAGAAGGGGCGAGAAAGAGAAGGAGGGACAGAGAGAGAGGAAAAGAGAGAGAAAGAGGGGGAGAGGAAGTGAGAAAAGAGACAAAAGAGGTTAAGAGAGAGAAACTGAGGGAGATAGAGAGAATGACAAGTCGGATAGAGAAAGAGAGAATAAGCAACAGAGAAAGAAGGAGGTGGGAGAGAGAAACTGGAGAAACAGAGGGAGAGAAAGAGAGAGAGAGGAATGATGGCTGTCATAGAGAGAGAGAGATAAGGAAAGAAAGAGACACAAAAGGAGAGAGAAAGAGAGAGAAACTGAAAGAGAGGGAGAGAGGAGAGAGAGAGAGCCAGAGGAAGGAGAAAGGAAAAGAAAGAGAAATAGAAAGAGACAGTGCAGAAAACAGAGAGAAGACATTAAAATATCTTCACTGACTCATTCTTAATAGCACATTTCTAGCTACATTTGCAGCAAATATCACCTTTCTCTCTTTTTTCATTCTCCCTTTCTTTATGAGTGAGCAGGACTGAGAGAGAGAAAGAGAAAAAGAGAGAGAGGCAGGCTGAAAGGAACAAATAGAGCAGATAGGCATATTAAAAATAGTCACTTGAGTGTGGATTGCAGATCAGATGTCCATTAGCACACTCTTAATATGCTGTGTTTTGTTATGAATTCATTAATACCCTTCATAATTTTTCATGTGCGCTGCACAGACTGGGCTTGGTGCCTGTATATGCTGAAGGATGCTTCATCGCCTCTGTTTAGCCACACAAATCAGACACGTTTAAATGATGACGGGCTTAGCGTGTTTGCGCCCGAGTGTCCAAACTAGGAAAGGATGTGGTAGCCAGTGTGCAGCAGCTGGAAACAGCAGCATGCGCCTTTCACACTGTGTATTAACACTGAACAGGGCTCACTAGTGATGTCTCACTAATACTCTAATACACTAATACTCAGAACCTGTACTAATACTCAGTGCTGGTTTGGTGACACTTTACTGTAGAACAGTGTTCATAAAGCTACATAATACCTACATAAGCCCTTCTTTACAACTGACATAAACCTACAAAGGCATTTATAAACACTTATTCCAAAAGATGTTATTTGTCATGAAAGTTGCATTTGGCAGCTTTGATGTCCAGTTTATGTCAGTTGTTATGACAAGTTTATCCCCTTAACAAGCCATAGGCCCACAGTATTAATACATGCTTCTATAACATATGAATAGCTCCATCAGTTTGCATTGAAGTCCCTGTAGTTACTGAATAATAAGCCTTTGTATGTAATAAGCCTGGATTGTTAAGGGGTTATGTAGGTGTATGTATCCTTATGAACACTGACTTACAGTGGTGTTACCACCTTCTTTGTTGCCTTTTGTAAAATAGCAACAAGAATACTACGCTAAGCATTCGTTAGGTAAACATTCACCAACCACTTTGTTAGAAACACCTACCTTGAGTGTACAGACTTACCTGACATTACGAATAAACCAACTCATGATTATTGGCCACTCCTTTGTAGCTCCATATTAGCAGATCTACTGAGGTACAATTATTGTTAGCCATCCTTTAGCTCTTCATCAGTGGTCAGTTTCAGACCACAGAGCCACTCTTAGTTGGGTGGTGGTCCACTTTCCATCTGTGATGCTGATATCGGTAAATAGCCCAGCAACACCCAAGCCTGCTGTTCTGAAAATCATCTGGACAACGGTGGTCCAGTGGTCAGAAACTGACTGAAGACAAATGGGGTAGATGAGGGCTAATAAACCATGCAGCAAACAATGGTCTACACTCTAAAAGTGTTCTTAAGTAAAGGGAACTATGAGTTCTATCTAGAACCATGTCATGCCTAAATGGTTCCTTGCTTGGTGAAATGGTTCCTCAGATTGATAAAGAATATGTTGCATGTGGTTCTGTATAGCACCAAATAGGGTTCTTCTTTTGTTACAATATCAAGCTTCTAACAATAGTACACTCTTAAAAACGATGGTTCTATATAGATCCTTTTTGAAAAGAGTTCTTAATAGCATAAAAAAGTTCTTCTATTGTTATGATGTTTAATCTGTAACAATAGAAGAACAATTTTGTTGCGAAAACTTTTTTCAAAAAGGTTCTATATAGAACATATTCTCTATAAATCTGACGAGACTTTTCACCATGCAAATAACCATTTGAGCATGAAATGGTTCTTTATAGAACTCAGGATTCTAAATAGTACCTTTCCCTTTACTAAAGAACCCTTGAAGAACTATCTTTTTAAACAGTGCACAGCCTGTACTTGTACACCTACATAGTGGAGATATAAGCTAGGTGTTTCTAAGAAAGTGGCCAACATTTGTGGTCTAGTGTGACTTCCTGTTCAGCCCAGTTGTTTTTGGATGGCTAGAAAATTTGACAGTTTTTTAACATGTAAACTTTTTATGCTACCAACGTCAATTGGATTTCATGCCAATGATATTTTATGCCCATACTGGAAATGAGAATTGGGAGCCAGTAGATTCTGTTTATTCTGTGGTAAATAAATAAAGAAAACACATTTGAATAGCTTTTCAACTGCACTCTAGTCTATCCTACTGCTAATCACTGATGTTTGCTACATAGAAGCAGCCCTACAGAGTCTGCCTCAAGCCTTCTCGATGCTAGTTAAGGTTAATAATGGATAAGAAATGGCCAGTGTGAAGTCATTGGTTAACAGTGAGCATACTGAGGCCATGAGGTGGTGGATCAGGCCAAAGAGGCCAAACAGTGCACATGCACACTGCCACACTCAATTAGCCATTTTCCTGCAACCTCTAAATAAGCATTCTCACTTCCACATCATTAGAGCAGACTGCCCTCCCAATGTGTGAGCACAGCTCTTAGTGTCCACTGAGCACTCAGCCACACTTACACACTCTCAGGTGGACACAAGTACATAGAAAAAGATGCAAACATGCAAAAAACAATTTTCAGTCTTACTTTGATAAATACACAGGTGCCTCAGATAAATACTGGGCAAAGATCAGAGGCCACTCTTTTTATATACAATTTCCAATCACACTCTTGGCAAAAAGGGTTCTATACAGTACCAAAAAAGGGTTCTTTGGTTTGTAACAATAGCGGAACCCTTTTTGGCGCCATAAAGAATCGTTTTCAAAAAAGGTTCTATATAGAACCATCTACAACATATTCTCCATGAATCTGAAGAATGCTTTCATGAAGCAAAGAACACTTTAATTAGGGTTCTTTGAGTGTTCATGGTTCTATGTAGAACCATTTTCTTTAATAAAGAACCTATGAATAACCATCTTTTCCAAGAGTGTAGGCAATAGAGGACACCCCTGCCTTGGGTCAGTCCTGTAGTAGAGATCTGCACTCCTGTGGAATTTCCGCTGGACCGGCAGGATCCACCACAAGAGTTTTTTGAGTGTTCATGGATCTATGTGGAACCATTTTCTTCAGGTTGGAACTTCAGGTCCAGAAAGTAAAAATCCCTCCCAGGATTTCACTACCTAGCTTCTGTAGTTAGGGCAAACCAGTGGTCTCCAACCCTGGAAGCTCACAATAGGTTGCTTCACCCCTTGCTTTACTCTAATACATTCAACTCAGCCAATGGGACTTAAGAGGAGGTTGATTAGCTGGAGCAGGTGTGGCAAATTATGATTGGAACTAGGCTCTACAGGAAGGTAACTCTGCAGCACCAGGATTGGAGACCACTGATCTACAGTGTGCTACTTCACACTTAACATCCCTGATCCAAAGTTCACCATGCCCAATTCCAAGCATCAGCTAGAGGTGTGTAAAGCTCCCAGCATCGGGCTGTGGAGCAATAGAGCTGCATTCTCTGGAGTGATGGAGCGCTATATAATGCCTTTGGGATGAGTTAGGATCCAGAACTAATCATCCAGCATCAGCATCTGACCATAATGCTCTCATGGCTAAGTGCAATCAGATCTTCACAGAAATATCCCACCATCTAATGGAAAGACTTCTGTAAAGTACATTTACTTCTAGATTACAGTATTCCCTGACCCAGTCCCTTGGGCACCTCAGACAGTCATATCTTTGCTGTGTCTCAGCTTTAAACACTCCTGAACCATGTATAAAAACTGACCACTGATAGAGCAAAAAAGTGGGTGACCAAAGGTTTGGGGATACTGGATGCTGCTAAACTCCATTCCAAGAGCAAATGTTCTTATACAAGCTGCATAACCTTTATGATAAACGTTACAAAAGCCATTAGATTTGAAATTCATAAGCCTGGCTATCTCAACATACTTCTTCCACTTTCTTCACACAACCGAGTACAAAATTCAGATGAGCGCAGCAGAAAGAAGATGGAGGCGAGATGTAAGAACAAATATCCATTTTCATGGACAGGGATTGCCTTCGTAATGCAATTTCTTGGGCAGCCAATGAAACGGAGATATATTCTCATGGGGTCTTGTACTTTTGTTGTTGCTAGTTTATAGTCTTTGTTCTTAAAGTAGCAAAAATAAACAAATGTCTGGCCTTTTGCAATTCCTGAGCTGGAACTCAGACTGCTTTTGCTAATGAAACAGAGCATTCTCATTGCACACTTTATAACCATATGAATTTTGATTTCAAAATGAAATGCCGCATAAAGATCTAGACAGATTTAACACTCAGATAACCAAGGCATGGTGTAATTTGATATTATTTCTTACCTGAGAAACTGTGCAAAGATGTATACATTTTGAATTCATTCCACATTTGTGTTTGTAATTAAAAGAGTAGATATTTAAACATGATTAGAATTAAGATGTTTTCCATACAACTTTCAATTGCTATTTGATTTGCAACTGAAAACGTACATTATCTGTTTTATGTTAGTTTGACATTGAAACAAACAGAAAAACGTTGGCAGTGCAGACTCAAACCTCTTTATAAAGACTGTTAATATGATATGACAGTAATTACATATGTATAACTATGTAATTAATACCTTCATTGTGTAATTATGTATAAATAACATAGCAAAACAGCAATAATAACACCCCCTAGCCACTTCCACTGGGCAAAAAATCTGTATTGTGGAAAGATGTGAATTTAGTGCCATGTATATATTTTGTAAAACACGGTTCTTTAAGAGTTTTAGTAAAGAGTTCTATATAGAACGATTGCATGTTTAAACAGTTCATGCCATGGTAAAATTGTTCTTCAGATAGATGAGAGAGTGTCGTATATGGTTTTATATATAGCGCCAAAAAGGGTTCTGGTTGCTACAAGGTCAAAGTTGTAACAGTAAAAAAAAAATACTTTTTCATGCTATGGAGAATCGTTTTCAAAAAGGTTCTATTTAGAACCATATACAAAACATTCTCCATCAATCTGAGGAATGATTTGCGAAGAACATGCAAAGAACCATTAAAGCATGAGATCCAGTTCCCTCACTAAAGAACCCTTCAAGAACCATCTTCTTTAAGAGTTTCTTCAAAAGTTACTTTGGCTGAACCTGTTACGTCAGATTAAAGGACACTGTGTCCTCCCAGAGTTGGCAGAGGCAGCATAATTTTGTGAATGACCACTCCGCTCATACCGCATGATGGACTTTCTGGACTTGACATGACTAGAGGGAGCTAGTTTGGCTTAAACCACATTTGGATTTTTTAGCCACAAGGTTGGCAAAAGAATACACTCTAAGAAAAAAAGGGTCTAAATAACGTTTTGGAAGCTTTTGTGTAGAGAACTAATTAGAAGGAATAGAGAACAAAATTTGGAGATAGTCAAAAAGCAACATTTAACATAGTATGTGTTATAAAGGTGTTATTACATCTCTATGGTACTAGTTATAACATGGTTATTACTATTTGCTGGGATTTATCCTTAGTGCTGCATCTTGTGATGCTCATGGAAAGATATGATGTTTGTTTGGACATCGCCAAGGCAGTGTGATTCACAACTCTGGCTGTGATGGATGGTGAGAGAGAGAGAGAGAGAGAGAGAAAGAGAAAGAAAGAGGAGGGAAATTGAAGAATGGTCATAAAGCCTGTAGCTGGAATGCAAACAGCACGGCCTGCCAAGAGTGTGCCAGTGTAAAGCAGCAGGCTTTTCTCCTCCCTCGCTCTCTTCTTCTTCTTCTCCCTCCTTCATCCCTCCTCTTTCATTTCATCCGTTGCATCCTTTGTTCCAAGCCACTCCCCTCCACTCCTTCCTCATCTAATGGACTCCCTTCCTTCTTCACTCCTCTCCTCCCCTCCACATCATAGCGCTCCTCTAAGGCTGAGCTGGAGGGGTTTGTGCCTCAGTAATTTTGTAGACTGTTGTTTTTAGAGAGTAATTAAGCCTTATTTAGATTCCTGTGATGATTCATTTAAAAAAACACTGTTCTTTCCAAATATCAGCCACACTAATTTCCCACCATATAAACAAAACACAAAAAATGCATTGAAGTTCAATATGTCAAATTAAATGAACAGTAATCGTGCAATAAAATGTACACAACTGTGTTCCTTGTAGAAAATGTGTTAAACGTATTTTCACTTCAACAAAACATGGAATTAAACCAGAGATGCCCAGACCTTTGCATTTTCAACACATTTATTGCCAAACCTTTGGACACAGAATGTATACAATTTTGAGAATCAAAATCATTTTATTGGCCAAAAATATTGGGCCAAGTTGACCAAGCACAAAACATCAGCACAGCCATAAAGGGTATTAAATTATCATTGTCCACGGTATAATATTATGTATTATAAATGTCAGTCAAATAATTGTTGTCAAAATGTCAGTGTTTGACTGTTTGACCATCCTCTCATTGAAATACAGATTTCAAAAGGCAGTTTAGATTGTTGACTCTTGATAAAAGTTATTTCCAGCTACTGCAACATCATGAACTCGTTTATCACTGAAGAAGGTCCTATCTGAGGTATCATTTATAAGAAAAACGCTTAATTGATGACAGCAATATCAGTAATATCAGTAACATTATCACCAAAGAACACCTACAAAATAATGAAGCAACAGAAAAGTGGAAAGAAATAATGTAGCAGTACGAGAACAACAGGCTAGAGTTGCAGAATAGTTGGAAGATGTGAGCTCGATTGCAAAAACTGATATCTGTGTTTTAATGAATTTTCATAAATCCAAAAATGCATGTGTGCATTTCAGATAATGTCAATCAAACATGTTGGGTTGTCCTGATTAAGTAAAAGTAACTCAACAAAATACAGGTAATTTATTATTATTTTTTTTTTTACATAACATTTTGTTTTTTGGCAAAAGCAGATAACTCCAATGGTCATGTTTCAGAGTTAAACAAAGCAATTTAAATGATACAAGTTTCTTTTCAGTGCAAGTTTTAACATTCTTTAACATAAAATAAGTAGGTAAAGAGCAGGAAGTTGCAGCAAAAATAGTCCATTAATGGTCAATATTAAATAACTAGAAGATCAGATCTTGGAAAATCCTATGGCTGAATCTAAAATGGCTCACTGCTCACTATATAGTGCACTATGTAAGTTATGAAATTTTGGCTTTGAATTTTGGCACTTTATTTCCATTATAAACTGTGAACACATGGCTGAATCCAAAACGGTACTATATATATATATATACTAATATATACATATATATACATACATATATATATATATATATAGTACCGCTTTGGATATGTATGCTATATATATATATATATAAACATGCAGCCACTGTTGCTCTCACTGGACATCAACAATGATAACTGGAATTTATTTACCTATTATTATATTAATCATTATACATAATTTCATGTTCATTCAAAATTTAGCAAAATTGAGCAAATGAGATTATAATTATCGTGATTAACTGTATGTAATCTCAACAGCCCTATTTATAATACTATGCTGTTCTCTTGGCTCAGTCTTTCTTGAAAAACCTGTAAATACAGGTTGTTAAACTGGGCACCTTCAAGAAAACTAGGTGTACTGAGTGCCCCTGCTACTCCTCCTCTACTTTCCTCCTCTCTCCGTTTCTCAGTGGGAGGTATATTGGAGTTAGACATCGGCAGCAGTAAGCAGCGCTTTGTAATCTGAGGCTCGGAGCATATGTGCTTTCTCCTCGCTGACCTTTGACCCCTTCACACTCTCTGACTCATCGCCTCGGAACAGCCGCTCTCGTCCAGTCAGGCAGGTGGGAACAGTTACCCTCGCAATACTTCCCCCTTCCCACCTCCTCTCCCATCCTACCTCAGTCCAGAGTACCAGCACCTAGTACCGATATAAATGGACAAGTAGCCCAGTTGACTCAAAAAGCTGTGAGGAAAGTGGATTTACAACACTGATCGGCAAAAATCAACCCTACAATTAGCTGAATACCCTACTATTAACTTCCATCACCATTACTACTACTATCACCAACGATAACAACAGCTTACTGTGATTTTATATTATTTATTTCTCACTAGATAATTGAAACAAGTGGAGTGATTCTGTCAACACTATAGTTGCAATTTTAAGTAGAAGAGATTTTTTATTATGATTTGAATTTGATGTTTTGTTTTAAAGAAGGCTGAAAAAACATTCATTAAATAAATAAATAAATATTCATTAAAAGACCCTTGAAGAACCATCTTTTTTAAAGGTTTTTGTTCCACCAAAGCAGGAGTTTGACGACTGAGATGGACTGATTGAACAAATGGAATCAGGTGAAAACCTGCAGCCACGCCGGGTCTTTGCAGATAAGATTGGACTTCCCTGATCTGAGGGGAAATCTGCTCTTGTTTATTGTACTGGAAGCAGTAGGTGAAATCCTCTCCTAGTGCAGCTCTGCAGCCTGTTCTCCTCGGCATGAGCCGATTCCTCCTTGTCAGCTAAAAAAACTGGAGGGGCGTAAAACGTCCAGCTGTAGCTGCTCCCTTACAGGAGAAGCGGAAGGGTGAAAATAAATCCATGCAGCACGCAGTTAGTTGAGGGGTTTTTTTATTTAAATTTGGACAGGATTGCTTCTTCTTCTTTTGATGACCTACGGTTGGGTTTGTTTGCGTTCCAAAGGTCAGGCCTTGTGGCTGCAACAGCAGCTTGGCTTGTGCTTCCCCTGGAAGTCATTCAAGGTGAAAAGATGGCGGACTGGAGTGGAGCTCTCTCCTTTCTCGCTTGCTCTCTCCTCTCTTCTGCTTTCTCTCCCTGTGTTTTCTTCTTTTTATCACCTTCTTGTCGCTCTCTTCACTTCTCAGCCTTTAAATCCTTCTCTCTTCCATGCTTCACACTGTTCTGTCTTTGTCTAGCTTCTCCTATCTCTCTCACTTTTGTTTCCAGCAATGTCTCTCGCCCTCACTTTCTTTGGTGTGGTGCCACTGTTTACAGATGGTGTATAGAGGCAGGCGGAGGCCACAGTGCTACATAAATACATTTCCATGTGGTGCTCTTATTAGCCTGCAAAGAGAGGGAGAGAGAGAGGGAGAGAGAGAGACAGAGAGAGAGAGAGAGAGAGAGAGAGAGAGAGAGAGAGAGAGAGAGAGGGAGTGTGAAAGCGAGAGATGGAGAGAGAGTGAGTGTGGAGGGGGTAGAAGGAGTCATGTTTCCACGGCCGCCACACTTCGGCCTGTTTACTCACACGCAGCCTGGAATTCTGGGAAAAGCCTGACATCAGAGTGTGGCTGGAGCGCATGTGGTCTGGCACGGAGAAAAATGAACTGAGACTAGAGCTTCGACATGATTAAAAAACCCACCATCGAAATCGGAATGCTCTCCATAACTGGGATTTTTTACAGCCCCTGGGCCCAAAGACGTGGACCCTGAAAAGAGGCCACCGCAGCAGCACTGACTTCGGGGTCTGACCAATATATCATTTGACAGTTAAAATCGGCTGATAGTAACCCAGTCTCAGTTATCAGCACTGATAATGAATGCATGTTGTAATTTGATATCAATCATTTCTCACTCATAGCTGATTGAAAAACAGAGAGCTTATATCATATCAAATCTGTGCTTGTTAGTAGGGCTGAGTATTTATTAATGACTGAATTACTTCAACATCATAAAGTATCGAACAATTACTTGTTATTTAGGAACAAATTTCAGTACTTCATTAGTATCAGCACCAGTGAGCCAATAAGCATTCCTGTTCAATGATCCAGACTGCTGATTGGCTGTCTAATTACATGCCCAAAGCATGTTTTTAACTTTGTAAGGCCTGATGTTCTATATATTGAACATTACTCCATTTGTTTGACTTTTAACTGAACATATTTTTGACCAATTTATATTTTTGGATATGTGTTAAATGCATCATATACAGTACAGATTTGTATTGTATTGAATTGTATGCTCACTTTTAGATTCCAGTAACACCTTCAAACATTTTTTGTATAACCATTGACAGTCTAATCTTTTATTTGTTTAATTCCATTACATTCGGTGATGAAGGAGCAGGGTTCAAAGATTGTGTAGTATGTTTGTTATGTATGGCATTTTAGGGTCATTCTTTTGATTTCTTTGCAATTTATTGTGATAAGAGGTAGGCGATATGGCAAAAATGTAATGTGATTCTCCAAGAAATTTTGAAAATTTATCATTTCAGACATCTGATCAGTTTAAACAGAGAAGAAAGAACCAGTAGTCATACATTAAAAAAAAAATTGAAACCTGTGAACACAATTTCATAATGAAACATGCAGTTGGTTATTATATTGTGACATCAATTTTCATATTAACGATATATATTGTCATGTTGCCCAGCCCTAATTGTGATATATGACTTTTTCTAAATAAATAGAAAACATTTAAAGAAATCAATCAGTACTGACGTATCTGAGGTATCGCTATAGAAGTGTTTGAACGATTGCCCTTTTTATAAGTAGAAATTGAAGTAGATTTTTGTCTAGGTCTATGTAAAATTACATTACACAGGTTTATGAATGATCAATATCAGCTCCTTAAAGTCTATCGTCTCAGTATCAGTAACAAAATTTTCATATTTGTCAGATTCTACAAGTAAAACAGCTGGAACATGTTTCATTTTTGACTGTAAGAAATCGTTTACCAGAAGTTTTAGATCCTTAAGATTTTGTTGGTGTCAAATTATTACAAAATTTTACTTTTTCCATCAGGCCCAAATTTTAGAACTGTTGAGGTTTTTTTTTTTTATTATTATTATTTTTGTCAGCATAAAATGATATCAGCTGGTGTTATCAGTTACCAGAATTTTTAGATCTTTAAAATTGTTATTGGTGTCAATAATAATTACAAAAATATATTTTCCGTCAGACCCTAGTTTAGAAACTGGTAAAGTTTTTTTGGTCAGTATAAAATGATATCAGCCGGTATTATTGGTTGACAGAATTTGTAGCTCCCTAAAATCGGTATCAGTATCAAAAATAGTGATAATATTTTCCTATCGATCAAGTCTTACTTTTGCAAAACGAAGTAGGATGTGAGTCTACAGATGTCAGATGATCTGTTTGATCATGTTTAGAGGGTTAAATGGATAGTTTTCCTCCATCTTCCTGAAGTGTTCTCGTTGGCCGGCTCAAATGTAGTCGGAACAGCTCGTGTGATTTGCACATTATCAGATGGAGGCTATTAAACGAATGAAACCAGAGGCCTGCAGACTATGTGTGTGTGTGTGTGTGTGTGTTTGTGTGTGTGTGTGTGTGTGCGGTGTGGTGTGGTCTTACGTGTCCCATGACTGCTGTTCAAAACACCCTGAAGTAAACACATAGTGTTATGTGTGTGTGTGTGTGAGTGTATGAGTGTGTGTGTGCGAGTGTGTGTGTGTGGGTGTGTGGGTGGGTGTGTGTGTGTGTGTGGGTGTGTGGGTGTGAGACGCTCAAGCTGTCTAGCATGTCATGAGAGCTATTTTGTGTGAAACGGAGAATCAAAAAAAACAGTACTTGCTTTGCAATACCAACAAGACCTATTAAACATAATGAATGCTAATCAATATTAGAGAGCATTTTAAAGAAATTGATTCCTCTGAAAATTATTTTCGTTCTCCCCTAAGTGTGGCTGATATGTCTTTTTTGAACATTGGGGTTCAGTAATAGCATGCTAATTGGTTCCATTAACTTTCTCTGCTTGTTAGTATCATTAGCTTTGGTGCAATTGTACAAAACCACAGTATGAATTCAACTGTGGTTATGGTTTATCAACACCACAAATGGAAAATCATGCAAATTTAATCAATTTATGGAGTTTATTTGTATAATTGCACATTTTAAGCTCCTTACAAGTGGCATGTGAAATATCTAAAGCTATTGGTATTCATTGGTGAGCCATGGCTGTTAAAGCCAGGCCTTCAATGTGGGCCATGAAGGTCAAAACTTGGTCCAAACTTAGTCCAAAACCTCTATGAGGTTGAGGAGCTTGTAACATATATTAACATATATTTGGGCTTGTAAGTCAGTTTTACAGTGACTCTTTGAATAGAGTCCCTGTATAGTGCTGTCACCGCTGTTTTCCATTCCTAACAACTGACTGAAACCTAGTAACATTATACAGTGACATATCTAGAACCTCCAACATTCATAGCATGACTTTTATTTATTTATGCTCAAAATTGGTCCCATTGGAAATCAAAACATGACTGGATGATTTCAGTTCATACTTATGTTGGTTATTAATCTAACATGTAAGGCCTTCTGTGCAGGTCCTGAAGTCCTAACCAATGGGAGAGCTCACTTGGCTGTATTTATAGGTATCTACCTAAATACCACATTAAAAACATTTCTGACTGGACAGTTTTCTATTGGGTGCTCCAAGAATTTAACCCTTTTGTTTCCAAACAAAATTTCAAAATGAAATAAAAGTGGTTTTGTGATACTTTAAATACAAGCACGTGTCACAGATGGGTGTTTGGTATAGTGTACAGTTAACACCTCTGTTTTTTATCCACCACCCTGGCAAGCACCTCATGCTATACCTATAAGAGTCCTTGGGCAAGACGCTTCGAGCTGTGTTTGCTCACTTCTGTAAGTGATGAAGTTGTGAGTCCCTGGATAAGAGGGTCTGCCAAATGCCATAAACATATTTTTTTATTTCAGAGAACTCATTAGGCCTTCTATAAAGGACCTGATAGCTTCCCACTGTTTGGACACATCATTATTAATTTCCATGGATGGTAGCGTTGGGGGGTTTGTGTGTGTGTGTGTGTGTGTGTGGGGGGGGCTAATAGTATGTCCAAGCCTTCAGCTATGTGGAATGATTTGATTCATAATTTATTCACATTCACTCATCAATGACTCATTTATTCTGAAATTTTCTTGATGCAACATTTTTTTTAATTTCAGCAACTCCTGGGTTGAAACCTTATTGATGTTCCTCATCCAACAAACTAGTTTGTCGCACTTGCTTTGCATTCTGGGGTTACAAAATATCAGCTCTAAATTCTAAGGAACACTCAATGTTATTTTGTCTTTGATTAAAGTTCAATTTTATCCCAATTCGACTGAATGTTTGATCTCAATGGCTAAGAACACTGGACAGAATTATGTACTATTCTGGTATTTGTTTCCATAGAAATATTTACAAACTGGGTTAGACTGTCTTTCAGTTAGCTTAATTGATATATGTAGATTGCAGATTAATAGCAGGAGTGTAAAAGTGCTGAAAATGTCTACTTAAGTAAGAGTAGTGATAATGCACTTAAACTCTTAAACAAAGAAAATCTACAAAGTACTTGGAATTACCTAAAGCTAATATTTGTTTACAGAAAGTTCATTGGTTGCCAAAGCTAACCTTTTAGCCTACCATTAACAAGCTATTAGCTTAGCGACCTGTTAGCTGTTATCCTGTTAGTAACCTGTTAGCCAGTGATTAGCTTACATCAGCTATGTTTTATAACTCTTGAAACATTATTAAACATTTATTTATTAAACAAGTTTAATTAAACAAGTATTTATTACATTTCAAAATAGATAAGTTTCTTACTTTTTTCAGACATAAACTTAAGTAAAAGTAAAACTGCTATGGTCCATTTGTACTCAAAAAGTACCACCATAGGGAATACTGTACTTGAGTATTGAGAGTAGTTGAAATTAAATACTTGTAATCTCTTATAGTAGCACTGTAGAGGTCAAATGTCCAATTTCTCATAAAGTTCCACAGCAACATGCCCATAAAAAGTCCATCAAATTTGCAACTGGGCCGACAATAAATACAGTATTCGGACAGTCATTCAAATTATGAGCTCATATCATAATTGACTGCTCCAGTCATGTTATCATAGCATCTATTACTGTGATTGAGCCCATTACCTGCTCAAGTGTTTGAACTCACCGCTCTGTTGACCAAAGCAGGCGGACGGCAGCGTTTCTGCAGAGTTTAATGGGGTGGAAAGCTGCATGCTCTGATTGACAAGAAAATATCACACCGACGGCTAAACCTGATGGGGCATCGAGTTAAGCGCTACCACGCCTTGTATCATGACAGCAGTTCACCAGCAGACTACATAATTATCAACCTGGATTGATGCAGTGATTATTATGGCGTCATTGACTCGTTGAAGGGTCGGATGATCTTTTACTGCGAAGGTTCCCAACATTTTTAACTTCACAGACCGAACGAAATGTATTTTGACAGACTGGAAGGGGAGATGTGGGGTCGGGGGGCAGGGTTGATACCGCTACACGCCTGATTAGCTTGTATTTTGCTGTTGTCAAGGAGTGTTTTGTCTCCAAATGGCAGTTGTCTCACTTGCTAGCATTTTTCTGCATACAAGACACTAAGGTTTGACTGCATTATCATCCCCAGTGGCTTTGAATCCATATTTTATGGAGCTATCATTATATTTTGGATTAAATTATGCTCTTTTACATTGTTTTTGTTTCCATTCTTGTCTTGCAGGTTTTTTTCTGGGTTTGCATTCCTAATAAAAACTTGAAAAGCAGCCAATAGCTACTTATACATAGGTTGATATTTTTTAATTACATGCATGTAAGTTTATGAACATTTTATTGTGATTTTATAGAAATAATAGAGTCTCAAACAAATAAAAACATAATTAACAACTAGAAAGGTGCACTTCCTGTAGAAAAGGAAGTGTGACTGGACAGCTCAAGCAGTTTCCAGATGGTTGCTAGCATGTCGCCAGGTGGTTACTAGGGTATTTAAGGTGGTTGCTAGAGTGTTGCTAGGTGGTTGTTCCAGTATCCCAGGTAGTTGCAAGGGTGTTGCTGGGGGGTTTCTATAGTGTTTCAGGTGGTTGCTAGGATGTTTCCAGGTGGTTGTTAGGTGGCTACTACAGTGTTGCTATGGTATCCCAAGTGGTTGCTATGAATGCTAGGATGTTGCTAGTTTACTTATGTCAGACTTTTGCCCATGCAATTACGCCTTATAGGACAGAAATAATCATTCAACTGTATTCCAATTAAAAAAGCTGTATATAAGCACACCAATCCCATTAAGACCAAACATTTTGGAGTTGGGTTGGAGTCGGTTTATTAAAAAAAAAAAGTCTGAAAAAGATGGTGTTAATAATAAAATAGTGGATTTCAGCTGTAACTCACCCTGGCTCACTACCACATTGCTGTGGCCTAGTGTCAAAGATTCGCAGCCTGGTGGTCTGGTGGTTTTACAGTACATGAGCTCCAATGTAAAAGCCTTTTCCTCTACAGGCCATGCGTAGGCCTTATTTCGGAGTAATTAAGCTCACTGTTTAATATCAGACACAAGAGAATATGTTGGTATCCATGTTATTTACTTGGAATGTTTTTGGATTTGGCTACAAGCAAGTACACTTATCTTTCCCTGCCGAGGCTGTGGAGCTTTGGTTCTGTGTGGGTGAGTTTGTGGCATCTTAAAGCTGGCCGTTTGCCTAATTTCACTAAGTTCTGGATTCTCACGCTGCTTTCAGCTGGCAGTTTGAGAGTGAAGGCATGTGTGTGCATGTGTGTGTGCATGGCCATATGAATAGGTGAATAGGGCATGTGTGTGTTAGATGGGCGTTGCGGTGGCTCCCAGCATGTTTGTTAGCGGGCCGGTGCCTGTCTGGGGAGGGGGGTTGATGGCATCTCTGTACACGGTTGGTGTAATGACTGCATGTGGGGGGTTGGTGTAATGACTGTGTGTGGGGGGGGCTGCAGAATGCAGGTGTGGGAGTGAAACCGTGCAGGCTGCAGCATGTGAGGAGGAGAGGAACAGCAGGAGCCTCTACTACACACAGCAACACAATCTCTTTATCTCTCTCCACCTATCTGTCTATCTGGGGTGGTCCCTGAGTTCTCTGCACTGTACTGTCTATATCTGTTTACTTATCTGTACATAAACAGTACTGTGCTGTCAGAGACCACACTTCATTTAGTTTCTAGTCAAACCCATGAAGTTAACAGAGAATTGCACAACGAATTATATTTCCAAATTGTTTAGTATTTAGTGTGTCCACTTTTTGCCTTTATTACTGCCACACTTCCTAAGTTCCACTTACAAATTTAGACTCAAGCAGTCCATATAACATTATTCCACATCTCAGATGTCCAGTTTAGGTGTTCTAGTTCAAATGCCCTTTATTGTTCTCTGTTTTCTTTTCTCAGTGAGGCTTCTTGACAGCTACACATCCTTTCAGACCCATAGTGCTGAGTTGTCTTCTCACAGTTCATGGACAGAAACACCTGCAGCTTGATTTAATTTTCTCCTCTCACGCAAAGATGAAAGAGCTGTTTATCTAATGGCGACAGTTTTCAGGGTCTGGCAGGTCTTCCAGGTGGTTGTTAGGAGTCCCGTCTTTTATAACTTTTAATCAGTTTTTTCTTTTATTTGACTTTCTCTTTCCTGTTGAAAGTGAATCATTTTATATCTAACCTTCTCAGAAATATCTCTTGAAAAATAAACAATTCCTCCTTAATGGCGGATTTGACTGTAAATTAAATAAATAGAGGGGGTCTGTGACCTTTGCTCAGTTCTATATGTATTGTCAGTGTCACTGCTGGGTAATGGGGTAGACAGGTGCAAACAAATTGCACATAAAAAATACTTTATAACTGTACACCTGTATAGTGGACCTGTAAGGTGTGTGTTTCAAATAAAGTGGCCAGTGAGTGGGAGCACTTTGTAGGTGTTTCTAATAAAGTGGCCAGTGAGTGGGAGCACTTTGTAGGTGTTTCTAATAAAGTGGCCAGTGAGTGGGAGCACTTTGGAATGTTTTTAATAAAGTGGCCAGTGAGTGGGAGCACAAGGTAGGTGTTTCTAAGAAAGTGGCCAGTGAGTGGAAGTACAAGGTAGGTGTTTCTAAGAAAGTGGCCAGTGAGTGGAAGTACAAGGTAGGTGTTTCTAAGAAAGTGGCCAGTTAGGGGAAGAACAGAGAAGGTGTTTCTAATAAAGTGGACATTGAGTAGAAGTACAAGTTAGGTGTTTCTAATAAAGTGGCCAGTGAGTGGAAGTACAAGGCAGGTGTTTCTAATAAAGCGGCCAGTGAGTGGGAGCACAAGGTATGTGTTTCTAAAAAAGTGGCCAGCGAGTGGAAGCGCAAGGTAAGTGTTTCCAGTAAAGTGGCCAGTTTAACTGTTGTGGCTGTCCAGCAAACAGGCATAAAGTAGCTTGTCCTTGATTCACTCCGTGCCCTTTCCTGCACGACACGCCTGCTGAGGGTCTTGAGTGCGCAACACATTAAAAGAGGGCCAGAGGATATAAAGCAGCAAAGGAAAAAAAGAGGAAGCAGTGGAGGAAAATGAGGAGCCAAATTGCTTGCTTCATATTTAATGTGCTGGTAATGGAATTGGCTCTGCTCTGTGCATTGTGGAAGTTGGTGCATAGCCCCCACACACCCACCCCCCCGCCCCCCCACTTTGGTGGGCCCAGGATTTTCTCTGCAGGGCTGGGCAGGGTGGGGAGGGGGAGGTAAGGGGGTCAGCACAGAGGGGAATATGCCAGCTGAGCTGCCAGGCTGCGACATATTTGCACTGTCTGTTAAAACAATGAAGTATTTTTACCTAGCCTCATTTTTCACTCCCACTCACGATCTAATTGGAGCATGTTTTTTTTCTGTATTATACTCTTTCTCTCTCTCTCTATCTCTCTATCTATCTCTCTCTCTCTCTCTCTCTCTCTCTATCTCTCTCTCTCTCCTCCTCCTCTGCTCGGGCACTGTGACCCGGTGGAGGCCACGCTTTCTCGCCTCTGGCTCGCGGCCCAGAATGGTGCTACCGCTCGGTCCCCTCCCATTGGCTGTCCACTCACTGGCCTGTCTCTGTCGATCTCTCTCCCTCTCTCTCTCGCTTTTAAATAAATTTGCCGTGCCCCGCCGCCCTGCGCCACACTGTAAGAGATATGCTGCTTGATTTGATTTTTCCACTTCAGAGCCAAAGCTGTTGATTTTGCCTGCAAATGTGTTTGTGCCTGTTTTTGTACTTTTTTATGCACATATAGAAAACAAGAGGAAAACAGGACTGACCTACAATGTCAAGAGCAGCAAAGTTTTAAAACTAAATAAGCTTCAACAAAAGCATCATTCCCAAGTAACAGGACTCATAAGGCAGACACCTATTGAAGAACATTATAGATCAGCTTTATGGAAGATTTTGATGCCCTCAGACTTAAATGTTCATATACACATTTTACCATATGCATGAATATGCAAAAGTTTGGGCATCCCTTATTATAGAACAATGTGTATTTTATGTTTTTTAGGTTAAACTCAGGAAATAAACAAAACATTGTGCACCTTTTGTGCATTTGCAGAAAAATGCAATACTTAAGCCTATTCTCCATAGAGGAGGTTTCTCCATAGAGGAGGACTCCACTGACCATATAGGAGCACTTTGTAGTTCTACAATTACAGACTGTTGTCCATCTATTTTTCTGCATACTCTGTTACCCTGTTCTTCAGTGGTTAGAACCCCCACAAGACCACCACAGAGCTTATATTATTTGGGTGGAGGATCAGCAGTACTGATGGAGTTTTTAAACACCTCATTGTCACTGCTGGACTAAGAATAGTCCGCCAGTCAAGTAAATCCAGCCAACAGCGGACCACTGATGAAGGACTACCACAAACTGAGAAGCGACAGATGAGCTATTGTCTCTGACTTTACATCTACAAGGTGGAACAACAAGGTGGACAGTGAGTGGGCATAGTGTTTAAAACTCCAGCAGCACTGCTGTGTCTGATCCACTCGCACTAGCACAACACACACTAACACACCACCACCACGTCAGTGTCACTGCAGTACTGAGAATGATCCACCCAACCAAATAATACCTGCTCTATGGTGGTCCTGTGGGGGTTCTTGGGCCTCTTCCAAAACAGCTGGGAATTGTATTTTATGGCTACTGTGAAAAACCTTAATGTCCAATAGATTTTATTCCCAGGCTTTATGATCACGTCTATCAGTCCATTCATTGTGATGTGTTCACACCATGTACAGCAATGATTTGTATGACATCACAAAATAAACCATGTATTTGTTAGGGGAGCTAAACGTTACCTCTCTCTCTGTCCCACTTGCAGGTCGGTACTGACTGATGTGCCTTTGACATCCGCTGCTGCTTGGACCGCTTGAAAGGGAAAAGTCCCGCCCCTTTTACCTCCCAGCTTCCGCCTGCTGCTTCCGTGCCAACCGAGACGAACGAGGACGGCTTAGGCCACACAACTCACTCTACCTGGTCGCCATAGCAACGCCCTTCGCGCCCCCCTCCCCTTCCTCCTTCTGAATGCTCCTCATGCTGCTCCTTGCACCTCTTCACAAGTCTGTTTCATAAAGGAGATTCGGCGGGCGGGACAAGACTTTCTCTCTCTCTCTCTGTGTGCGTGTGTGTGAGTGTGTGCGTGTGTGTGTGTGCATGTGTGTGTGTGGGTGAGAGGCGACTGCTACACTGCCTCTCTCCACCACCACCCCCTCCCCACCCCACCTTTTTTTGTCCCCTCAACCGTAATCAATAATGAGTTTCACCATCCGTCTGACTGGACGGTTCAGCTGAGGAGAAAGTGAGTGGGAGAGAGACATAGACGAACAGAGAGAGAGAGAGAAAGAGGTCTCCAAACTAGGAGGCCAAAAATGGGCCTCTGATAGTGGGTGAATTCCTGCCGGACCCCCCATAAAACACATCCACCGTCTCCTCTCTCTTTGTGAACTTTGTGCACCTTCACACAAACGCAAACAAGGCAAAAAAAAGACTTTCTCTCTTGCTGTTACCGCCGCATTGCCTGGATTTCCTCCCCATTCACTCTCAACTCGGCCCGAAATGGCGGTGAATGTGACACCCATCCGGGACACCAAATGGCTGACGCTGGAGGTGTGCCGCGAGTTCCAGCGGGGCACCTGCTCCCGGCCCGACTCTGAATGTAAATTTGCCCATCCCGCCAAGAGCTGTCAGGTGGAGAACGGGAGGGTCATCGCCTGCTTCGATTCCCTCAAAGTGAGTAGTGACTCATCAGACCCTTTATTGTGTCCCCTCTGGCCATCTATGTTTTGGGCAGTCAAGTAATCAGTTATCCCACACTTTTTGTGTCTGAAGTTTACTTCTCTAGTTGTGCACTGGAGCTGTGAGGCTACCTATACGCAAAAGGAAATATATCGTATCTGATGCATCAAGATGTGATTGAGCTCCATAGTATACAATATACAATATAATACATATACAGTAAACAATATACAATATACAACTTATATGTGTTGTATATGTTTTCAAAATATGTCCACACAATTCTGAATGTTCGCAAATATTTCTAACCTACTATATACGTATAATTTAATAGATATATGACATTTGCAATTTTCAGTGCACCCATATTAAAGTAATTTTAGTTTTACTTTTTGCCTCTAAAAGTCTAAAACATTTTAGATGGTGCAACCATCCAACCATATACGTTATGTAAGTAAACTATGAAAAAAAAGGTAATTTAGTTATTTAGTGTGAAACATTCTAAATAAAATAGTTTGGCATGATTTTATGTTTGAAATTTTTCAAATAAAAACCATGTTGCTACATAAGGCAACTTTAAAAGTACTGAAAAGTTCTTACCTTTCCTCAAATGTCAGGCAGCACAACCAAAAACAGAGGACTTTTATTTTGACATGCTTTTAAAAAAAAGGGGCCAGGGTACTGCATCATAAAGAAGACTCCAAGTGACCTTCATGGTGCAAGGCCAAGGTTAGTAGTCCTCCCACAAATACTGGAAACAAATGTGATTTTTTATTCATGGTTAGAACGGTTCAGTTTACTATGTCAGGTGTCCTGACCTCAGCTAAACCATAAAATGTGTAATTATTATGTTTTACATTTAAAAAACATGCAAGTATAAACTCAAGTTCAAAGATAAAGGTTTTAACGGGTGTCTAAGTAGATGCCAGTTTAATTTAATTAGTCTGAAAAGTCAGGTGGCTCAACCATATATATATATATATATATATATGTGTGTGTGTGTGTGTGTGTGTGTGTGTGTGTGTGTGTGTGTGTGTGTGTATAGCTCCAGTGCAAAACTAAAGCAGCAGACACCAAACATGTCTAGTCAGATCATCTATGTTTAGAGTAAGTGAAAACTTGACTAAACTAGATTTTTGCTTTGATAAGTGGAAGAACATTTGAATAAATGAATGAAGCAGTGTCCAGTCCAGGTAGTGTTGAAGACTGATATTGCAACAAGCACAAAAGTGGGAATTTCAAAACTGTGCTACTGCTGATGTACTTGTTGTGTTGTTTCTGTGAGGCTGTACTGGGTGGCAACTTTCAACTTTAAACTTTAAACCTGACTGGCATTCGAGTGAGAGTGGGGTTACAGGAGCCGTGTAAAGTAAATGTTGTTTTATCTAATAATAGCCTGTGCTTGACTTGGCATACGGATTGTTTAGACTGTGTGAAGGCATTTTGTTTCAGTTTGGAGAGATTGATGGTATTATGGAACATTTTAGCCTTTCACTTTAAGCTTGAAGGAATATTGCATTATGTAGAAATGTATGGTGGACCCTAACAGTAAACAAGATGCATTTGTTCATATATGTACTGCTGCGATGCATTTTACGTGGGTGTGGTGTAAAATCTGGCATTGACAGTTCAGATGGCGTGACACAGAAATGACTACAGTGATGCACATTAATGTACAAAAGTGCCATCTTCATGTACTCTTGGAATTAATAGGACGATAAGGTTTAAGATGTTTTCACTCCTAGCTCTTTTGCTGGCCTTTTGTGCTGTTGTATCTTTTTCATTTGGTTTGGCTGGTTTCACATTGCAACGGGGCTAAAGTAAAATTATACCTGGGAATGTTTACCGATTGGTCAGAAATTAAGCATGTATGTATATACTGGTGCTCAGTTTTCATACACTCTTAAAAAAAGATGGTTCTTTGCACAGCAAAATGGTTCTTCAATGTGTTGTGTATGGTTCTACATAGAAAACTGTTCTATTTAGCAATGAAAATGCTTGTTCTATTGTCACAAGCATGACATTGTAACAAATGAATAAGCCTTTCAGTGCTATATAGAACACTTTCACCACATGACAACATGATAAGCATGCAAATGGTTCTTTAAGTGTTCACCATATCTTTGCTAAAACACCCCCGAAGAACCGTGTTTTTTTTTGGGGGGCAAAGTTTAGATTTTCATATACATTATTGACAAAATGCGTTATCTAATACACTGTTGCATGAAAATGGGAACTTTTAATGTGTAGATGTATCGCAGAGTAGGCCTAATAAAAGGTCTTTATGATCGAAGGGTTCAATTATGCATTAGTTTGAATTTAACCAGTCAGGTTGCTGGTGCCTGATCCAAACTGAGAAAGCTACTACCACAGTCTATGTGACAGAAAACAGATAAATACACTGGTCCTGCACTATTAAACCATTTTTAGACCAGTAATAGTATCTGGCAGCTGCATTTTAAATCAGTTGAAGCTGTTTGTCTTTTTTGGGAGTCCAGTTAGGAGACCATTACAGTGATCAATCCTGCTAGAAATAAAGATGTGCATGAGTTTCTCCAGGTCTGCTTTAGTCAGAAAATCTCTGATCTTGTTGATGTTCTTAAGGTGATAAATTGCTGATTTAGTAACTGCTGTGACATGACAGCGAAAACTAAGAGCAGAGTCCATTAGTACACCAAGGTTAAGTGCTAGTTCTTTAAAGGCCTACCTCTAATTGTCACATTCTCCACTTTGAGTTGAGGGGGGTCTTTTACTTTGATTTTTGAATTACCAGCTCCAGTTGAATGAATCTGGTTGAAACAATAATAACAGTAGGCTCTGGCACCTGTTGCTTCTGCACTAGATGATTTCATTTTTGTGGAAATATTAGATAAATACCTGAATGAGTCATCTTCTACAATCTCATTCATAAACGCCAAAACTGCCAGTTTAAGAGGAGCCTGGCCACGTCCTATTTCTTCTACTATTTCAAGAAAAGACTGCAAAATGCTAAAGGCCGCTCATGAGTGAGTCCTCAATGAACAGGGCAGAATGGAGCTAAACTACTGAGTGCTGATTGTTTGGCATTACTGCTACTGTGTGCTGTTTGGTTAGCATTACTGCTACTAAGTGCTGATTCGTTAGCATTACTGCTGCTGAGTGCTGTTTGGCTGACATTACTGCTACTGAGTGCTGATTGGATGGTGAACTAAGTAATGCAATTCGTGCTCACTGATGTCATGAATGTACATAAGACACTGTGTACAATGTTGCACAAAAACTCCACATGAACCCATTCATTTTGGACACACTCCAGAGCACCCTCTATTGTTTGACAAACCCTGAAGACCTTATTGAGTGGTAATTCTCCTCAGTGGACATTTTTTGCTGCTGCCACTGCTGTAATGTTTTCCCACTATGATGACTTCTGCTGCATCAAATATAGACCTCCTCTGTGTACAGAGTTCAGAACTGCTACTGAGTGCTGATTGGTTAGCATTACTGCTAGAATTGTGAGGAAGACCTTACACACACACTATAAGTAAATTAAAAGTAAGATCTAAAATACTGCCGATTTTGTTAGAATTGCAAAAGTTTCCTGTACTTTTCTCAACGTTCATACATTTTACATGTAGATCCAAACTAATGCCACTACTTAGCCATTTGTCTGATTGGCAGGACAAGGTGTGATCCTGGTTACTGCTGCAGATGAAATGTGAACTTACAGTGGCCAAGACAGAATGGACACATCAGCAGGGATAAACATATATAACTCCAGCAATCAACATGTCAAGTCACAGCAGCCAAGCTGTTTCACCATATTCAGAACGGCAAGGGGCACCGTCACAGTACTGGGAGGGGTTTTCGTCATTGAATTTAAGCTAAAATGTGTTTCATACCACCTCCTGAAGTAGTTTGAGTGACAATGTATTATTGACACACCTCTCAGCCAATCCCAACTGTCTCTCAACATTCCTTCCTCCATAAATCGAAGGAAAAACTTCAACAGAACTAACAAACCTGCAGTGAAAACAGCAGTGGCAATAAATGGACTTTAGACTGAAAAATTGTGGAAAGGAGCGTATGAGGAACGTAAAACGCCTGGTATGTCTCAGTGCCTCAATGTCAGGCAGACTATTCAGGCTCAAAGTTAGCTAACTAATTAGCTTTTCTTAACTTAGCTGTGGACAGTTAGCTTGATAAATCAGTCCAATTCAACAGGACTCACATTAAAACATTAGTAAACAATAATGCATGTGTACACCTGCCATTCTTTCCAAAGTTTGCAAAAGAGGAAACCTTGTGTAAACTTGTGTAAACATTTAGAGTTAGCTTTAGCATTAGCTCGTTTGAAAAGGGCTGCTTCTGACGCTAAAACAGGAGTGTACAGCACGTGGTGTCTGGCACAGTTTGGTGATTTACCTGCTTAAACACACCTAATTACATTCATCTGTCAATTGCCAGGTTTAGTGTGAGTGTTTGAGAGAGGAAACTACCAAACTGTGCAGGACAGCGGCCCTCCAGGACCGGAGTTGTGCACTTGTACCACTTTAGACTTCTGCCACTTTGACATGAAATGACTAAATGACTTCCATTCCAATCTACTTTTATTCAAGGGCCTGCATTCATTTTTTGTAAGTTCTCAAACAGGCATGTCTGCACTGAAAATCTTAAAGCCAGTTTGCTTTGAAATGAAAAATCTCTCAGATGTGCTCCTCTGTGAGCTTCTATATTTTTCCTTTGTGCTACAGAACCTTTTAGTCAGTTATTATAGATGTTAAGAATGAAAGCCGATAGCCTGAGCTGGAGGTTTGACAGACATGGCAACAATAACTGAATGAGGCGGGACTTTCTCCGAGTCTGTCAGAGGCAGTTATGTGGATAATCTGATTCCTGATAATAAACCTGATTAAAAATCCTGATACATGACCAGGTGTAAACAGGGTCTTAGATTTGGTGTGATATAGCTTTAAGTCTGGACAGTGCAGCAGAGAAGAACAGTCCAGTGTTAGTCACACAGGTTAGAAAGCCAGAACACACACACACACACACACACACACACACACACATACCGTGGCCTTTCCCTGCCAATTCCTCTGCCCAGCTTCTGACAGAATGACATATCTGTTTTTATCTGTGCAGGAATTGCTTACACCATTAGCGGAGAGAGAGAGATGGAGGGAGGGAGGGTGAGCAAGAGAGAAAGAAAGAGTGAAGGAAGAGAAAGAGAAAGAGAGAGAGAGAAAGATAGAGGAAGACAGCAAGAGAGAAAGTGAGCAAGAGAGAGAAAGAAAGAAATAAAAGACAAAGAGAGAGTGAAAGAGAAGAAGAGAAAAAGGGAAAGAGTAAGATAAGGGAAAGAGAAAGAGGCAGTGAGAGAGTGAGGGGAAAGGGGAGAAGAGAAGAAAGACATAAGAAGAGAGAAACAGAGAAGAAAGAAGCAGAGAAAGAGAGAGAACTAGAGAGAGAAATAGACAGAGAGGGATAGAGATAGGGAAAAGAGAGAGAAACAGAGTGGGGAGAGAGAGAGAGAGAGAGATAAAGAGAGAGAGAAACACAGAGAGAGTGGTATAAAGAGTCTGTACTACGTGGCAGGGCTCTCTGGTTGGATTTGTTCTTTCCTTCCCTCTGAAGCCCACAGTCACCACAGTGAAGGGGGGGGGAGCAGAAAGAGAAAGTTCGCAGAGATGTTTTAGCAAATCAAACCCAGGCTGAGAGCCTCCTCCTCTTGTTTTCGCTCCGGTGCTGCTCACCTACTTCCACACTTCGCATACTTTTTTCCTCTCACAGAAATAGCGGCACTTGATTACAGGAAACGGCCATGTGCAAAACAGGAAATGATGTGTGGGGAGCCAACAAGGCCGGGCTGCGCTCTGTTAGCGAGCTTGTGTGAGAGATTTGAGTTATGAGGCTCTTAATTAAAGTCTTTTCACAAAGTATTTGATGGAGATAGAGGTCTTAACTAAGTCTTATGTGGTGCATCTGCAGTATATTCAGAGTCTTTGCCTTCGTTCCTTTAACCCAATGCAAAAACGTGGCTAATCTGCTCTTCTGTTAACGCTCTGACTTCTCAGCTGTGTTTAGTTTGATGTGTGAAGAGCAGGATAAGGTCTTTACAATAAGACTGTTCTTTTAGACTTAAAATGAGATTATGAGAGGTTATTAATTAAGCCTTAAACATCAATAATTAGCAGTTATAACACACCAAACACCAAAACACCAAAAAACAATGAGCTGTTATATCTGATGAATATGTAATGATGCTGACTGATGTAGAAGACAAAGATATGAGCTTTGACAGTGTAGATGAATGTGGGCTCACTATTTGGCAAGCAACAGATCAATGTTCCCCATTAATGTATGTTTTGTAAATGCTCACTAATGATTTTTAAGGTGTTTATGACCTAATTAATAGCCATTAATGAACTCATTTAAAACCATTCATAAACCCTTTATAAGGTTAGTATTGTTTTTTAATTTCACAAACACATAAATTGGAACTTAATTGGAATTTAATAGGATTTAATTGGCTCCTGCTCCCATCTATTTGCATATTAAGTTTACTTTCCTCACTATTTACCATCTCTGAGTTGTCTTTCCTTTAGGCTATCGTCCCTCAGGTGTATGTTTACATTCTATATTTAGTTTAATTACCAGGCTTCATTAATGTTGGATTTACCACTTTCTCTATTGCTGAGTGTGGTTCTAAATTGACTGGCCAGTACAGTGACCACTCTTAAACTAACTCTAGTGAAATAAGTTAAACCAGCATAAATACCAGCAGTCTTTAATTAGTTGAGTTGGAAATGTGATAGCAGACAGCAGTTCAGACAGTTTGGATCAACACAAATGCCTTACTTTAAAAGAAAGCGATTAATTGTGGGAAATATTCTCCATAATTCAGTTATAAGTTACCTCTGAATCATCATCATGATGATCTCCATGGACAATCCACACCAGAGTCACACCTCAGTCATTTTTTAGCTTTTGACATCATTTAAAAATGCCTGTTGTCCTTTACATTATGTGTAAATTTCAAGCTGAACGGACCACAAGAAATGGCCCAAAATGATTTGGAAAACATTCTGGTTCCATTGACTTACAATACAAGCAAAGGAGGTTTTTTCCTTCTCCTGTAAAGTTACTATTTTGGAGATACGAGGTATTGTTCTGACAACTGTTGTGTGTGTATATATATATATATATATATATATATATATATATATATATATATATATATATTTGTACACATATATATTTATATTATATATATATATATATATATATATATATATATATATATATATATATATATATATATATTTACAACAGATGTAGCAATTTCCAACTGAAAAAAATTGAAAAAAACATATGTATGCTCAGAAAGTCTGTGATTATTGATCCTAAGCTTCATAAATGCACAACAAAAGATTTTAACTCAGTTGAACGTGTCTTTGATGCAGTCCAGACATCTGAGCGCCCAATTTTGCAGAACACTGAGCAGAACCACAAAGCTGGTCAAGGCCTATAATTGGAAATACTTATTTTTCTTTGTTTTACTCTTAATGCATCATGAGTTGCATCCAGACATGCTAACAAATCCTCGGGAGCAATGGTCTGGTTCAAGTCAAGAGGTTTGGGTCCAGGAGTTTGTGTAAACATTCCTGTATGGTTGGGAGTCAAGTGCTTCTGAAGTACTTTGTGTTCGTGCGGAGTGTAGACTCACCCTTGCTTGGGCTGCACGGTGGCAGGAGCTCTAAAGGGCTTCTGCCAGCAGCTTGTAGCTATTAGCAGATGGAAATTGAAAATGGTTAATACAGAGCAAATGAAAAATAAATCTGAGGGCATTTACGTTCACTGAGCACAATAAATGTGGAAATACCCCTGTTATGGGCAACACGTGGCTTTGGTTAGACTGCTGAAGACCTTTCCCAGAAGCACCATGCGTGCACACAGTGATGAGTCGTGACTATTAGAGCTAAGCCTCCAGTTCGGGGCACAGATGTCAACAAATGAGGGGAAAAACATCAAGAATGCAAATTTCTGCTAGCACCCTTAGGGGCTTCTAGTAATATGTTAGCACTAAGCTAATAGCGAACTACATTAACATCTCCTGGCTGTTCTAGATTAAACATGAACATTTGAAACTTGTAAATAACATACTGTATGTTCCAGTCAAAGCTTGTAATTGGCTTTAACATATATTTTACCTTATAGAATCCTGTGTTTACAGTCAATTGCATAACATCCTAAAGTTCTCACAAAATTGGTTCCACTGGAAAACAAAACATGATTTGTTTATTCCATTGTCACTTCCGAATTATGTTAATGGTTAAGCTAATACATAAGGCCTTCAGTTCAGCTCCTGAAATCCTAACCAATGAGAGAGCTCAGTTTGCTGTTTCTACCTAGATGCCACACAGAAAAATATTCTGATTGGACAGTTTTCAGTTGGTAGTTTCAATAATGTAACCCTTTTGTTTCCAACCAAAACTTAACAATATAAATAAGAAATTTAAGAGTAAAATTAAAATCTAAGTTTAATCAAAGTGTTAAATAAGAAATAAGGATATTACTACAAAACATGTAGACTTTAAATACAACAATTTTGATTATTCGGTTAAAGTCCCAGGGAAGACGGAGTAAAATATTAAAAATGTTTGTATGATACTAAACTTGACTCTTATATTAAATGCCCAGCAAAGCTTGAATGAAAAATATGATATAAATGATAAAACACAACTTAAAAACCACCAATCAGGCCTTTCTGAGAACTGAGTGGGCGTGGCAATTGAGCAGCTTGATTGACAGCTCTCTGTCCAACACTCCTAGCCTGCTTCGCCCCTCATACAGAACTACAATCATCATTCAGCTTCCATTTGTCCAAAATAACTGGACAAAAAAAGACACGTCAGACATACAGATGGACGGACAGATGAAGCAACATGGAAATGAAGGAATGAATGAACAAACAATTTTCATGTGGACAGACGAATGGGCGACAGGCGGCTACAGACAAGGGGTTTAGCTTGCTAGCTTTTGGTTGTACTGGGTTAGCTTTAGCTCACTAAGTTTCTCTGACTCTGTAACTGTTGTGTGTGGGCAGGACAAAAGACTTCAGCCCTGTGATTGGTCAGGGAATGCTTACGGAAAGATTAGGACCATCCAGTTTACATCAAGAGGATAGAAATATGATGAAATGTATCAGCCATTTATTGGTCATTGCATGTTTCAGAGTTGTTAGCCTTCAAGAACAAGATTAACCTAATTAGAAAGAAAGCAGATTTAGCTTCCCTGGCTCTTTAAACAAAAACGAATTCATGAACTGCAGACATGTATTGCATCTTCTCTGAAGGCCTAGAAGCCCTGAGGCTTCCTCTCTTGTCCAACCTCTTTAACTACTGTATAGAAGCAGTTCAGTGTTTAGGTTATGGCATCCGAGTCAGACGTATAAATATTGATGCTGACACGAATGCTTTCACACATGTTTGACCCTTCTATTCAAATGACAAACAATGCAAGCTTGAGGAGAAGCACATGGAACTGAGCTCCATTTGTTAGTGCGTGGACTGTTTTTGAAGTGTCAGTGCAAACTTATGGCCAGATTTGTCAGGACGGCTGCCAAAAAAGGGGAAAAAACTGACCCTGTGCTAATTTATCATGTTACCGTGGTGAGTCTGAAAAATGTTTGCTGAATATTTGTCTTGCAAATGTGTATAATGGTAATTTGTCAGTGAAATTAATGGGTCCATGGATTGAAAACTGAATCTCCCTCAGCTTCTTGAAACATAGCAGTTTGATGTAGTACATAAACAGTGTTACAGCGTACTGTTCACTCACCGATCCATACATGGAAACTGTGCTCATTGTGAATTTTTTTGGGATGCCACAAAATCCAACACTTTTACAGATATCGGGCTTGTCAGGTACTTTTCAGTTCAGCATTTTAGCCCCACGCATTCATGCGAAAGCTATTAGAAACGTTGGCACATTTTTACAGGCACAGTAGCAAAAACAAAGGGATAAGGAGGTGCATCATATAAACGAAATCACAAAAACAAAGACTATAGTTACTTGAATTACTTTAGTTCAATTACTAGTCTTCATATGTTAACCATACAGGCTGGTGACTAAATGGTACATTTTGAAATGATGTTTACATACAACATTAAACTGTTTTAAAACAAAGCAGTTTTTATGAAATAGGCCCTTTAAAATACTTTCAGTATCCTTATAAGATCAAGTATGAAAAGTTCTTTTACATCCTAAAGGACTAAAAAGACCTCAGTATAACATATTTATTCCTCACTTAGAACCTACCGCAAAGCAAAAATGTGTGTTTGACCATCGACCACGTTCTAATCATTAAACATGGTTGTAGTGAAGCTCCATTCTAACTCCTACCTTCATTGCAAAAAACAGACGACAAAGCACTAATACAATGGATTACTCCTTCAGTTTCAATAAATCACTGACTGGCAGCTTTGCTTGTTAGCCTGCACTGGGCTTTTAGACATGATCAAGGCTCTGTTTTCCAATAATATGCTCAAGTGAAGCGCTTGTAAATGTTTCATGGACTCTGTACTGTGTAATGCACACAATTTTGGTCCAGATCCATCAGTCTGTTTTCTAAAGTAGCAGCAGATTAGCATGCAGCATGATGCTTTGCTATTGAGGAGGAATGAATCAGTAGTTTCTTATGCTATTTGTCGTAAGAATGTGGATAGAAATCAAATTTGCAACATTTTTTTCTTACTAAATGTAGTTTAATGTCCTATGTTTTCTTCTTTAGCTTTGCATTGGCGCCATGAGGCTAATGTAGCTAAGAAACTGTGGAGAACCCCTACTAAGCCTTTAGAGAAGGCCTAATGATTTCTGAGAAGTAAAAACTACATGTGTGTAATTTTAAGTTTAGTTTTAGTAGAAGAATGTTGAACTTAACCCCTGCAAGTACTAATGCTAGTAAGACTAGCAAGAGTAATAATATTCATATTTCAAAATCGTGAAACATCCAAGAGAAGACTGTCCAATGTGATACAACCAGGCAAGCTCTCCCATTAGTAAGGCCTTCAGGAGCTGAACAGAAGGCCTTACACATTAGAATAAATACCAATAATAATAAACAGGAAGAGACAGCGGAGTCAACTAATAACATTTTGAGTTATAATGGTTGGGACCAACTTGGTGAGGAAAAAAATCACTGTAGGCCTTCTGGAAGTTCTAGATCCAATCCATAGTTTAACCAGGTTTCAGTCAGTTGTTTGAAATGGAAAATGACTGTTTACTGAAGAACAGGATAAAATATATGTACATAAAAGATACAATATATGTAAATGTCTTCAAATAAACAATTTTTCAAACACTTTAATCTAGAATGGCCAAAAAAAAAAATGTTCATGAGGACCAACTTTATCTTAGCGCTAGAAAGGGGCATTAGCATAAATTAGCATTAACATGGAAGTGTTTTTTGCTTATTATTTTTGGGAGTTCTGATATTCATAATCCAAACTGAATGAATGGTTCACCACTGGTGTGCAAGTAGTATTTGTTCAGGACAAACATACAGAGGAAATTAAAAGCTGCCTGCTAATAGCTACATCAGCCTCATAGCACTTCTGATACCAAACATGTTTTGGCTTGGCTGGGTAAGAGATAACTGCGTAAATCTGAGATTTGAAGCATTGTTTTAAGGTAGTCTTATGTTATTTTAAAGTCTCACTGAAGATCTGGCAAAGCAGCACAATGGCCGGCCCAGGCCACACCACAGCATGGCACATATGAATCATTTCAGTGGAGATTATGTTGCTGGCCAAGACAGAAGGTTGCATTTCGCGGTGTGAAGTCTTCTGCAAACAGAAGGTTATCTCTGCAATCCAGAGATTGCCTGTGATTGCAGTGAGAGTTGTTTTAGGGGATTTCCTCATTGCTCCAGTCATTTTTCTGTCATCGGCCGCAGTCTTTCTCCACGGCCGCCCTGCCCTTTTCAGGTTTTACTAAGTCATGGCACTGATTACAGCTTCCAGGCTGTTTACTGTTCCTTACTGTCCATTTTCAGGCCTTTTGCCTGTCTTGTTTGTTCTGACTCCAATTCCAGACACCAAAGGCACAAGCCTGGTATGTCAGCATGTCATAGTCAGAGATGTAGCTATTATGTGAAGATGCTGTGCGCTAAATGTGAAAAATGACATCATTCCTGAATGATACAATGCCCACACCCAACAACTACATTTAAAAATTATTCTTCTCTCATCTTCATGATGCAAAGTAAAAGCTGTATCTAAACTAGCACTTTAGCCAGCCATTTAACAGCATTAGCACTTATAGTTCTGTTCTGTTCTAGTAGAAAAGATCTTGATGATGCAGGACACTGTATTATATGACTTGTTGGTTTTCTTCTCATCAAATTTTATATTGTCACTATACTGTTTATGTACTCATTCTGGTAGGGGAAAATGGTCAAATGTAGAAATCACCTATCTGCACTATGGCCACAGGTTAAAAACATAATGAAAAAGTGCAGCTTCCAACTCAGTTTTGCAAAAATACCTAAATTTAGAGTGTGTTGCATTGTTCAGATGGATTAGGTGTAGTTTTTTGTTACATAATTGGAGTTTTAGAGATAAATTTAAAGAGTTTAAACTGTTTTAGCATTGTTAGCTGGCATTAACATCATAGCCTACACCCCTCGCTACTGTAGCACAGCTGAAGTTACTCTGAAGGACACATTTTCCTCTTTGTACTTGGCAGAACATAGTTACATCAGAACACAGCAGTACAGAGAAACTAAAAGGTGACAGCAATGTACAGAGACAAATAGAGGCTTAGCTAGCTAGCAATGCTAAAGTTAGCTGGTGGACCCTCTTCTACACCTGTGCTACAGTGTTAACAGTGTAATCACACATACACTAAACTAAAACTTCAGCTGGGCAATATGACGATATTGTATCTTTATCATGATAAATTATATGACAAATACACTTTTCCTAGCGTATCATCAGTACTTAACACTGAACAACTATGTTTTGTTACAAAGTGGGCCTGTTTAATTGGATTTAGTGCTGTGCAGTTTTGTAAAACGTTGAATTAAAATCATTGCAGTTAAAGGTTTATTATTATTATTTTTATTAATATTATTACAGTATTTTTACATGGCACTACAGTTTCTATTTTGTCTGTTTGAACAAAATCTCAGAAAAACTAAACATTGTGATGCATATCGTGTATCATGAAAATATCATGATTTTATTTCTGTCATATCGTTCACTTCTACTAAAACTCACTTCAAAATCATTCTAATTTTGTACATTTTTCAGAAAGTTTTGCACTACAGTTCCTCATTAGCCTGAATGGGTTTTTTGTCCTTTATTGCTTGTTCACCCTTGCAACAGTAGCCACAAAATAACACATTTGTGGGCGGAGCACGGATAGCTCAACTGCCCTTGAGTCGTCTTCATACTCTTTGGCAGCGATGGCTGGCGCACTATAGCAGGGCAGCTCCATACTTTTCTCCATATGCCTGTAGCAGTGCTGTAGTGGCGGAGTGAAAATGCAAGCGCGGGGGTGTTGCGCTGCCCGCTGCGGCGTCCTTGCCCTTCTTCAGGTGTGAGTGCGTGTGTCCAGCAGAGAGAGAGAGAGAGAGAGAGAGACAGAGAGAGGGAAAGAGAGACTATAGCTGTCCTCATCCAGAGTGTACTTCTGCTTTTTTCTCCAGAACAGCATAGCGTAACTATAGCTCACAGTCCATAACAAGCTCTGTGAATAATGACAAGCGTGAAGTGTGCACTACAAGAGAGATCGACTTCAACATTCAGCAGAATGAGAGAGAGAGAGAGAGAGAGAGATGCAGACAAAATATATATGGGTCATTTTAACGAATTTGCCCAAACTGTGCTCCCACAGCAAATGAACTCTTAAAAAACAATTAAGTGTAGTTAAGTGTTAAGTATTAAGAACTTAGATATTTAAAAGGATCATGTTATGATCTATTTAAATCCATGGTGTTAACTGAGACAGTAATAAGCTAAATATATACATAACTATTATATATAGGGTAATTTCTATTGGGAGGGGTCTGTCCGAACTCAATTTTTTTTTTTTTTCAATGTTTTTCTTTGGTCTTTTTTGATTGAACATTTATTATGAGTTTAATTCTTATTTCAAAAAAATGTTATTTAAAAAAAAGCTGTCCCACATTTTCATGTCACTACTGAAACACAAAAAGTTTTAGTTCATAGGTGGAGCCTTATTTTAGCCACACCCCTGATTTTCAGAGCAGGAAGTGAGACTGCATCCCTGTCCCTCATGGCCACACAGTGAGCAGTTAGATCTCATTGTTTTGAAGTAAATGTGTCCCAAGGTCTTAAATTCAGCATGGTACATTAAGAACTGTCACTACTGAAACATATTTTCTGCTATTAAGTAAGTATTTTGCAATTTAATGAAAAAAAAAAATGATTTTATGTGTGCAAAGCTGTGTTTGTCTGTACTGCCTAAAATTGTCACTACCGAAATGGTGTTATGATTGCTTTGGTAGTGCAAAAAACGGAATATTCAATCATTTGTTTTAATAAACTAAACATAATTAAGCTCTAGAGTCACTTGAAGCAAAAAGATTTTAGTCTAAAGTCAGTAAAGGTCTGAAACAGTGACTAAACTGGTGTTGAACTACTGTCATCTGTCATGTCAGTTGCCAGTAATAGTAATTTGACACTTTATATTACATGACATAATCTGTTATGGCAACTCATAACAGCATATAACATCTGTAATAATATAGTTATAACATGGTTACATCAGTGTTACTCAGCAGGGTTCGTAGAGGGCAAAGTGCAACAGTGAGAAATTTCAAATTTAAAAAGTGTCCACAAACTTTTGACAAGCAGCATAAGCAGAACACACAAAGGGCAAAGAAGACGGCGTGCAGGCAGGCTGATGGAAAGATGAGAAAATTGGATCAAAGTAGCTCTCTGAGAGGCGGTCGATACTTAACACCCGGTTACAGTGTCATACATCAGTCAGAGAAAAGAGGCAGGGGACCGGCTATTGGAGTAGATTAGCTCACCAGAACACAATGGAGATTACTGCACAATTGGATGCTGATGAATAAAAGGAAAAATCTGCTTGGCATTGATTCTGTGTGCGAAGTCAAAGCTAATGTTGGGGAAACAATTCATGAAGGCTATAGGGGATTGTTCTCCATAGTTTCTCTTCTCTGGAGAGCGGAGCTTTGCTCAAACACGCAAACACCCACAGCAGCTTTAAACCGATAGTTCGAAGAGTCTATATCCTGCATTTTTCTTATATTTTTTCCCTGAAGCTTGCTTATAAAGTGTGTGTGTGGCTTTGCGTACAAAAAAATCCTAAATTGATCAAGCTGTTTTTGTTACCGTGTCTTTAAGAGTGATATTGGCAAATTAGCGCTGTTCTGATTGGCTGCCATGTAATGTGCGTTACTCAAAAAGCAGTCCGGACTCAAATGTCAGAAACATGAAACTTCAGTCGATCCTTTCGGATGTGTGGAATTTTAGGAGGGCTACGATGATCGGTTTGCTTCTGAACAGCCAGGAACCATGCAACCTCGTGACATCACAATCATGATGAACTCAAAATAGGCTGGCTTTGTGGTTTTCTATATATGGACAATATGGGAGTGAGATGAGATTTACATAGTACATAGGTACTATGTTTAATAGAGCAAGGAAAGTTGGATATTCCATAATAGTCAGAATTGTGCATATGAATCATGTTTGCTTTTTATCAAACTTGGTTTTAAGGGGAAATTAGTCTTTTATCTATTAGTGACATTGGCGACTTAGTGCTTAACTGGTAAATGTTTTGTCCTTGCATCTTGGATATGCCCGAAAAATGATTAAACAAAGGACATTTTAAGTTGGATCTCCCCAACCCACTCTTCCACTGAATGTACAGTTCCAATCACATTATCTTTTCTTCAATCTTTCCTAACCTAAATTCAATTAAAACAATATTGAGCCTAGAGGTTAGCCTTGTTGCACACCACATACAATTATTGTTACATTTGACTTTACCCTTTCGCTACCTGCATCTCCAGTCAGCCTCTCTTCTCTCCAGCCCTACATTTCCATTTCACAAAGAACATATCCTCATCTCCTTGCCTTCCTTTCTTTCTGGCGGAATTATATTCGTTTTTCTCCGGGTTGATGACATGACTGATATGCATGGGGAGAACAGAGCAGTGGGCCTGGGGGTAAGCAGCAGGAGTCATGACCCATGCTGTGGGCTGGAGGCACTTCCTGCGCGAGCCTTTCAGACATTTGGCCTGTGAGGTAGATCAGAGACGTGTTCTTACGCAGCTGATCCGACTCACAAAGGACTTCATAATTAATGGATAAGCTGAATCAGGTGTGATAAAGCAGGGGAAACCACTGAACTCCTCAGGGGAATAACAATATATATCACATGATCTTGCACTATTTAACAGTAGGGTTTCAGTTCGACAGAATGAAAGAAATACTCATTGTAAAATATTGCTTATCGCAGCTGCCATGACAAAGCTTCATATCTGTGAAATGAAGATCTGTAACGAGATGCAAAACAAGATGAATTAATGTTCACTGTAATGAGATTTCAACTCAAGATTTCTGAATACAAATGGACCATGTTAAATGGTGAAAACAACAAGTCACAGGTGTCATATGCTGTCATGAGTTGTTCTTTTTTATAACAACATCATATAAATATTATAGATGCCACGCCATGTTTGATTAGTTATTTTTGCTATTTGTCCTCAAGTCAACATATATTTTTGTGACAGATTTTATTGCAGTTTCTTTATGGCAGCTAGAAGAAAGTGCCCTAAACATGTCAGGAGAGATGTAATTTTTCATGACATGTTTATGTTATATAACAATGTCATGTTATCATTATCAGCAACTCCCATGGCAGCTGTCATATTTGACACTGTCAGAGTGTGCCATGTGTAATTTTAGTCTTAAAAGAATTGTACAGTCTTTTACTACTGTCACCAACTGTCATACCTTACTGTAGTACTGTAAATAGTGAGTGCTTAGATTGCTCTAATATAGATATTACTTCATTACAGGTTCATCGCTAGTTTTGTTGTTTTTAGAATTCTGTATTAATACAATTCTGTATTAAGGGGGAGACATTAGCACTCAATTAGCATTGTTGAAAGGGAGGAAACTGGCAACTGTTTACTGACTTGGGAAACGTATCTTGAGCAGAGTAACCATAATTAAGCTTGGCTGGGGAAGGTTCTAGTGTTCCTGTGGAAGAGTAGAGCTTTAAATTAGTCACACCTTGTTATAATTTCTAGAGTTATGCATTTATCTAGTCTTCATACTCTTCAACAGACAAATTGAAACAGACTGGTTATTAATTTCTTACATTTTTCTAAAGTCGAAATAAAGCAGCCCCCTTGATTTAACCTAGGAAAACAGTAATGGCTTGTCCATTCAGCTTGCGTAGTCATCATCTAAAACAAACGTTTGGTTTGTCTGGACGTAGTGCTGGTTCTTTGGTGTGTAGGGCCTCCACCTGCTGTGAGACCACCTGAGACTGCTACAGAAGATGCTTCAATTTTGTATTATTTTCTATTTTATGACATTACATTAAAAAATATCGGCATAAAAAATTAAATAATTAAATAAAATTAACATGAATTTCAGAATTTCTTAGTATTTTGTGGGTTAACCCCCCCATTCCCTTTAATAACAATGTGCACTCGAGCTGCATGGACTCCACATATTTGTGGAAAGGCCTCTGAGTAGCAGACCAAATCCTTGTGAGAGTCGTCTGAACGTGAGTTTCACTGGAGGAGATATGATTAAACAAATCTGACCTTTTTGAACAAAGGCCTTAACATGGTCAGTGCCACAAATTTGCTTCAGTTTGAATAGAGACTTAGAAATAATGCCTAATCTGAAATATGTTATTTGTCATAACTTTTCTTTGTTACACATTTTTCAATATTGTGAAACATTCTGTTATTTATTTTCCAGGTTTAAAAGAAAAAATCCAGATTTTCAATGTGGGCTCAAACATTGAGTGTGTTAGAAGGTTTACATTGATGGAGAAAGTGGTTTAGGTTGAGTGGCAAGGGTTAGGACCAGCTCTATCTGTACATATCATCATTGTCGGGATAAAAACTTTAACTTTACAGGAGAAGGAAAAAACCTTGTTCATTTTGAATGGAGGTTAATGGAGACAATATGTATTTTGGAGCATTTCTACTGATGCCATTTTTAGACAGTGTAAAGCACAGCTGGTATTCAATTATGTCAAAAAATGAAAAATGACTGGTTTTGTCCTGAGATGGTAGCAACGATATACTACTTAGAAACCAGTCTGAATGAATTACACAATTCTCCACTATGCCATGCTAAAGTTATACATATTATGTTCAGCTAATTTGTTATCGCTGTATCAAAAATGTATTGAATTAAGACACCACCATATTACATGGAACCAAATTATTTTGTGAATCTAGAACTGTGGGCCTCCAAAACTGCAAGTTGATGCCTCTTAGTTTAGTATGATGTTTTTGTTTGTTTGTTTGTTTGTTTATGAGTGTGAGAATTAGTTATTAGGTCTGGTGGAAAGCAGCTTAAGTATTTTGATGCTGACCAGTTGTAAAAGTGGCTCATATATATGGCTGGTTCAAGGTAAGGTGACTCTCTCATGAGAGAGAAATTCAGGAGAGTAGAGCCTCAATCACTCCCTCCCTAAAAATAAACCCACCATGGGAGCTCTATCTCTCTCTCTCCCTCTCTCTCTCTCTCTCCGTGAAATGATGTGCAAAACTCTGCACGTTTAGTGAGCTAAAAAGGAAATGTGATACAGAATGAAGGGCTTGTCATTCTGCACCTGAGGGTATGCATTGCCGTAATGGATGCTGCTGTATAAAGGCCCTGTAATCAAACGTCCCACAGATGTTGCACTGTGTGACGGCCACTAGCATTTTGGTTTCAAGATTCACCATTTTGTGTTTTCTGTCGCAAGCTTGACACTACATTCCATGCTTGCTGTGGCCACCCTAGGTTGGCTCCACTTTTTGAACACTTGGGCCAAGTTCTCAGAGGGTCAGGGCTGCTTACCGATATCTTGTTTATTTTTTGCCAATGTGTTCTCAGGCCTGGTGGGCTAAAGTGTACTTTGGAATTTTTTTTTTTTTGGGCCAAGCAGAAGTATCTACAACCTCTTTTCAAAAAGTTTGGACGCTGTGTAAAATAAAAACAGAATGTAATGATTTGCAAATCTCATAGACCCATACTTTATTCACAATAGAACATAGAACACATATCAGATGTTGAAAGAGGAACATTTATCATTGCTTATTTAGAACTTGATGACAGCAAAGCATCTCAAAAAAGTTGGGACAGGGGCAACAAAAAGCTGGAAAAGTAAGTGCTACTAATAAAAAACAGCTGGAGGAACAATTTGCAATGAACTCACATGACTGGGTATAAAAAGAGTTTTTTAGAGAGGCTCTTCTGAGTCTCAATCTGTGAAAAACTGTGTCTAAAAATTGTGGAAGAATTTCAGAAAAATGTTCCTCAACATAAAATTGCAAAGACTTTGGATATCCTACCATTTACAGTACATGATATCATCAAAAGATTCAGAGAATCTGGAGAAATCCCTGTATGCAAGGGACAAGACCGACAGTCAATATTGGATGCTCGTGATCTTTGGGCCCTCAGGGTGCAATGCGTTAAAAACATGTATGATTCTGTACTGGAAATCACTGCCGTGCAATCCACAAGTGCAAGTCAAAGCTGTATCATGCAAAGAAGAAGACATATGTCAACATGATCCAGAAATGTTGCCATCTTCTCTGGGCCAAAGCTCATTTAAAATGGACTGAGGCAAAATGGAAACCTAGTCTGTGGTCAAATGAATCAAAACTTTAAATTCTGTTTTGGAAACCATGGATGCTGTGTCCTGCGGACTCAAGAGGAGATGGACCATCCAGCTTGTTATCAGCGCACAGTTCAAAAGCCTGCATCTCTGATAGTATGGGGTTGCATCAGTGCCTATGGCGTGGGCAGCTTTTCAATGCTGAACAGTATATAGACGTTTTAGAATAACATATGCTCTCATCCAAACAGCGTCTCTTTCAGGGAAGGCCTTGCATATTTCAGCAAGACAATGTAAAACCACATACTGCATCCATCACAACAGCATGGCTTCGCGGAAGAAGAGTCCGGGTGCTGAACTGGCCTACTTGCAGTCCATACCTTTCACCAATAGAAAACATTTGGTGGATCATGTAACGAAAAATCCGGCAAACAGGACCCAGGACTGTTGAGCAGCTAGAATCCTACATCAGACAAGAATAGGACAACATTCCTCTCCCAAAACTCCAGCAATTGGTCTCCTTACTTCCCAGACATTTACAGACTGCTGTTTAAAGAAGAGGGGATGCTACACAATGGTAGACACGGCCCTGCCCCAACTGTTTTGAGATGCATTGCTGCCATCAAGTTCTAAATGAGTTAAAGTTTTTCATGAAATGATAAAATGTCTTACTTTCTTACATCTGATATGTGTTCTATGTTCTATTGTGAATAAAATATGGGTCTACAGGATTTGCTAATCATTGCATTCTGTTTTATTTACCTTTATTTACATTTAACACTGCGTCCCAACTTTTTTGGAATTGGGGTTGTATTTGAAAATCTTTCAGGTTGGAGATTTAACAATCTTGTCTCCATCACCCACTCTTCATGTAAGTCTGCATTTAAGCCTTTTAATCTCCAGACAGTTTCTCTTCTTTTTAATCTTGCATAAGTCAAACCTTGTGTAATGACATTGGGCCTAAAGTAGAGCCTTGTTGCACACCACATATTACAAGTGACGCAGCATCTTATATTTGGGTCTACACAAAGTCTACCTTGCGTTAGCATGGATCCATGCCAAATTAAGCACCAGAATATACCCTCTAAACCAGAATGCAGTGGGAAGGAGGAATGCCTGAAAACGGAGAAATCTATGATGTTTCTATAAAGTATAGATAAAGTCTGACCTTCCCCAGAGTAATTCCTCTGTTCTTTCAGCCCAGAAATGTTCTGCAGTTTCTGTGGGTTTTTCTAAAGCACGAAAGCATTTGAAAGAGTTGCTGTACTGTGCAGTGGCAGAAGGCCACTCCATACAGCGCCGTATAGAGACAAAAACACTGCAGAAAATCCTGTGTGCACATTCGAGGCCAGGGAGATCTCTAGGTGCTCTTCTACAGCACCAGCCTTGAAACATGCTGAAAATACACCCACATCATCTCTCCTAAACAGATGTAAACACCTTCCAACAAGATTGAATAGGCAAGCTTGAAGGAAAAGGAGAAACTAAGATAGACGTGTGGGGGGGTGAAGCTGAAGGATAGAAAGAAGCAAGGAGAGAGACAGTGATGTAGAGGTTAAAAAGTAAGCAGAGGGGAGAAGTTTTGGATTTCTTCTGGAGGTAATATCTGCAGCCCAACCCCTTCTGAGTCATGACGTCTGCCTGCTTCAGGTGATGTGGTCTGCATTTTGAATGAAATGAGTGTCTTTTTCCCTCCTCTCTTCTCTCTTTTTCCACCCCTCCCATCTGTTCTCTCTCCAATATTCATTCCCCCATCCCCTCCTTAGCTATCTCGTGATTTTAAGCAGGCCATTTGTAAGCCTCAGAAGCACTGCAGGAAAACAAACATTTGAATTAGAATGCAGACAAGTGTGGGATAGAGGGAACGGCAGCTAGAGAGAAGGGGGGGTGGAGAGCAGCAGACGGAGAGAGAATGCATTAATTCAGGTGAGTGCTAGGCCCTGGAGCGGCTCACGTGTGCTAGCTTGAAAATCGAAACGCATTTCGGATCTCTCCATCCCCCGGCCTGCGTTCCCCCAGGAAGGGACCGGGCCTCCCTTTTGAAGCCTGAAGGTTTGATTGACTACAAGTGTCTGAAATCAAGATAAAGAAGAGCTTATCTGTACACTTAGCAAACTCTTTATGGTCTTTCCATTTTCTCTTTTAACCCTCTTAGCTCTCCTATGGCGTGTACATATTGGACACCCCTTCTCACAATCTGTTCCCAGCTCAAAGTCCCTTAATCCAAAGAATTACCCATTAAAACACAGTCCAGGTCAAAATACAGATCCACATGGCATGACAGGTAACGAAAAAGATATCAAAACTGAGACTCAAGCAATGTTCAGTAGAAAAGAACCAAAGCTGACTGTAAATGCTTGAAATCAGAGTCTGAAAAGCTGGAAGCAAACGGTTTATGCTTGTTCAAAACTTTAGCTACCTAGCCATAGCTAAATTATGAGTAATAATCATTTAGTAATAAGGTATTATTTCTGGTTAAGATGTATAAAATTTTACTGTAAAAGTACAGTAAATTACTAGCTACTAGTTGCATTACTTTACTTTCAAAGTAACTAACAAAAATAACAGTAAAATAGTCACTGCATACTGTGATTCCACAGTCACCTGCACCACAAGACTACTGTTGTTATACTGTACAGTTACAGCAATAAAATATAGTTAAAATACAGAAATCTCCTGTAATTTTTAATGTAACAAGTCTAAAGGTAATTCAACTCTGTAGCCAGAGTTGTAATTTACTATAAATTTACATGTGAAAAAATTATTTCAATTTTGCTAAACAAATAAATATGTTAATGAAGCAAAACAATGTCATTGAACATATTTATTCACCACATTTTGCATTGTATACACAGAGAATATCTTTTTGTGCACACAACAAAAAAAATATATCTGGCAACACCAATAAACAATAACATTTTCTCAACACCTTAGTGTCCCAGCATTTTAACAATCAAAAAGTACTACTAATAATAATAATAAAGACTCTTTTAAACAGCAAAATCTGATAATAAAAATACCGTTGTGTGTGTGTGTGTGTGTGTGTGTGTGTGTGTGTGTGTGTGTGTGTGTGTGTGTGTGTTTCTCAGTTGCTCAGTCTCAGTTGCTGTCATGTTCCATAATACTTTGCAGTAGCTCAATTTCAACCTCACAGTAATCTGCTGTGTTATTAGAGAAAATATCTTAGTTATGAATTATCTGAAATTGGGGTTAAATATTGTGAAATCTTGGCAATAATTGGGGGACTAAATAGAAATGAAGATCATTTTGAAAGTCAAGACAAAAGAACATACCTTATTACTGACGTCAAAAAAAGAAAAACATCACAGACATGAACTTGATGCAGAATGTAAATATCATCACTTGCATGACTCCAATCTTTGAAACAAATGTGTCAGAAACAGTTCTTTAGAGCAATACAGAAGAAGCACTCTTGGTTCCCAAAAGAACCTTTCAGTGGACGGTTCTTCAAGGGGTCTTTTATTGTAAATGAACATGCTTGAAGAACCTTTTTTAAAGTTTAAAGAACTTTCTATGTCTATGTCTGTTCTATGTATGTTTCTCCAAGAATTTGCCCAACATGAGCCATTTTAAGACTACAGCTGTGTAATTCCCTTAAAAATTGAAATGGTAATGACATTCATAGAAAGTGTTACCAAATATATATATTTCTATGAATGTCACCTTTGTAAGCATCTATAAACACATTCATAACATGTTATAATGCATTCATAAGGCATTATAAACACAGCTATAAATATTTATAAAAATGCATTATACATTATAGCCACGCTTATTATGCATTATGAATTATTAACATAATACATTGTAAGTACTGTTCATAACAAATTATAAGAGCTCATAACTTGCATTTGTCTGCTCTAAGTAAAGTGAAGCATACTATACTAAAGCCTCCTCCAGTGTTAAGAGTGAGGCTTCAAGTTGAAGCATTTACTGAAGAATTTACTGAAACAGTAAAACATACATAATAAAGCACATTACAGGCTTCAAATGTCAGAGTTTAAACTAGTGCTGCCATCAGTGTTTTACTCAATGTGGGAAAGGTAATGTACACCACCATTAGCTTGGTATTTGTCTTTACTTTACGCTCTCCAAGCTGGGACTGACTTCTTTGGCACTGACAGTATAACATGTTATCAACACTACTTATAATGTATTATATTAACAATCCATAATGTATAATAAACATGGCTATAAAGTGTAATCCAGTGTAATTCATTTTTATAAATGTTTATAATCATGTTTATAATGCTGTATGAAGGCATTGTAACATGTTATAAATGTGTTTATAGATGCTTACAAACATGACATTCATAGAAAGTGTTACCATATATTTCTTAATTTATTTTATTTTTGCAACAATTTTTTTTAAGTTCCCACCTGCTAGCTAGGTCTCCCCAGTTGCTACCATGCAGAAAAGATGAAGGCTAGCTTGAACTTCCTCCAACTACTACACCTTTTCAAACTGCTTCCAACACGTCATCAGACAGCTCAACACGCTTGGAGGAGAATGCTAACTACTAATTCTGATAAACAGCTGTTGGTGAATAAAAGAGGGCCATCTTCTATACCCAGATGGCATCACTGGGGATCAAACTTGCAATCTCCTGATAACAGGGCAGGAGACCCATAATTGCAAATCTGATTACAGAACTACATTTAAATAGTGCAGCAATGACAGTAATGACTGTAAACCTCTGAGAGTTCACATCTCTACCATTTTCCAGTTGTAGATGTTGGGCTCACTGTAATCTGTTTGAACAATCACTTTCCATCTCCATTTCTTTCCACAGCCAGACTTAACAAAGACCCCCAGTGCTCAGACTGTTTTTTTTTACAGCGAACACACCAGGCTTCACTGCACTTGTGCGCTTGCATGTGCTAGTGGAAAGGTACTGGCCCATTCCCAGCCCTGCCTCTTGCTAATGCTAACTGTGAAAACCACTGGGCTTATTTTCTAAGGACGGCAGGAGTGGGAGCAGCGGCCTCGTCCTGTGATTTTTTCCGTGTTGCCTGCTCGCACCAGCTGCGTGCATGTACAAATGTGTGTGTGTGTGTGTTTGTGTGTGTGTGTGTGTGTCACCACAGCTGAACCCAGTGCAGACAAAGGCCCATTCACACCCATTATACAAACCCGTGGCTCTAGTCTCTTCTGCAGTCCGCACACTGGACAAAGAACAGCAGAGCTACTGTACATGGCCATGTGGAGGGCCACCCAGAGCGGAGAGAGTGGGGAAGGGGACATTAGCGAAGTGCTAATTAGCAACCACTGTGGTTTAGGGCTGACAGTGTGCTTTATTATTATGAATAGGGTTGGACAGCTTTCTAGCGCTAAATGATCATGGTTTTTGGTATTATTGTATAGACTTTTGGGGTCCAAAAGTCTGAGACCACTAGTGAAAACGCTTCTATTTTACATTATTGTCCAATTTGATATAGTTTTTCCATCACAAATTACATTATCAGTATTTATCTCACAACGTTTGTATATAAATGGGGTAGGTACGTGGACTTACTGGCCATTTTATCAGAAACACCTTCTTTTTACTTACGCTTACTGGCCACTTTATTAGAAACACCTACCTTGTGTTTCCACTCACTGGCCACTTTAAGAAACACTTATTTTCTACTTCCATTAACTGGTCACTTTTTCAGAAACACCTACTTTCTACTTCCACTAATTGGCCACTTTTCAGTAACATCTAACTTCTACTTCCAGACACTGGCCACTTTATCAGAAACACCTACTTTCTGCATCCACTCACTCCATCTGCCACTGTGCGATTTAACAGCTCCCCTCTACCCATTCATCATTGGTCAGTTTCTGACCACAGGACTGCTGTTGGCCATTATTATTGAGGTGACATATTATTTGGTGGACCATTCTCAGCGCATGATAATGACATGGTAGTGTGTGTGGTGCTGGTAGGGGTGTATCAGGCATAGTGGTGTTGCCAGCCCAAATCTCCAGCCTCTCTGCTCAGAAACTGACCACTGATTAAGGGCTGAACGATGTTGCTCATCAACAAATGTGCTACAGTTTCTAAGTGTACACTAGCAGGGTGGAGCAGCTGACAAAGTGGTGTGTTTCTGATGAAGTGGCCAGTGATTGTACACAGGTATAGAAAGACAGCAACAGAATACAAATGTAGACAAACCTAGTCGCAGAACAGTGTGTGTGTAAGTCCATCATACTGTGTCTCTCAGCGCGGTACCCGGCCTGTCTGATAGAACTCATCCTGTGTTGTCACTGTGTCTCTGTATCAGCTTCTTGTCACTCTTATGCTCTGTTCTTGCTATGGTCTCTAAGCTTGACAGTTTTCTTTCTCTCTTTCTCTCTCGCCGTCTCTGTCAAGTAGGGAAATATAGCAATCAATGGCTGCCAAGCTGCGTCTGCTGGTCTGTTTAAAGGGTAGTCCTCATCAACCCAGCCCGCACTATTGGGACCCACATCAGTAGGCTGTTGGCGTGGGCGTCTCTGAGCTCGGGCATGACCGATATATAATGTGGCTGATAAAACTGATCTTCAAAAAACATCTTTTCTTAATTGTGTAGGCGAAATGACAAAAACATGATAACCTTTACCATGCTGGTAACATATTATAAAAACTTTACAAAAACTTTACTCATAGTGAGGCTCCCAAGTGGTGCCATCATCTAAGTCTTGCGCTGTTTACAGAAGATCATAAATTTGGGACCCAGTGATGCCACAGCCATCCGCGAGTTGGATTCCAAGAGAGATGATTGTCCTCACTCCATCGTAAATTCCTAGAGATGTTAACTCAAGTCTAGAGTTATAACTATCATTTCTCAGTAGTATTATAATGTAATTGTGTAATTAGAGGGACTTATTATCATGAGTTTCTGCTATTTATTAGAATTTAACAAATTTGACAGTTAAATTTGACAGTTGAAAAATTCACAGTTCACAACTACACTGTGAAAAAAAACAACAGTTTTAACTTAAAAAAGCTTTAAAAAGTCACCGGACTGCCTTTCAATTTTTTTATTAACACTTTACGTGTCTACATAACGCATTCATAGTATCTTATCAATGCTTCATAACAAGTTTATTAATGATTTAATCAACATTTATGAAGCCTCCATGTTTTACATGATATTAATATCATGTAGTATGTCATTTTACTGAGAGACCTTTTTTCAAAATAAAAGTCCTCATTTTTTATTTTGAAAAAGTAAAGTTTTCAGTGAAACGCCTCATTTTTGGCCATCCAAAATAAAAATGACCTTGCTTTACTCCTTTGGTCATTATGTGCTTTGACACTTTCAACTGTATAACTCAAACTACTCTCTGTTTAATTTTTGACTCTATGAAATGTTACCAGCTGGTTTTGAAAATATTAGCCCCTTAAACTCGATATTGTTCAGGCCGTACTCTGAGATTATTCATGCACGCTCTTTGTGGTGGTGGGCGAAGTGTTTTAACTAGAGAATCAAAAGCTTTGCGTGAGGGATTATTAAGTGTTGGATTTTGTGGAGAGACTCTCATTGAGAGATCGTTCTCCTCCAGACTTCAAAGGTGGAAATTTGTCAGGGGTCTGGCAGTAATGATGGGACAAACCCAGTTTAAAGTGACTTTGATTCTGATTGCATTGCTGCAGAGCTTCAGTCAATCAGTTCATTCTTTGAAAGACACCTGGATTGTTCGTCTTTTGCATTTTCTATCTCGCAGAGAAAAACTACCACGAGATGGTTTCAAATACTGGAAAACAATCTCAGCAAAGCATGTTAAATTTTAATTTAAATTTTTTTAACCTACTTTTAGACATTTTTACTCAGCGAATTATTTTACTTTGTGCTTTATGTTTTGACACTAGCAGGATAAACTCAATTGATACAGTCACTTAAAATAAGTAAAAAATAACTAGAAATAGCTTGAATAATCTTAAAATATTGCTATACCAATGGAAGACATTATATATAGTGCCTACAGATGCATGCAACTGCCAAGATCTTCTGCAGTGCACATGAAAATGTACTACAGTTGCAAATTTAAACAGCCCTGTGTTGATTTGCTGATTTTCCGGGTGAAGTTAACATCACATCGTCTATAAAAGGTGCTAGAACTTTTGCACAGGCCCCATTTTTATTCCAATATGTTAAATTCAGCAAACAGTAAAACAATAATTCAAATGTTCACTGTAGAGGATGTTGTTTTCACTTTCACTAAAACGTCCCATTTGACCGGGGTGGCGAAACTTTTGCACGCAACTGTGAATCGCACCAGCACTGTTATTGTCTTATATTACTTACTTTTGGCGATAACTGTGTGATGTAACATGCTTTATTCATGTGGCCACATTTAAATCAAGTCATTTGAATGCATCGCTGTTTTTAATTTAAATACACAAAATATACAACAACAGGCGAAAATCTCATGTCGCTGAAGTTTTTTCCCCTCTGCAAACCCCCCCCCTCCCTCGTTCCACTCCACTCCGCTCAGATCTACCCCTTAAAAAATGCAAGTCATTTCCCTGGATCACGTAGCTGGCCTAAAATAACAGGGAATGGCAGAGCGAGGCACTCTACAGAGGAGCCAACGCCTCCATCTATCACTGAATCAGCCTGTCTAAATGATGCATGCAACAATTAATAGAGGAATTCAGCCTGGGCTCTTGCTCACATGTGTGCATGTTTGTGCATTTGTTTTCGTACATTTCTAGAGCTGAAAACTTCCTGACTTTGTAAAAGCAGAGAAAAACAGGACCGAAATGTTCCTGATGTTTCAAAGTGCTTCTTTATTACAGAAGCTTACAAACTGAAACATACTGTTTCAGCTTGTCTAAAACTGAAAGGTCAGAACCATTTCTCTGTTAAAGGAATACTTAAGCGTTTCCCAACCCAATCTTTATCTGCTGCATCCGTAGCATGTGGTCGATAACTATAGGCATTCATTTCGATGCATTTTCCTATACTTAGTAAAGGACAGAAAATCTGTTTAGTGGAAGTACATTTCGTCCCCTTGGAATTATAAGATCCTATCTGTGTTCTGAGCAGAATGAAATGGATTTTTTAGTACAGGTCAAATGCAGAGAGAACCTTCTAATCCTAAGAACTCACTTTCTGCTTAGAATTATAAGGTTCTATCTGGCATAATATGAAAAGAAGCAATGATTTCCAAGGAACACAAACAGTTTGTACTTGTAAATTGTTTTAAAATGTAAAATTAGTGCTCTAACATGTATCAGAAGTTTTTTAACGCTTTCTATGACATTTTTATGGCATTTATTTTTCATTATTTGTTTATTTTTTATAACATTTATTTCTCGATTTAGGACGAATCGTCTTTTTTTATTCAAAAAAGTATTGCAGATTAAGTATAAAGGTCAGTGCTAAATACTTTGTCCAGTGCAGAGGTCAGTTTTAGGTAGAAACCATTAGTTGTTCCTTTAGGTCAGACAGCAACCAGCTACTGTAATAAACTGTCCCAGCAGGTCCGTGTAGCAGGTCAGTCTAAAGGCAGTGTGAGGTTTTGTTTTGTATCAAAAATGTGAATCTAATGATCAAAAATGTCTTATTTTGGGAGAAAGGAAAAAAAAGAAAAGATGGACAAATGAATGAAATTAATATTTATTTTGTAATATACATTAGACCCCATCAGTTCAATTATTTTAGTTTTATAAACTTTTCCCACAGTCGCTGAGCAAAGCGGTGACATGACAAAGAAGCAGAACCTGATTGGTCAAGTCTGAGTTTGTAGAAAAAGCTTACAGACTCCGGTTTCTTTACAGTGGTGTGACAGGAACCAGGGCTCTCAGGGTCTACGCCACATTATTTACTATCCAGAACCACCAGTAAATATAGTAACCTATATGTTATTTCTGAGTTTTGATGTTTGTATGTAATGTTGATGATGGTAAAATAGCAATAAAACCAAAAAAACATTTTTGGGGACTATCTTGTCTTACAACACCCTGGATGTGTCCCTCAGTTCAAAACTCTTAAAACAATGTCTCAGACATCAGCCAGCTTATTTGTACCCATCTCACCCATAGCTTTTAGAGGTGGGTGTCTGGTTGCTGTCACCATCATTGTGGTCTTTCTCTTGAACAGAGCGTTTGACATCAAACCACTCTGAATTACTTTGTTTACCTCTTAAGCATTGAAATATGCAGAAATATCTGCAAAATCACTGGAATTCGTCTTTAATGCTAGGGTTAGATTTGGGTGTAGGCTTAGAAAATGAGTACATATATATAATACATATAGAATGTCTGACCACATGTCCTAACACTGTACAAAAACAAGTGTGCGTGTTCTTGGCTTGGCCTTTACATTTAGAAGAGAGAGCGTCTGTGTGTACGTGTGCAAGTTCATTTACTTTTTTTCCGCTATGCCACTTTGACAGCAAGATATCATAACCCATCAGCCCTGTCTATTTTTTGCCCTCATGGCAGGCTAGAGGGTCTCCTAAGGTGAAGCCCTCCCCAGGGGCAAGGCAGTAATTGACTCCCTCTAATTTCCAAAGCAGAAGGGAGGAGGGTGAGGAGCGAATGGAGGAGGAGAGAAGGAAGGAAAGAAGGGGGTGAGGTTAAGACTTTGTGCCAGCGCGGTTCAGGCGCAGCGCCAAAGGCCTCAGGCTTAAGCTTGAACTTTAAGTACAGTATTTAGATGCACAGCTTGACGGAGCTGTAGAAAAATAACACTTTTCCTCACTGGTTTGAAGGGACACTCCAGTCTAAATCGGCTTCCCTCCTGTAAGCTAGCGTGAGCAAGCGAATCATGGTCGTTGTGGCGCTTTTAGAGCGTCTGTTTACGAGAGCTGTTCACCGTACTGGTGTGTGAATGCGGCCCTGTTTATAGCTTTCTTAGACACATATAAACCTACTGTAGCTTTCCAAAGAAAGTCCAAAGATTTCGTGTTTCTGCTTCTAGCAAGAGGCATTTTAAAGGAAGAGTCCACACAGAAACGCTAAGGGTGCTAATAATGGATATAAGATAGCAAGAACATGTGTATGTTTCATTTAGACACATTTAGACCTACTATAGCTTTAGTGAGTTCCTTGTTTCTGCTCTAGTGAGAGGCATTTTAAAGGAAAAGTCCACACAGAAATGCTAAGGTTGCTAGAAATAGATATAAGATAGCAAAAGTATGTTTATGGCTCATTTTGACACATATAGGCCATCCGCAAATCCAGACATTCCTTCTTTCTGCTTCTAGCTGGAGGCATTTTAAAACAAAAGTCCACACAGAAAGGCTAATGTGGCTAACAACGTGCGCAAGACACCAATAGCCTGTTTATGGCTAATTTAGACACATACTATAGCTTTAGAAAGTCCAGAGATTCCTCATTTCTGCTTCGAGCTGGAGAAATTTTCAAGTAAAATTGCACACAGAAATGCTAATGTTGCTAATAATAGACACAACATACCAACAGCACGTTTGCCTCACTTTGACACATACAGACCACTTTAGCTTCATTAACTCTGGAGATTCCTCCTTTCCGATTCTAGCTGGAGGCATTTTTAAGGAAAATTCCACACAGAAATAGTAATGTTGCTAATATTGGACGCAATATACAAAGAGCTTGTTCACGGCTCATTTTGACACATACAGACCACTCTAGCTTTAGCAAGTCTGGAGATTCTTTGCTTCTGCTGCTAGCCAGAGGCATTTTAAAGGAAAAATCCACACAGAAATGCTATGGTCGCTAATGGATTCCAGATAGAAAGAGACTGTTTATGGCTTATTTAGACATGTAGACTTCCTGAAGCTTCAATAAATCTAGATATTACTCGCTTCTGCTTATAGAAATGCTAATGATAATACTAGATGATAAATAGCAGGAGTTATTAGAAATGGCTTCCACTTGACTTCATTTCTTGCTAGTCATATTGCCATTTTTGAACAACATGCTGGGCTCTATTTAGCTCTCTCAATGAAAAACCACTTACATGCACTCTTCCTTTAGTACTGTAAAGAGTGGATAGATAGATGGGACGATTCTCTCTGTTGATTTGAGGCCTTTTTTTGGGTCCGGGTCTACTGTGCTGACAAATACAACACTTTTCCATCTGTAATGTTGTTATCAGTGTTCTAACTTTTAAAACCAGCACAGAATATTGTGATTAAAAAGTACATATAGTACATATAGTAGAGGCCGTCTACTGTAAATACTTGTAAAATACTTGTAGATACTATATGCAAGGCTATTTACCACACAGTACTACACATAGGCTCTACATGGAAAGGGATGGACAAATATGCCCATGGCTAATGGGTAGCCATATGGATATTTGATTAGATGCTGTAGCTACAGCATGTCCAGAAAGAAATATAAAAGGATAGAGGGACAGACAGACAGGAAAAGAGACAGAGAGAGTGTTGAAAATAACAGAAGTCGTGCCTTAGGGTGAACTCGGCTGTTGAAAGAGGCCTCAGTGAGGGATAGCTCTAATACCTTTTTATTGTTATGATGTCTGTTGCAACAGCGATTGTGGTCATTGCTATCTTTCAGCAGGGCTTAACTCGATTATCCCACAATTGTATCATCAGCAAGAGCAAAATCATTTCCGGCTGTTCATTGGGTTTGGTTGAAATATAGAGTCCTTTAGCCCCAGGAAATGCTCCCTGTGGCAAAGCCATGATGGATGAGCGAAGCTCCTTCTGGTGTGTTTATAGCCCGAGTGTACTGTAAGAATTAGATTCCTCATCCCTTATCGGATACTGCATTTAAACTTCATACATTCACACACTTTGCTAGCTCCAGAAGTAATACACCACTGTAGACATACGTGCTGTGTCAGTGGCCCACATGATAATTTAGGGATTTTCTTATGAGTTTATATGTTCGTAACAGTCTATAATCTATTAGTTCGTCTCGCATTGCAGTTTGAATTTTCTGTGAGTGGTTTACCACCAGTTTTTTCACACATAATCATTACTTGTAGCGTTTTTATGGGCCTATATTGCTAATGCTAACACAAACAACTACCAGTTAAGGCTGTTAGTACAAACAAGGCTAACTTTTACATGTTTGTGGTGGTCCACCACTAGTATTTCCTGGTGTTTTCATACATAAACACTAAACGTGGTGTTTTAAGTGCCTTCATTGCTAAGGCAGCTGACTGATTGCTATGTTAAACACAGCTTCAAGGACCTTCTGAAGGCATATCCTATTAACTGTTCCACACACTGGTTTCTTTCTAAATATCAACTGAATGTTTAGTCAATTTGGTGTTGTATGTTGTGAGGGCCAAAATGGCAAAATGCCAAAATGCCAAAATGCTAGCATGTGGACCACCGTGCTACAGCCTAAAGAAAGAAGGCAGGCTTGATCATGCAATGACTTATCTAAGGTAAACCCCTACCCTCCTCTCTTCCTGGAGTGGTATTAGCCTTCTGCTGATCAATGAGGATCGATGTGGATGAGTGTGCGGCCGGAAGGCGCTACGAGGAAAGGCCGGCGGGAAGATGAAAAGCAAGGAGATAAAAAATAAATGCCGCTGCTCCGCCCTTCATTCAAGGAAGGCCACATCCACAGCAGAGGCTCAGGGCCCTCTTTATCTCTCTCACGAATGCATGTGTACTTCAGCTCTGCAAACTGCTCTCTGGCAATCTAAGCCTTCGTTTCAACTGTAACCCATCAACTTGCCCTTGAAATTTTCACGAATGTAATGCCAACTTAAGCAGTTTCATTATTATTTTAGGTAAAGATAACTTTGTCCAGAATTAGTCCAGAAATCATTGCAATCTTTCACAATTTCTTCCTCAAACCTGAAAAAATGCCCCCCTGAAATATAAATGCCCTGTGATGGACTGGCGACCTGCTTTCCACCTAATGAGCACTGGGATAGGCTCCAGCACCACCTGCGATCCAGGAGGGTAAGCGGTTTAGATGATGAATGAATGAATGAATAAATAAATGAAAATTACATATATGGGCTCAAAAGACGCATGTAGGTTCTCTTGTGGTTCTGGATAGTAAATAAAATGGCTCCATGTGTGTTATAGGCCTCCTAATCCCTGGTTCCTATCACCACCACTGTAAAGACCTCTGAGTATTTATAATGAACCATTTCACACCAAACCACTCTGAATGGCTTTGTTTACATCTCTATGATTTAATTATGCTGAATTCTTTAAGTAAGTTAGCTCAAAACTCTAAAGAGAAAAATTTCTGCATCACAAAGTTTGCTTAGCTAGCTAATCAACCCACTGAGGATAACCTAGCCGAGTGCACATGCTATTGAAAATATGCTCTTCCAGTTCAGGAACCCGATCTGGCGATGGCATGTTCTGAACAATACTGACATTAGGAGTAGAATTGTTTTGGGTTTTTCCAGCCATATCATTTCTATTCAGCAGTCAAGGGCACCCTGCTCCTCTGTGAAGCTTGATACCTCTTGACACTCGCTTGATATTCCGACGCTGTACGCTCTCGGCCCAAGGACTCCAACAGACGCGCGCAAACACAATGAGAGCACCCAGCGTAATTTCTCAAGCTGTCTCCAGCTCCTCCTCTCTGCTCATGAAATTAGATTAGTGATCAATATAGTGGGTGGGGAGGGGATTATGTAACTTTGAGCTTCCGAACCTTGTAGGTGTATGACGTTTTCAAAAGTCATCCATGTGTTAGGTAAGCTGCTTTTACACGGGATACTTTTAACCTATATTTGTTTGATTGCGTTATCTTTCTTTAAACGGCCCGGAAAAGTGGTTGTCTTACTCATTTCCGCATGTAACGAGTCACAAAGATGATCTCTTGCTTTGTCTCGCACACACACACAAGTTTGCTCATACCTTGACAGAAGTCTGTAATATGTCCCATATATATGAATAGAAGTTATTCAGTTATCAGATATTCCTGACGAGATTATTTATGAAGTAATTCACATAAAGAAGGAGAAAGTGAAAGGAAATTAATTGAAAAAAAACAGCAGTTTTTAAAACTGGAGATCAAAAAAAATGATTAAAATGGGGCTCCTAACAACCACCTGCAAGACATGGTAGACAACCAAAACTGACCACAAAAACTATATGTTTTCTGACCCTGAAAAACAAATCATTTTTACTTAAAATTTATTTTGACTGAACGGTAAATAAACGCAGGGTGGTCTCTGACTTTTGCACAGCACTGTAAGTAATGATACATAATTAAAATGTTCTATACATAAGCCGAATCTTAACCTGAGGTGCTAAAAAGAAAGATTTTATTTTATTTTTATTTAAAAAGAGAAGCATGGAGGTTTTGTCAACAGCACCAGGTTAAATCTGTTTGTTTCAGTTTTTTCTCACATACTCAGGACACACACATGAAAGCGCACACCGACACACGTGGCTGAGCTCCCTTGTGATCCTCTATGTCCCATGCATGCTTGTTGTCAGGAAATGTGAGGGAGATGGTCAGGAAGCTGTTAGTGCAATATCGATCGCCCATCAGTCTTATATGGACACTGGAGACTCAAATCTGACCAACATCGCTTTCTCTGTGCCCACATTGTCCTTCAGCATCCCTCTCCATGTGTGTTTGTGTGTCCACTCTGCCCTGTACTGAGAGATCAGCAAGAACAGGACTGTCAGTAAAATGTTTCAGTACCTTTAAAAAATTATGGTTCTTCAAGGGTTCTTTAGTAAAGGAAATGGCTCTATATAGAACCATGAACTTTCAAGGAACCCTTTGCATGATCAAAGGGTATTTTGCATCATGATAGTTCTTCAGATTGATGGAGAATGTGCTGTAGATGATTTCTTTAAAGAACAGTTTTGAAAAGGGTTCTATATAGCACCAAAAAGGGTGCTTCTATTGATACAAGCTTGACATTGTAACAATAGCAGAACCCTTTTTGGTGCTATGTACTCTTTAAAAAGATGGTGCTTCAAGGGTTCTTTAGGAAAGAAAATGGTTCTATATAGAAACATGAACTTTCAAGGGACACTTTGCGTGATTAAAGGGTTCTTTGCATCATGATATGGTTCTTCAGACTGACTTGTTGAAAATGGTTCTATATAGCACCAAAAAACATTCTTCTATTGTTACAAAGTCAAGCTTGTAACAATGTAAGAACCCTTTTCAAAAAGGTTCTATATAGAACCGTCTACAGCACATCCATGCACATTTTGTGTCAATCTGAAGAATGCTTTCATGATGCAAAGAAGCCTTAATTATTGCAAAAGGTTCTTTGAGTGTTCATGGTTCTATACAGAACAATTTTCTGAGGCATCTTTTTTAAGAGTGTATAGAACCCTTTTGAAAAAGGTTCTAGACAGAACCATCTACAGCACATTCTCCATCAATCTGAATAACACTTATGATGCAAAGAACCCTTTAATCATGCAAAGGGTTCTTTGAGTATTTATGGTTCTATATAGAACCAGAATCTTTACTAAAGAACCATTGAAGAACCGTCTTTATTAAGTGTGTACAGCTTTCCAAATGGTTTCATGACAAGTGAGTGTTTTCTTTGCCACCTTGTAATAACTGTAACAATTAAAGCACACACAGACACACAAGCCATCTATCATGACATGTTAATGACATGGTTATGTCAATGTTATGAAGCAGAGATCAAGTAAAGTGTTATAACAACAGTTTGGAAAAGACACAGGTCAAATCATTATACAGGCAAACCCTACTCTTCATACCAGATTAAAAAAATAATCATAATCATAAAGCTCAGCTCTAAAGTGTGCCCAGGATTAGCACACAGCTGCTCTCTGCCATCAACCTGTTCTTGGTATATTTTTCACTTCAAGGTGTCACCAAACATTTGCCAGGTCAGTATTTCTCACTAATCCATTAGTGAGCTCATCTTTTCCTCTAAAAACATCCACCCATGACTGCAGAGTGAGAGGGGAGTGGTTAGCTGTGGAATGTATTATCAGCCCACACACACAAGGTTGTCCAAGTCCAGGGCTGGTGTTTCTGTCCTTTTAACCCCACACAGAGTCAATAGATTTTAAAGGGATACTACAACATTCTCCAGCCTTTAATACGTAAATTGTTTGGCCAGTTACCTCAGATAAGAATTTCCCTCTACTGAGTAAAAACACACAGAAAACTTGTAGACTCACAACTCACAACATGCTTAATATAACACACTTTATAATAGCAGCCAATGGGCAGAAGCTGGAGCGACTTGTAATACATTATAATTGTAGTGTATTTTAAGGTAATGAGGTAATTTCCTGATGAAAATGTCAAGTGATTGTGCATAGTTGCTACGGTGTTGCTATGGTATTTTAGGTGGATGCAAAAGTGGTGCTAAGGTATCGCAGGTAGCTGCTTAGGTATTGCTAATGTGTTGTTGTGGTATCTCTGTTGGTTGCTAGAGTGTTGCTAGGTGGTTGCTTTGGTATTCCAGGTGGTTGTTAGGATGTTACTAAGTGGTTGCTATGGTATTACTAGTGGTCGCTAGGATGTTGCTAAGTGGTTGCTTTGGTATTCCAGGTGGTCGCTAGGATGTTGCTAAGTGGTTGCTATGGTATCACTGGTGGTTGCTAAGGTCTTTCTAGGTTGTTGCCCTGGTGTCCAAGAGGCTTGCTAGGGTTTTTCTAGGTGGCTGCTATGATATCCTAGATGGTTGCTAGGGTGTTGCTAGGTGGTTGTTTTGGTATCCCAGGTGGTCGCTAGGATGTTGCTAAGTGGTTGCTTTGGTATTCCAGGTGGTTGCTAGAATGTTGCTAAGCGGTTGCTATGGTATCACTTGTGGTTGCTGCCCAAGGTGCTCGCTACAGTGTTTCTAGGTAGCTGCTATGGTATCCCAGGCGTTAGCTACAGTGTTACAGTGATTATAGTATCCCAGATGGTTGCTAGTTTTTTTGCTAATCTGTTGCTATGGTCTGTTGGTTGCTGTGGTACCCCAGGTGGTTACTAAGGTTTTCCTAAGCGATTACTGTAGTATTTGTGAACTAATTAAAAAGACACTGAATTACTACACTTTATTGTCCAAGACAAATTACTACATGCCACAGATGATTAGGTTGAAAAATGCTGCATTCCTTACAAATAACTTTTTAAACAAAATTGATTCCAGACTGATGAGCACTAGTACTGTATATTTTGCTCTTCTGTAGCTGGAGCTTATTTTGTACCTTAATGCCTGCTTTTTCATGACTCTGATGGATTACGTGTCATGTTATCATTACTGTCTGCTCTGAATGAGGTATGTGTTGGTATTCCATTCATGAGGAAGGACCCCCGAGGTGTGGGGTATTCGTCAGTTAGTGTTTGTTTGGGTGGTTGCAGTTTCATCACTGTAATGAATCCTAATCCTCTGCTATCTGCTTAAAGCAGAAGCAGAGCGCTAGCGCAGCCACACAAAGCCACACACAGTCACACGCTTGGGAGACCACAGGCAAAGGTGCCAGCACTGTTCAAGTCTCTGCGTCTGGCCTGAAGGACATTTGATAGAGAAGAGCCAGAGAGATTTTCACAGCTTGAAAAGGTGGCTTAAGGCGGAGATATGCAGATGAAGAATCACACTAGAGTACTGTAAAAGGCTTCAGTGCCAAACAGACGGCCTTTGAGACATGAGGCTTATTTCATACACGAAGGGACTACACTGTTACATACCAAGTTGGTTCCAAGTCCTAGCAATCATACAGATAGTGTTTCTCATGCCTGTGCACATACATTTTGGGGTCCGGGGCTCAAAGCAACAAGAATGTGAATTAAACTTCATTTTACAGTGTTTATATGAAGAGCGACAGGATAATCAGATGTTTTGTGATAATCAAATATAGTGTTAAGAGGTTTTCCCAAAGGCAGCCAAAAATATTAGTTTTGCTGCCCAGACAGCAAGAAACACCCCCAGGGTAGACTCTAGTCATTTGAGGCCCCCCAATCTGACCCTAAGACCTTCACATTGTAAATGTTCCATTTTACTTCCATCTATCTAATTGCTGGTCATCATCTTCCTTCTGTTCCAACAGTTCCTAGCACAACTGCTTTTTCCAGTTTTTTTTAAAAAATAAGAGCTTCAGTTTGGTTAATCAGACTTTGAGTGAAAGGTGAGGCTTGATTTGGTTGAGGATCCATATATATCTCAAAAGTCTTCACCAACACCAGAGTTCACAGGCATCAATGGTTCTGCTACTTTTTTACCGTCCAGCTTCCATAACCGTAAAGAAGAACCACAGACATATCATATTATCATTCAACAGACCAGAATCAATGTGTCTAATAACTTTAAATTAATATATCAAATATGAGTGTGTATATGTGTGTGTGTGTATATATATCGCTGCTGTCGGAAGAAAACCTTGTATCTCCATTTCTGTCATTTTTCAGTTTTTGACATAATTTGAAAACACCTGTTGTCCTTTATATTGTGTGTAAATTTCATGATGAATGGACCAAAAGAAACGGCCCAAAAATACTTGGAAAAAGGTC